>NC_090271.1:6100000-6404166 GCF_040414725.1 Anabrus simplex
TGCATTTTTTACTTTTCCGTAATTTCGCCTGTCTGTCTGTCTGTCTGTCTGTCTGTCTGTCTGTCTGTCTGTCTGTCTGTCTGTCTGTCTGTCTGTATGTATGTATGTACACGCATCACGAGAAAACGGCACAAGAGAATTTAATGAAAATCGGAATGTAAAGTCGGGTGATGAACCGCTACAATCTAGGCTATAAATTATTTTAATCACGCTGAGTGAAATGGTAGTTTAGGGGAAGGCCTGAAATTTAATTCTCAAATATTTATGTTATTAGTGGTCGTGTCTTAATGAAAATCGCTAGACAAAGATGGGAAATAAGTCGCTACAATATAGGCTATACACGCCGAGAAAAATGGTAGTTTAGGGGAAGGTCTAAAATTTAATTGTCAAATATTTATTTTATTAGTGGTCGTATCTTCACGAAGATTGGTATGGAAAGTCGCTATAATCTAGGCTGTCAATAATGTTATTCGCACTGAGTGAAATGGTAGTTTAGGGGCAGGCCTGAAATGTAATCTATATATAAAATAAGAGTCTTGCCTGTGCATTGCTCAGAATTTGAAATGAATGATATTTCTGTATCTGTCATGTCCACAGTAACAAGGAAATGCAATTTTTACTTTTCCGTAATGTCTGTCTGTCTGTCTGTCTGTCTGTCTGTTTGTCTGTCTGTCTGTACACGCATCAATAGAAAACGGCTGAAGAGACTTTATTGAAAATCGGTATATAATGTCGGGTGATAAACCACTGCAATCTAGGCTACAAATTATTTTATTCACGTTGAGTGATATGGTAGTTTAGGGGAAGGCCTGAAATGTAATTCTCAAATAAGTTATTTATGTTATTAGTGGTCGAATCGATAAATACTACATAACTAACATAACTTTAGTTATGTCGTAAGTTAGTAGTAGTTATGTAAGAAATTAAATTTCCGATCACTTATGTCTTATACATTGTTACCGTACCGCATATAATCAGAGATATTCATGAATTTGGATTTTTGTTACTAGGTCCATATCAGCGCCGAGTCACGAGAAAATGGGTAAACATAATTTAGTGAAAATCGGTATGTAAAGTCTGAGAACAAGGAACTACAGTCTACGATATCAATAATTTTGTAAGACACCCTAATATCACAGAGTCGAAAGAAAACTAATGTGAAGGCCTGCAATATAGAAAGCTCATACACTTTATCAACAATAACATTACATTGACCATTGTTTGTTTGATGTGCTTTTTGTCTTCTGTTTCCTCTCATCCCCGATAGATAGGATTACTGCAGCGTACCGAGGTTTTTTCAATTTGCTTGACGTCGCACCGGCACAGGTAGGTCTTATGGTGACGATAGGATAGGAAATGAATAGTGGTGTGAAGGAAGCGGCCTTGGCTTTAAGGTACAGCCTGGTGTGACTGGTGTGAAAATGGGAAACCACGGAATACCATCTTCAGGGTTGCCGCCAGTGGGGTTCGAATCCACTATCTACCGGATGCAAGCTCACAGCTGCGCGCCCCTAACCACACGGGCAACTCGCCTGGTCGTACCGACTGTAACAGCCTGCCAGTATATTGGCGGGAAGAAGCTGGGGAGTAAGATAACTTTCTTCTTTAGCATGCCATTCCTCTGGTTCATAAATTTTCTGATATATCTGGTACGTAACACACTGGTTCATCATAGTATTCGAGCTATTCAATCCCTACTCTGAGGCACTGATTGGAATGAGTAGTGTGCATATTTAACGGAATAATGACAGAGGAGTGTTCACGGCAGTCTGCGACCTGGTTATTCCAGCTCTGGAACTTTGGACTCTTAGATCGGCACCGTAGTACTGTTCGTTGAAAGTGAGAAAGTGTGCGGTTTTTCATTTGATCGAGTATTTTATATGATAACATTGCTTTCAATCGCTACATTCCTACTGACGTTTTTGTAATGACCTATGTTCAATTCAGTTAGGAAAACCACCAAGTCAGTCTTTCTGAGAATCCCGTAGCGAAGTACGGGTACATCAGCTAGTATGTAATATAATAGTAGGTCTCCTCACAGCCTACATGCTCCTGTTAGTGGATTTTGACAATATTAATCATATAATATGTAATATAATAGTAGGTCTCCTCACAGCCTACCTGCTCCTGCTAGTGGATTTTGACAATATTAATCATATAATATGTAATATAATAGTAGGTCTCCTCACAGCCTATGTGCTCCTGCTAGTGGATTTTGACAATATTAATCATATAATATGTAATATAATAGTAGGTCTCCTCACAGCCTACATGCTCCTGCTAGTGGATTTTGACAATATTAATCATATAATATGTAATATAATAGTAGGTCTCCTCACAATTTCTGTTCAATGATTTCAATATTTTCGGTTATCATTACTTAAATGGTAAGAACTGAAATCTTTGTGGTCAGTATGATGCTCACAGTTCAACACACGGATCAGGGACGTGCAATGCTAACCTGCTGAAGTTGAAGCAAGCAGTTCACATTTGCAGGGTGCAGTGATCAAAGCATTATGTAGTGTATTCGAACGTGTGATAAAACCTATAAATCTCTGGCGACATTTAGAAACAAAGTATAAAAATAAACCAGCCTCAGTGGGGAAACATTTTATGAGGGACGATTTACATTTTTCAGCCTATCAGCTTGTTGTCGGGAGATAGTGAGTTCAAATCCCACTACGGCAGCACCGCTACTTTTCCCTCCTTCGACGTGTTAGTGCAACGTTATACAAATGCGAAAAGGAAATCTGAAACTCGATGGCTCGTCAGGTGAAAGCAAGGGATGAAGACTTTCCTGAAATATTGATTCCAAATCCTGACGAACCATGACTCCAATACCTTTTAATGAAACCATTATGTAATCAACTCCTCAGAAGCAATGTCCAGTTGGGGAAAGTCAAAGTGAGCGTGCAGCTGTGAGCTCGCATCTGGGAGATAGTGGGTTCGAACCCCACTGTCGGCAATCCTGAAGATGGTTTTCCTTGGTTTCCCATTTTCACACCAGGTAAATGCTGGGGTGTACCTTAATTAAGGCCACGGCCGCTTCCTCCCCATTCCTAGGCCTTTCCTCTCCCATCATCGCCATAAGACCTATCTGTGTCGGTGCGATGTAAAGTCAAAGTGAACATGTTCATATAGTACTCTAGTTGCACCTTTCCCAACATTGGAATAATTTCTAGTGGAAAATCCTCTTGATGTTCATTCTGACTTTCTTAACAGGGCTGGTAATCACTGTGAAAGGAACTCCTGAAACATATTTCCCAAAATACTGTCACATGTGGGTTTGTGACCTATTGCAGTTACAAGAATGACATTTTGTTAAGAAGGGCAGCTTGGCCTTCAGTAAGAAGTGAATATTCCAGATTATGACCCACAACTTATCTTGGTGAGAAATGATATTTATCACTCCTTAATGGAAGCAAAATACAGACGAAGATTTCACATATTTTCCGACCTTATGCCGGAATTGACAAACCAGGGACCAAAAGAATGAAAGTGTTTACATCCATCTCGTAGTCGGGAAAATGATCCCGTCACCCAGGTGGCAGCTACTCAAGAGCTTAGGAAAAGTCACATGAGCACATCCCCTGTTCCCCCTTCCCATCTCCACCACAACCAGCCATGAGTCCATCTGACAAGCACTTCATTCTGAAATAGTGAGGCATCCTTTCACATAGCTGTACTTTGATTACGTACCATACCTATTGACCATGTAAAACCTACAGATTACTGACGAATACCGAGGCAAGAGAAGCAAGGTTTATTTTTATTTCATAATGCAATTTGTGTGAGGCACATGGAGACTTACAACATAAGTATACGATTCCGCTCTCGAGCAACGACTGTCAGTGGCAGTTTCTCACAGTTCAAAAAGCTGAAAAAACCACTTGTGAGTGGGATTGCAAAATACAATGTTGGTAGTCTCGTCATTCGGAAGGTAACATGACAACATTTCTGCAGGTAGAGGGAGGCTACAAATATAAAGCAGAATACAAATTATTACTATTATTACTGAATACGCCAATAATCCTATTCCCATACCGTGTGTTTTTTTTTTTTTTTGCTAGTTGCTTTACGTCTCACCGACACAGATAGGTCTTATGGCGACGATGGGATAGGAAAGGCCTAGGAATGGGGAGGAAGCGGCCGTGGCCTTAATTAAGGTACAGCCCCAGCATTTGCCTGGTGTGAAAATGGGAAACCACGGAAAACCATTTTCAGGGCTGCCGACAGTGGGGGTTCCATACCGTGTTAAGGCCCTTCCTGTTTTATTTACGGCGAGTGCTTAGCTGACATATCGACCTTTCGCTGGAGACTTTGATTTTTCGTGAAGTTTAAATTTCACGCGAGCGGCGCAAACACTGTACACAGAACCGCGGGTCAGCGCGCGGTGCTTTTTACCACGTCTTCCACAGTCCACAGTGGATTATCATCTCGTAGGCTACCATAAATATTTAAAACAAATTGGTTTAGATTTCCTACTAAATTTTTCTCCACTTTTGTTAGCTTTAAAGTATTTCACAGGGGACTCAAGCCTCACAGCTGGCAGCTATTATGAATACTGAACATGCGGTTGCACCCAGTATTGCCGACAATTTTCTTGCATCCAACTTCAACGTCGCACATATTATGCGCAGTTATCAGCAATGGAATGAACTCGAACAAAGCTTACGAAGTACACAGTTCAATAAGATATCAATATCATATTAAATTATTATTATTTTGCTACATACACCACTGAGAACAATAAATGTTCATAGCCATCCACGTATGAAATACAAGAGTTGGTAACGAAACTGAATAGCATACAACCTGTGATAGGGCAAAAAGTTTTAATTCGTCAAGTCAGTTCACCAGAATATCTAACCAAACTGAAGGAAGCTCCTGACTTCAGGAACAAGTAACAAATCTAGGGAACTATTTGGCACTGCGGAAGCCTTTTCACAGACCAGAAGTCAAAGGGACCGCTAAGGTCTTGAGTTGACTCTCAGTATATGTGTTTACGTCCATCTCCCGGTGGGGAAACTGATTCCGTCATCCAGGTGGCAGCTAGACTTGTCCTAAAAAAACTTGACAATTTATTCCTCTCCCTCATTCCTCGTCCTCTCTTGAATTCAAACTTGATCTTTCCTACTTTTATAAACACCAGTAAAACTTATTTATGTATTAATGTCAGTCCTCCGCTGACAGCTCGGAACACCTAGCACACTGGGGGCAAAACGCGGGCAACCAGGAACGAGTTAGCTGGCAAATATCCAATAACTGTATTGGTATTACATACCACTTAGTCGAGCAGCTCGTCTCCTTACTCCCTGGTCTTCCCAGGCCAAAGTTTGTAACACCTTTGTTGGAAATCACCCGAAACAAATCTTTTGGTTTCTTTTGGTCCTCTTTTTTATATGTCACACCAACACAGATAGGTCTTAATGCGATTATGGGACGGGAAAGGACTAGGAGTGGGAAGGAAGCAGCCATGGCCTTAATTAAGGTACAGCCCCAGCATTTGCCTGGTGTGAAAATGAAAAACGACGGAAAACCATTGGGGTTCGAATCCACTATCTGTCACATGCAAGCTTACAGCTGCACACCCCTAACCGCACGGCCAACTCGCCCGGTCCTTACTACACGCCCTATGAACACGGTAATCACAACTGAGAGCATATAATACTGTCTGAGCCCTCTCATGATCTACCCTAGCGAAAGCAGTCATGCTCCTACAAGTCGAGCTTCACTGGAATATGAGCTGCCTTCTATCAAACATGTCTTGTATAATCACAAACAAGACATGCCTGCACTTACCTTTCAACATTTGTATCCCTTTATAAAAGTCTTTATTATCATACCTAGTCTAAGTAAATTTCAGAATTTTGCAAGTATTAGTCGCATCCTCTATCTGTACCTATTGGTGACTGAATACTTCTGTAAGTCCTCGCGTATACACACCCCTTGTTCATTAATAATCCCTGAAATGTCTTAAAGTTGCTTTACATAATCTTCCATTGCTCCTTAAAATTCTTACGGCTTCCAATTATGTTTGTCATCATGTTATTCTTAGCTGACATTTTCACTAAATTCAATTCCCTAGTAAGCTTCTTCAATGTCTCCTTACCCCACCACAACCATTCCTCTATTTCTTTTTAATCTCTTTATTTCCCTGTTGTAATGGGTCCTGGACTGTGGCAGTACCGTCACATCTGTGAAAGTTACTCCTGTTCTTTTCAAAGCTATCCTCAATGAATTGTGGGATGTACAGCCCAGTTGTTGTTGTTGGCTCTACGACATGAATTAAATGATTCACCAACATTCGCTCAGAGATCTTAGAGATTTTATGTGCTTTTCCAGGGACAACATAGCTGATGGAAATGTCAAAGAAATGGCTTGTCAGCAGTGTTATTCAATACCGTACCCTCCCTCTCCCGTCTGCTCATCGTTCCTTTCACTCTCGCTTCCTTCGTGGCCTCTGTTACAAGCCTTATCGTCTTAATTCATGCTCATTTCAAAGAAACGTGAAATAATATGGATATGTCTACATAAATAAAATAGTGTAGGTACCGTACTGTATGAGTAGAAGTAGATAACGTACGCTACACGAAGATAACAGGCAGACCCTCCGACCGGGGTGGGCGTGCCTAGGCGTCACGCGAGGATCCACTATCGCGAACTATAAAGTGTTCAGGAAGAACTAAATTTAGAGTCTTATTTTTTGTACACTGCACGAGAATGAAAATTTTTTTCATCACAGGGATTCGAAGGTGTGTCCATTTCACTATTACTTACAATATCTACATTCTAGCTCGAAAGAATCACTCGCACAGCGGACCACAGGCATTGCTGCGTAATTACATTTAGGGTAAAATAAATACCGGTACTTACAAGTGTGAACAAAATCACGTTTCAAGTGCTGACATAAAGATGGTAGGTATATGCTTCAAAATTGCGACTCTCCCAGATTCGAAGACGGACGCGCGAATTGGCGTCTTGTGGCAGATAACAACTAAAGCTACTTAACGGTAAGAAGTGTGACTTACCGGAAGACCGCTAGCGGTGACGCACAGAGCTCTCTTAGTATTCTGGCGACGGAAGTCTTCACTCCCTTTATACCTCTCTGCCACTGACCTTGGTCCACAACACTTCGGAATTCCCTCACACCACGGAGAAAGGCGAGCTTTGCTTCTTTTATCTTTGTTGGTGGGGGAAGTGTGGAGCCTGTGATATCACACACACTTCCGTTTTTCTCGCGACCAGCCTTGTGTTTTGTTCTTTCACATCTGGGAAATCACGAACATTGCATTATAGGCCTACTGCTTATTGTTGTCAAGGCGCAAAGTTCCGCTTTCTTCAAACCGTTAAATGTATTTGATTCTTCTTTCTCATTGCTTGTGATCCAATGATATGGGGTCATTCACCATCCCTAAATTATGTCAATTTACGGAAAATTAAATAGAAATAAATAATAATAATAATAATAATAATAATAATAATAATAATAATAATAATTGTTCCGGGGTATCTGTGGAACGCAGATGTGAAAGAAGGTGCGGGCTTGAATGGGTTTAATTTCAATGTCAAGAATTAAATTAAAACTTTAACAAAGGTTATATTTCTTTCATTATAAAAACAAACTTAACAAATTTCCACAAGGGAAAAATAACAATCAGGTACAATGCCAATCCAGAAATCAGATTACGAAAAATCCAAGATTCAGAACCTTAACACTTTGCGCTTTAAGCCCCTAGTTTTACAATTTTACAAATGGAAGAAGAATTATTTAGTTAAGGGCAGAAATCCCCAAATTCATCGAGCACTTGCTCCCCAAAATACAATTTCTAGCCTCCTAGAGGCTCGCTTTACAATTACAAAACTTGAAAAAGAGCTATCGTAATAGGCTCTCAGGTCTCCAAGCCTACTCAAGGCAACATCAACTTACATACACTGGCCTCACAAGGCACAACTTACAATTTGAAAATGATTTACACAGAGGAAATTAATACCCAACCTACGGGGCCTTCATGAAAACAGAACAGGTTAGGTATTTAGCCCAAACACAAAATGAATGGAGGCGCACACTGCGCTCTAAGATAATGAACACTTAAAAACCTAAAGGGCTCTAGGCCGATGAAACAGGGCTATTCCCAAACTACTGAAATGACTCGTATAGAAATTACTTTACCACATTACAGAATGAAAAACAGTTATAAAACGTAGTCACCTCAAACCAAGATGAAGGCGAGCTCGAGAGGGTAATTCACTCTCTAACCCCGATTTACACTTAAAGGCTTTACGAAGTTTTTACGTTAGCTGAAAGTAGATTTACAGTTTGGAAA
Source organism: Anabrus simplex (assembly GCF_040414725.1). NCBI lineage: Eukaryota > Metazoa > Arthropoda > Insecta > Orthoptera > Tettigoniidae > Anabrus > Anabrus simplex. The sequence goes on from NC_090271.1 coordinate 6,108,328, forward strand.
GGTAGGTTACATAGTTAAAGATTCGGACATTTCCCACGGATTAAACTGCAGAGGTAGCAAAGTTATATGCATGATCATAGTTTTTACTGGTGTCTTCTGTGGAAAAATGTCCAAACTTCTTGATGAATGTCAAACAAAACAAGTAGAAATTCATTCAGGGTAGGAAACTGTACAATAACAAAATTGCTCAATATTTTAGTGGTGACATCTTCTGATTAAAGTTCCAAGTTGGTGTAGTTTCAGCTTCACTGTTTTACCAATAGAGGAATTCATTTAGGCGCTAGTTTTGAATGCGCAGCTTTGTGGTGTACCTCCCGGTACAATGCCCTCTGGTGCAAAGTGAAAGAACTTATAATTTAAAGACGATTTATATTTCTAGGTTTTAGTATCTGATTGATGTTCATTTATTTTTGGGTTGGCAATATTTCCTTTTTCTTTCCGCCAGTTTTGAATCCAACCGATCCCTAATTTCTGTAATTAATGTCAACCTATCACAGGCTTCTTGTTCGATTCTGAGTGTTACTTTGAATTCATGCAATAAAATTGAGAGGGTGTGGCTAGTTTAGTCTTAAATGATCTCGAACCTTCCCTGAGGGTTTATAAACTGCGGATTTTCCCGTTTCTTGGCCAATAGATCGTCATCTTACTGAGTGTGTGTGTCAAAGCAGAAGGCGGGCGGCCTCTTTCATCGGTCAACAGAACATCTACAAGGTAATGGCCACATAACTTCTTTTTTCTGGCTACCTCCACAGTTTAACCCTAGGGAAAGGTCCGACTCTTTAGTTAAGTAACAAGCTTTTCTAAAATGTAACTATCTTCTGGCTAATGTAAAAACCTTCATAAAATCTTTAAACTGTAAACCAGGGATAGAGAGTGATGTACCCTCTCGAGCTTCCCTTCATCTTGGTTTTGTCTCTACGTTTTGTAACTTTTCTTCTGTAAGGTACCGAGCTCGATAGTTGCAGTAGCTTAAATGCGGCCAGTATCCAGTATTCGGGAGATGGTAGGTTCGAACCCCACTGTCGGCAGCCCTGAAGATGGTTTTCCGTGGTTCCCCATTTTCACACCAGGCAAATGCTGGGGCTGTACCTTAATTAAGACCACGGCCGCTTCCTTCCCACTCCCAGCCCCTCCCTGTCCCATCGTCGCCATAAGACCTATCTGTGTCGGTGCGACGTAAAGCAACTAGCTAACTTCTGCAAGGTGTTAAAGCAATTCCTATACGAGTCACCTCAGTAGTTCGGGAATAGCCCCTGATTCATCGGCCTAGAGCCCTTTAGGTTTTCTAGCGTTCATTATATTGGAACACCGTGTGCTTCCATTCACCTTGTGTTTGGGCCAGTTATTTAACCTGTTCTTTTCCATGAAGGTCCGGTAGGTTGGGTATTAAATACCCCTGTAAGTTCAATTTGTAAATGGTGGTTTGAGAGACCAGAGGTTGATGTAATGTTGCCTTGAGTGGGCAGTAAGAAACTGAGAGCCTGTTAGCTCTTTTTCAAATTTTGTAATTGTAACGAGTGCGCCTAGAAGGCTACATATTGTATTTTGGAGAGCAACTGCTCTTGAATTAGAGGATTTCTGCCCTTGAATGATTTGTTCTCTTTTGTTAATTTGAGCTGGGGGCTGAAGAATTGTAAAGCGAGGGGCTTGAAGCCCAGGACCTGTTGAAATCACTAATATTGTATTTTCCTTGACTTGTTTCAAAATCGCTAATTGTACCTGTAATGTTGTTATTTGTTAATTTTTGAAATTCTAAATAAATATAACCTTTGTTAAAATTTTAAATTAATTTTGAGACTGTAGTTAGACCCATTCAAGCCCAGACCTTGTTTCATCACCTCTGCGTTCCACAGATACCCCGGAACAAGTGGTAGCAGAGCGTGGTTGAATGGGTCTCAATTTAAGCCCTATTGTCGGCTAAACATAGAATCCGCATCGAACTCTAAGAATTTTCTCGGTCGCTTTAATTCTTTTTCTAAATTTCTAAATTTTCTTTCATCATGTATGGCTCTCGCGAAATCCTCCATCCCGGCTACTTGCGCACGGAGGATTTGATTTGTGAATTACTTATTAGGAATGTTCAATCTGGAGGCACGGTTGCGGCAGATACAACCAAACTTAAGGAATCCCACCTATTAGTATCCCAACTTTGGGAGATAAGGAAATTGATGAGGCTCCACTATCACTGATAACATCACTGAACTAGCATCAGTAGTGATTTTTTTGAAGTGAGTGAGCCTTCTGCTAACCAACTTAAAAGAGTACAAGCTAGACTGTTCCATTTTTATAATAGGGTTAGGGACCTATTGTCTCTCAATTTAAAAGAAGACCATGCTAAGGAAGCTAGTAACCTTGTTGATCATCTTTCAAAATGTCTAACAGAGTCAATCATTTATTGTCTGGGGCAGCTACTCCCAAGTCCGATCAAGCCCCTTTAATCAACTTGCCTGCTGAGGAAGGCTCTTCCAAGGGCGGAGAAAGTAGAAAATCTGTGGCAACTCAACAAACATCAGCCCCGTTGGAAACAGAGTCTGATCATCCCAAACAAATTCCACCTTTCTTTTTGAATAATGCTTTATCGGAAGCTTCTCAACCATCTAGGCTGTCACCAATTTCGTCCCCTAGTTTTAGTAGTCTGCCCCATCCTCTGGCTATGATGCTTAGGGGAATTTCAAAATTTTTAATAAATTCGACTAATGATGTTATTTCGTTTCTAAGATTTTTCGTTGAATTTCAGGTTCATGCACTAGTGTTTTCCCTTTCTCACTCTCAAATTCTTCAAATTATGTGCCCATATTCCGTAGGCGTCCTGTCGGACAAGATAATTAAGGCTACCTATAGAAGACTTAAACGCACACCTTTCGGCAAATTTCATTCCGGCTAGGGCAATGTACTCTCTAATACAGAAGTTCTATTTTAGGGTACAACGTCTGGACGAAAATCTGGCTGATTACATCCAAGATATCAAATTTAGTGTTCGCCCTGCATTTTTCCGAGCACACTATTGTTGAAGGTATCTCTCCACCTTATAGATCCTATTTGTGTTTTGAGTCTCGTCCCCAAACCTTGACAGAATTACAGGCTATGGCGGTCTCAGCCGAAGGGGTTAGGTATGCCGACACCCTACGAGTCGCTAAGGAACTCCCTCCATCTTCTAGTAATTTTCGGCCTCATCCTCGCCGACTTTCACCACCCGCAAATGCTATGCTTGTGGGTCTACGGATCATCTGCGTAATAAGTGCCCAGTGATAAAATCGAGTGGCACAAGGAATGGAGCAGGGTCATCACAAGAATGTTTTAAATGTGGCTCGTTTACTCATATCGCCAAGAATTGCCGTAACCCAATAGCACCCCCTCCAGTTCAACTTCAGGAGCAACATCTGCGAACTCTAATAATCGAGAGTGACTAGTGTCATCGGCTGAGTCGGCGTGTTCATCTTTTCCAGGCTCAGACCCTGTTAAACCCAGCGGAAGCCCGGGTAGGATACGGGTTCTTCTAAACCTTCATTTGAATGCCCTAAAGAATGCTTCAGGATTGCGGCGGAAACCCTCGCACTTGAGTTGAACAATGAACCCGTTACCGCTTTATGAGACTCTGGGAGTGTTTGTTCTACTATTTCGGCTGAATGGTATTCTAAACTAAAGAGCATTTGTTAGTTTCCTGACTATTTTTCATCTCATGTCCAATGCGTTTCGGCTAACTCCTCTCCATTAGAAATTTTAGGTTTAACCTTTGCCAATTTGGATTTCTAAATTCACCTGGGAAGAAAAACTGTTTGTGGCTAAGCACTTGTCGTGCCCGGTGATATTGGGAGCGAGTATCATGTCTTCTACTGGTCTAGTGCTCGACATTCAGAGCAAGTCGCGCACCTTCAAATTTGCTAATAATTGTAAAATTCCTTTCCTTAAATGCAACTCTGTGTCATGTTCATCTGTTTCGCCTGCCCAGGATGAGATATTGTTAGACCTTAGACATCTACCTGAGGAACAGGCTGATAGTATTCGTAAGTTGTGTCGGTCGTTTACGGATGTATTTTCTGAAACTCTTGTTGATACTGACCTTATTGAATACAAGATTGAGGTTACGGATTCGATCCCAGTTAGGTTTCCACCTTATAAGCTATCTCCACCTAAAATGAAGGCTCTTAAGGAGATCATCGACCAGATGTTAAGGATGGTATTATTCGACCCTCTAAGTCGGCGTATTCATCGCCCATTTTTCTGGTGCCGAAACCCCAAGGTGGCTTCAGGCCTGTGATTGACTATAGGGCGCTAAATCGGAAGGTGGTGTTACAATCTGTGCCTCTTCCCGACCTTCACTCTTGTTTTTCATGGTTTCGGAATGCTAAGTTCTTCACCATCTTAGACCTTAATCAGGCGTACAATCAGATCCCTCTAGCTGAAGAATCGAAACATCTAACAGGTTTTGCCACGGATTGGAAGTTGTATGAGTACAACCGCGTGCCTTTCGAGCTCCCCACGGGGGAAGCTGTGCTCACTAGACTGCTAGATAGGATCTTCTCCGACATCAAGTTTGAATACTTGTACCATTATCTTGATGATGTCGTTGTATTTTCTGGGACCTTTGCAGAACACCTGGATCATCTAAAGGAAGTACTTACTCGTCTTCGTAAAGCTGGGTTGACAGTCAAGTTATCCAAGGTAGCTCGTGCTAAACCTTCCATGTCATTCCTAGGACATATTGTCTCGCCCGATGGTGTCTCTATTGATCACTCTAGAACACAGGCCATCCGTGATTTCAAACCCCATAAGGATATCAAAGGTATTGCCAGCTTCATCGGCATAGTGAATTTCTTGAGGAAATTTATACCTAACTTTGCTAACAGAGCGGCCCCTTGAACTTACTCCATAGGAAAGGCGTCAAATTTGAGTGGGAACCGTCTCAAGAAGCCGCTTTTGAAGAGCTGAAATTAGCTCTTTGTAACGCCCCTGTCCTTGCTATGCCTGATTTTTCTAAGAAATTCATCGTTCAAACCGACGCCTCATCGTCGGCGGTGGCTGCTGTGCTTCTTCAAGAAACTGAACTCGGAAGACGAACCAACGCCTATGCGTCTAGGACGTTATCGGCTCAAGAGGCCAAATATTCCGTCTATGAACTTGAGGGATTGGCTGTTTTATTTACATTAGAGATGTTCCGCCTCTACCTGGAACAGTCAAGTTCGACCTGGAAACAAATAATCAAGCCTTAAATTAGGTCTTTAGCTAGGCAGCGTCGTACTGGTCGTATAGTCCGCTGGATCATCAGTATTTCTGCTTTCCAATTTGATGTGAGGCATATCAGAGGATCCGAAAATGTTGTTGCGGATGGACTAAGCCGTATGTTATCTCATGATGTGGAGACCACCGAACAGGATGATAGTTCTTCTCTTCCCACGCCCATACCTTCGAGCGTTAATGCCATTCTAACGGTGCCCCCATATTGTTTAGGACATTAATATATATCAACGTGAAGATCCTGTGCTGGCCCCTATTATTGAAACCCATTCTCCTGAGGAACATGTCGTCCCTTATGCCTTGAGGAACTGGGTTTTAGGTTGCCCATCAAGGCATGATCAGACGATGAAAGTAGTGGTCCCAGCTGTTCTTGTGCCTATGATCTTCAAGTATTAACATGAGACCCCATTAGGGGGGCATTTAGGCATCTTGAAAACTCGGAAAAAGATCCGAGAGGTGTTTATTTGGAAAGGTATGGACGGTGAAATTCGTGAATTGATAAAAGCTTGTAAATCTTGTTTGCTTAGTAAACCCACCTTGTCCACTAAGCTAGGTCTATTATTATCATCTCACAAAGCGTCCCGCCCTATGGAACGCCTCTATATAGACTACGTCGCACCCTTCCCCCAATCAAAGGGTAACGCCAACTAATTCATTCTCGTGTGTGTAGATGGTTTCACTAGGTTTTTCTGGTTATTTCCGAATAAGCTGGCTGGCTACCGCTCAGTCCACCATTTCTTGTTTTAATACCATATTTGGTCCTTATCAATATATAGTTTCTGATAATGCTAAAGCCTTCACATCCAACCTCTTCCGTAAATTCTGTTTTGATCTCTCTATATCACATGTAACTACTTCGGTGTATTATCTTCAACCATCTCTGGCTGAGCGGGTCAATCGTAATCTTAGATCGGCTCTCATTGCATATCATCATGAAAATCATTCCAGGTGGGATACGTCCATGCATTGGTTGGCCTTTGCTTTAAATTCGGCGGTTCATGAGTCCCATAAAGCCCACGAATTTAAATGTCGGAGATCAAGTCATGGCTATAAACGTTGTTCCCGCGGGCAAGCTTGCCCCCAGGTTTCATGGGCCGTGCATTATACTGGATTTTTTGACGCCAGTTACATTATTAGTGAGCAATCCAGCCACGGAGAGGATCTTTAGTGTCCTCCTCTCTCAAGTGAAACCTCTATGATTAAAGTACCTTTTTTGCCATTTAATTTTAGCAGGCGTTTGATGGTTATATTTTTTTATCATTATTCGAGGCCTTCTGCCCCGATTATGTTATTAATTTGATATATGATCTGTATGTACGATCTTCCCGTCTGGTTTTTCCTGCTGTCATTCCTTAGAGACCATTACCAAGCCCCCGTCTTCTGCATCTCCTCACTACTGGCAGTAATGCCCCTTCAACGCCGCCCGCCCCTCTGCATCACCAATAAAGATAGCACTCTCAAGTCCCCAACAACACTTTTCTGTCGCCGAGATCCTACTGTTTCAGTGCCCCCTCAGCCTTTCGCCGCCATACTGCAACAGAAGTGGGGTACGAGCCCACTCCACTCCCGTGTAAAAACTCCCTGTGAACGGCGCGCCGGAGCCCATTTCCCGGGAAATGCTGAAGTGAGGTGTCCCTACCGCCCACTCATCTAGGGACTGAACATATACTTTTAATATGCGGCGACCATCATCACGACTACCCCTCTCATAGTACCGGGAGAGGTGTATCTCAGAGTACTCGGGGGGTCCGGGCGACCTCAACAGCGTATCGGCAAGCGGTGGCATGTCTTGCCGTCAAATCTATCAACATGTATTTAACATTCTACGACACTAGGACACTCTAAAGCTGGAGCTAATCAAGTTTCTATCTATCAACTTCAAAGAAAACATAGAAAAAAATTTCCTCTTCAAATGTTTTCTCAAAATTCTTCTGTGTCACCCCAAGGAAGGACATTTGGGGGAGGGAGGTGAGTACCGGGACGTACACCTCAATGCCGCTTATTCAATACTATCGCCTAAATGAACTCCTCTATTGATAAAATAGTAAAACTGAAACTACACCAAATTGGAAGTTTAATCAGAAGATGTCACCACTAAAATATTGAGTAATTTTGTTATTGTGCAGTTTCCTAACCTGAGTGAATTTCTACTTGTTTTGTTGAACATTCATCAAGAAGTTTGGACATTTTTCCACAGAGGACACCACTCAAAACTATGATCATACACCCCGGTACGAGTTGTAAGAAGTTATAATTTAAAGAAGTTTTGTATTTCTAGGTTTTTGTAACTGATTGAGGTTCATTTATTTTTGGGTTGGCAATACTTCCCTTTCCTTTCCGCCAGTTTTTTAATCTAGCCAATCCCTAATTTATGTATTTAATTTTCTCCCTATCACAGGCTTCTTGTTCGATTCTGAGTGTTACTTTTGAAATCTACCAATAGAATTGAGAGGGTTTGGCTAGGTTATTCTTGAATGATCTCGAACCTTCCCTGAGGGTTTATAAACTGCGGATTTTATCGTTTCTTGGCCAATAGATCGTCATCTTACTGAGTGTGTGTGTCAAAGCAGGAGGCGGGCGGCCTCTTTCATCGGTCAACAGAACATCTACAAGGTAATGGCCACATAACTTTATTATTTCTTATTACCTCCACAGTTTAACCCGAGGGAAAGGTCCGACTCTTTAGTTATGTAACAAGCTTTTCTAAAATGTAACTATCTTCCGGCAAATGTGAAAACCTTCATAAAATCTTTAACTGTAAACCGGGGATAGAGAGTGATGTACCCTCTTGAGCTTCCCTTCATCTTGGTTTGAGGTGACTACGTTTCGTAACTTTTCTTCTGTAAGGTGTTAAAGCAATTCCTATACGAGTCACCTCAGTAGTTTGGGAATAGCCCCTGTTTCATCGGCCTAGAGCCCTTTAGGTTTTCTAGCGTTCATTATATTGGAACGCCGTGTGCTTCCATTCACCTTGTGTTTGGGCCAGTTATTTAACCTGTTCTTTTCCATGAAAGCCCGGTAGGTTGGGTATTTTATACCCCTGTAAGTTCAATTTGTAAATGGTGGTTTGAGAGACCAGAGGTTGATGTAATGTTGCCTTGAGTGGGCAGTAAGAAACTGAGAGCCTGTTAGCTCTTTTTCAAATTTTGTAATTGTAACGAGTGCGCCTAGAAGGCTACATATTGTATTTTGGAGAGCAAGTGCTCTTGAATTAGGGGATTTCTGCCCTTGAATGATTTGTTCTCTTTTGTTAATTTGAGCTGGGGGCTGAAGAATTGTAAAGCGAGGGGCTTGAAGCCCAGGACCTGTTGAATTCACTAATATTGTATTTTCCTTGACTTGTTTCAAACTCGCTAATTGTACCTGTTATGGCGTTATTTGTAGGTTTCTGAAATTCTAAATAAATATAACCTTTGTTAAAATTTTAAATTAATTTTGAGACTGTAGTTAGACCCATTCAAGCCCGCGCCTCTGCGTTCCACGGATACCCCGGAACAGGCATGATCATAAATTGTTTGTGGTGTCATCTGTAGAAAAATGTCCAAACTGCTTGATGTAGAGCAAACAAAACAAGGAGAAATTCAGTCAGTTTAGGAAACTTCACAATAACAAAATTACTCAATATTTAAGTGGTGATATCTTCTGATTAATGTTCTAAGTCCTGTTGTATTAGTTTCCAGTTTTTCGTTAGAGGAGTTCATTAAGGCGCTTATTTTGAATGCGCTGCTTTGAGGTGTACCTCCCGGTACAATAATAATAATAATAATAATAATAATAATAATAATAATAATAATAATAATAATAATAATTGTCTCATGTAATACCGGTACATCATTAAGTGACCAAAGGTTAGAGAGCGGCGTGTTAGGAACAAATGCAAACATAAGAGAAGCTGGTGTGAACTTGTGGGGTTCATGAACCGCCGAATTTGAAGCAAAGGCCAACCAATGCAGGGACGTACCCCACCTGGAATGATCTTCATGATGAAATGCAATTAGAGCAGATCTAAGATTACGATTGACCCTCTCAGGTAGAGATGGTTGAGGATAATAGGCCGAGGTAGTTACATGTGATATAGACAGATCAAAACAGAATTTACGGAATAAATTGGATGTGAATGCCTTAGCATTGTCTGAAACAATATATTGACAGGGGCCAAAAGAAGCAAATATGGTATTAAAGCAAGAAATGTTGTACTGAGCTGTTGCAGCTTAGTCGGAAATAACCAAGAAAATTTAGTGAAACAATCTACACATACCAGAATTAATTTATTGGCGTTCCCCTTTGATTGGGGGAAGGGTCCGACGTAGTCTATATATAGGCACTCCATGGAGCACGACGCTTGATGAGAAGATAATAAAACTATCTTAGTGGAGAAGGTGGGTTTACTAAGAATAAATATTTACAAGCTTTTACCAATTCACGAATTTCGCCGTCCATACCTTTTCAACTGAACATCTCTCGAATCTTTTCCTGAGTTTTGAAGATGCCTGAATGCCCCCCTTATAGGGTCTCATGATAGTACTTGAAGATCATAGGCACAAGAACAGCTGGAACCACTACTTTCATCTTTGGGTCATGCCTCTATGGCAACACAAAACCCGTTCCTCAGTGCGTAAGGGACGACATGTTCCCCAGAAGAAAGAGTTTCCATAATAGGGGCCAGCACAGGATTTTCACAAAATGGGGGCATCAGTTAGAATGGCATTAATGCCCGAACGTATGGGCGTGGGAAGAGAAGTATTACCTTCCTGTTCGGTGGTCTCCAAATTATGAGAAAACATGCAGCTTAGTCCATCCGCCACGACATTTTCAGATCCTCTGATATGCCTCACATCAAACTGGAATGCAGAAATCCTGATGGCCCCACGGCTATACGACCAGTACGACGCGGCCTAGCTAAGACCCAACTTAAGGCTTGGTTATCAGTTTCTAGGTCGAACTTGACATGTTCCAGTTAGAGTAGGAACTTCCCTAGTGCAAATAAAACTTCCAAACCCTCAAGTTCATAGATGGAATATTTGGCCTCTTGGGGCCGATAATGTCCTAGACGCATAGGCGATGGGTCGCCTTCCGAGTTCAGTTTCCTGAGCAAGCACAGCAGCCACCTCCGATGACGAGGCGTCGGTTTGAACAACGGATTTCTTCGAAAAAACAGGCATAGCAAAGACTGGGGCGTTACAGGGAGCTAATTTCAGATCTTGTTGAGCGTCCCCCATTCGAATTTGACGCCTTTCCTACGGAGTAATTCAGGCGCGCCGCTCTGTTAGCGAAGTTAGGAATAAATTTCCTGAAAAATTCACCATGCCCATGAACCTGGCAACACTTTTGATGTCCTTATGGGGTTTGAAATCACGGATGACTTTTGTTCTAGAATGATCATTAGAAACCCCATCGGGCGACACAATATGTCCCAGGAATGACATAGAAGGCTTAGCAAAAGCTACATTAGATAACTTGACAGTCAACCCGGCCTTACGAAGGCGATTGAGTGTCTCCTTTAGATGATCTAGGTGTTCTTCAAAGGTCTCGGAAAATACGATGACATTATCAAGGTAGTGATACAAGTATTCAAATTTTATGTCGGAGAAGACCCTATCTAGCAGTCTAGTGAGCACAGCTGCCCCCGTGGACAGCACGAAAGGCACTCGGTTGTTCTAATACAAGTTCCGATCCGTGGCAAAGGCTATTAGATGTTTCGATTCTTTAGCTAGAGGGATCTGATTGTTCGCCTGATTAACGTCGAAGATGGTAAAGAACTTGGCTTTCCGAAACCATGGAAAACAAGAGTACAGATCAGGGTGGGGCACCGATTGTAACACCACCTTCCGATTTAAAGCCCTGTAATCAATCACAGGCCTGAAGCCACCTTGGGGTACCGGCACCAGAAACATGGGCGATGAATACGCCGACTTAGGATCTGATCGATGATCTCTTTAATCATAGAGTTAGTAAATAATACACTAGAGGTAGCATTGGCGCTGCAGTCGCGTGCGAAGTTGAACGAGCACGCTGTTTGGCAAAAGGTGGATTGTTTGGCACTGTCAATACTGGAGCTTCCCGCTAAATTCAAGTATATACTTCTCTGAAGGAAAATGCTAGTCTCCTGTGCAGCTTATGGCTGCATAGAGAGGTTCATAAAGGGCAGTGGCGTATCATTTCACAGGTACGTTTCCTTGAAATTCATTTCCGTGCGTATAAAATAATACTTTGCCTGACACTTATTGTCATGAATTGGCCTACTTGGGCTGACTTCGCGAGAGATTCTTTGGATCTTTCCTTGAAGACTGAAATTAATGTATTAGGAAATATAAGGGATGACATTTTCCTTTCACTGAAAGCGAATATCCAGAAAAATCATGTGCATGATACCGAGTGAGTGGCTGTAGGCTTCAGGTCACATAGCTGTCAGCTTGCATTCAGGAGATAGTGGGTTTGAACCCCACTGTCGGGAGCTCTGAAGATGGTTTCCAATTTTTACACGAGGAAAATGCTGGGGCTGGAACCTAATTAAGGCCACAGTCGTTTCCTTCCCACTCCTAGCCCTTTCCTGTCCCATAGTCGCCGTAAGATCTATGTGTGTCGGTGCGACATAAAGCAAATTGGTACAAATAAGAAAAGATGTGCATGGTAGCTTCGAATTGTGCTTCGTTTTTCACTTTTTGTGTGTATTTATAGCATTAAAAGCTATTGAATATATTTTCTCTATATACCGGTACAGTTTGTTGCTTTCCCTTCGCACAATACGTGTAGCAATCCCCATTTATACCTTACCAGATTTTAAAATTTAGAGACTAGATGTCCTAATTTCGTCAATATTATTCCCTGAAATGTCATACAGAGATATAAGCATAATAAATTATTGACCAAGCGAGATTTCCGTGCGGTTAGGGCCACGCAACTGTAAGCTTGCTTTCGGGAAATAGTGGGTTCAAACCCCACTGTCGGCAGCCCAGAAGATGGATTTCCGTGGTTTCCCATTTTCACACCAGGTAAATGCCGGGGATGTACCTTAATTAAGCGCACGGGCGCTTCCTTCCCACTACTAGTCTTTTTCTATCCCATCATCGCCATAAGGCCTATCTATGTCGGTGCGATGTAAAACAAATTGTAAAAGTTATTATAAGTACTTTTTCAGTTCTCTTCAATCATATAATTTACCACTCTCCCTTTCCATTAACGGAAATCATGTTATAAGTTAAAATCTTAAAGCAATTAAAACATTTCAGGAAAAGCTAAATAGAAACTCCATAATAGGCTGAAATCACAACTGAGTGTCATATTTCCACTTGTAATCGCGTTTAGAAAACATCGATGATAATAATAATAATAATAATAATAATAATAATAATAATAATAATAATAATAATCATCATCATCATCATCATCAGAAAATGAAAGCATACTGGGCCAAGAAAAAGCAGAAGACCTTAACTAAGAGTTAAGACGAGCCCCGTGGTCCCTAGTAGGCCAAAACGAATAATAATAATAATAATAATAATAATAATAATAATAATAATAATAATAATAATAATAATAATAATGGCTTTACGTCCCACTACTTACTTACACGGTTTTCGGAGACGCTGAGGCGTCAGATTTTCCCCCTACGGGAGTTCTTTCATGTACCGGTAAATCTATCTACAAGAGGCTGACACATTTGAGCATCTTCAAGTATCATCGGGCTGAGCCAGGCTCGAAGATGCCAACTTGGGTTTAGAAAGCCAGCATCTAAACCAGCGATAACAAATATTTTGTCTACTTTATCCCAAAATCTCGCCAACGCTTTTAGGCCTATAAACTCACTCATCCGCTTCGTACGAGAGAGGACATTTTCGGTCGTTGGGCAGAACTATACCAAAGTCCTGGTCATTTACACGAAAGATAGCGAAATATACGTGCCCTCCTTCTAAACCTATGTTGTTAGAAGACTTAATATGAACAGTATATTGATTTTGTGGTACTTAACTGCACCTGAACACCGTCCTCTTTTATCACGCATTTCTCTTGTATTTATGGTTTTAGGGCTTTCTTTTTTGCTGGAGAGAAGCATCGCAAGTAGACTGTAATATCTGAGAATGTTTACATGTAAGAAATTTAAACCATATCTATATCCACACAGTTTTAAAAGACACTTATTTACATTGATGAGTATAGCGGAGTGAGCGTTTTGCCAAACAGCTGCGATTTCAACATGCTCCGCTGGCTACAGCGATTATCTCGTAGACGGTGGCGCCAATGCTACCTCTAGTGTATAATTTACTAACTCTATGTCTTTAATAGCCTTCATTTTAGGTGTAGACAGCCTAAAAGGTGGAAACCTAACTGGGATCGAATCCGTAACCTCAATCTTGTATTCGATAAGGTCATTAACACCAAGAGTATCGGAAAATACGTCATGAAGCGACTAACACAATTTTCGAATACTTTCAGCCTGCTCCTCAGGTAGATGTCTAAGGTCTAACAACATCTCATCCTGGGTAGGCAAAACAGATGAACATGACACAGAATTACATTTTAGAAACGGAATTTTACAATCATTAGCAATTTCTAAGGTGCACGACTTGCTCTGAATGTCGAGCACTAGACCAGTAGAAGACATGAAATCCGCTCCCAATATTACGGGGCACGACCCGTGTTTAGTCACAAACAATTTTATTTTCCAAGTGAATTTAGAAATACGAATTTTAGCAAGGATGAAACCCAAAATTTCTAATGGAGACGAGTTAGCCGAAACGCATTGGACAGAAGATGAGCAATATTCAGGAAACTTACAAACAGTCTTTATTTCAGGGTACCATTCATCCGAAATTATAGAACACACGCTCCATGAGTCTAATAGAGCAGTGACAGGTTCACTATTCAATTCAATATTAAGAAATGGTACAAGTGCGGGGGACTACGCCGCAATTCTGAGGCATCCTTTCGGGCCTTCGAACGATGGATTAGAAGAACCTTTATCCTTACGAGAGCTTTCTCTGGGTTTAACAGGGGCTGAGCCTCGGGAAGGTGAACACGCCGACTCAGCCGATGACACTAGTCACTTTCTATTATTGGAGTTCGCGGAGGTTGCACCAGAAGTTGAGCAGGAGGGGGTACTATTGGCAATAGGGCAATTCTTGGCTAGGTGAGAAAACGAGCCACATTTGAAACATCCTTGTGAAGACCCTACTCAATGCTTTGTCCCACTCAATTTTATCATTGGGCACTTGTTACGCAGATGTTCCGTTGACCGACAAGCATAGCATTTGCGGGCGGTGAAAGTTCGGCGAGGAGAGGACCGAAAACTGCTAGTAGATGGAGGGGGCGCCTTAACGACTCTTAAGGTGTCGGCACACCTCACTTCTTCGGCTGAGACCGCCATAGCCTCTGATTCTGGAAAGATTTGAGGGCGCGACGCGAAACACAGATACGACCTGTAGGGCAGGGAAATACCTACAATAATCGTCTGCACAATTTGATCTTCAGGGAAATGAAGAGCGAATACCCTGGTGTAAAACTTAATATCTTGGATGAAGTCTGCCAAACTTTCATCCAGTCGCTGTACTCTGAAATAGTACTTTTGGATTAATGATGACATGGCTCAAGCCGGAATGAAGTTAGCAAGCAGATGGGCGTGGAAGTCGTCTATGGAAGTTCGCTCACCTATTGCTTTAACTATTTTATCCGAGAGGACACCTATAGAGTAAGGGTAAATAGACTTAGACTTATTGAACCTCACATGGTTCAAATTTGGTATAGCGTAAACGAAATACAATAGAAAACGATCCAAATAAAACAAACTGACAATGAAAGGTAATATGCACTGCAATGATCAACCCTTCTTAGTGATCCATAGACCTTGGCATGCAACGGGCATAAACGATAAAGAACAGGGTAAATAAACAAAACAAAATAACCTTAATAATTGGTACGGAGTTACATGTGGAGTAGAAAGAGTTTAAAGAAAGTGCCGGGGGGAATGGGTCTAACTACAATATTAAAGTTTATTTAAAACTTTAACAGAGGTTATATTTCTTTAGAATTTCAAAAATCAACTAATAACATCGTAACAGGTACAATTAGCAATTGAAAACCAAGTCAAGGAAAATACAATATAGTGAATTCCACAAGTCCTGGGCTTCAAGCCCGTCGCTTTACATTTCCTGAGCTTTCAGCACAAATTTACAAAGAGCACAAATTCACTCAAGGGCAGAAATTGCCCTAATTCATGGAGCACTTGCTCCCAAAATTCAACATCTAGCCTTCAAGAGGCATACAGTAATCTTACTTTGAA
Source organism: Anabrus simplex (assembly GCF_040414725.1). Taxonomy (NCBI): domain Eukaryota; kingdom Metazoa; phylum Arthropoda; class Insecta; order Orthoptera; family Tettigoniidae; genus Anabrus; species Anabrus simplex. The sequence continues at coordinate 6,123,839 of NC_090271.1, forward strand.
AATGAGCTAACAGACTCTCAGTTTTCCCAGCCTATTCAAGGCAGCATCAACTTACAATTTCTGGATTATACAGGGGTATTTAATACCCAACCTACTGGGCCTTCATGGAACAAGAATGATGGCTAAATAGATGTCCCGAACACAAAAAGGATGGAGGCGAATACCTGCTGTAAGGTTGTTACCTAGAGTTTAATCTCCTTGAACCTCGTCCTCCTTTTGATGTCAGCAGAGGTATACATACCACTGTATGTGAACTTCTGTATTGTTTCCCCCTCCCCCTCGCTCCCTATTACTAGCGAGAACACTGGGGAAGACATCTTGCAGTTTTTATTCCTGTCTTTGTACCAGACAGACGTGCCATGTAAGATTTTATTTTGGTCCACCCCTTTTGGGTGGGAATTTTGGTATGTTTTTATCTTTTCTTCTATCTGTTAACGTAAATTGTGCTTGTACTGTTATCATCATCATTCAGGATTCTCTTTCCGACCTGGCATTTTCGCTAGTAACAGGAACTTATTTGATCATTCGTCCATGACTGACCCCTTTCCTAAAACACATTTTCTGCTGGTTCTTGTATTTAAGGTCAGTTATGTTAATTTAGACCTGCCATTCTGGGGGTCATCAAACTTAAAGTAGTTCTGCATCATTTTAAAACTTGGCAATTGCTAAACATGCCTAACAGTTCATCACCAACCACTCTGGGTGGTAAATTTTTATTGTTTTAAAAGGAGCTGAGAAAAATCAATACCAATCCGTTCAACGGTGTTTTGTCACTCGTTGACTGTCTGTTTTTAATTTCAATTTGCGGTCGTCTTGGCGACTATTCCTGTTAAAGATATTGATGAGATTACGGTTGGAATTTGTTGATCTGAGCTTGGCTTGGAATTTTGGGTTATTATTATTATTGGTTTACTTTAATTCCTTCCCCGGTATCTATTGATTGTTGGGGGTATCCATGTTATCTCTCCTGTGATTTGTGTGTGTGAAATATTGAATTCGGCAGAAAGTTCTGCGTATTCTGGAAATCTCTTACTGAGTTAGTGTCGACCCTTACGGTACCTACTTCTCAGTGCTTGTGATGCCATTCTGGAAATTTGGCCTATGATTTTAAGTATGAAATATCGTATTTAGCAGAAATATCTGCTTACTCCGTTACCCTCCTGAAAGTTTTGTGATTGTATTGCCGAATTACCCCTGTTCTGCACTCCACTGCCTTAGTGGTGTGATTTTGGGAATTTCCTGTGATTTATTTCTTAATTCTGAATTTAGCTGTTTCCTCGTGCCAACCTATTTGGTATTGTACCAGGCCGGTACCGTGCATTAGTGTATTTCCATTGAATTGCGTTTTCGGGTTTGCTGTTTTCCGGGCCCTGTTCATTAATGCAGGTTGTTCTAGAATAACACCGTGCTAAAGATTGGATTCATTTCTCTCCTTGGTAGTTGCGATTTAAAGAAATTAATTATCTACTTCCTCCATCCTTCGATCTTGATTTCAAAAACCTTGACTTATTCTTCTTTTATTTATTGTGGTGTAATGTTCATTTTGCGTTTTAATTAAATTCCGATATTTCTAAAATCCTCGGCTTATCCTTCTTATATCTAAGGTCATGATTGCAAAGATCCTAAGGCACCTTCCACATTCTCACCTTTGAGGTAAGTTGTCTTGCCTTTTACTTGTATTTACTTATTGCATTAACTGGTTCTGTGTGGTGACTCTGTGGTAATTTATTTGGATATACTGGGTGCACAATCTTGGATAATCGCTGTGCACTGGGTTTCTTACTGTTATTGAACTGTCAACTGGCTGTCGCCTACTACGTTACTGTGTCTTTTGTCTTACTGTGTCATTGTATCTAGATTCTCTTTGGTGCCACCGTTACCTTGGTACAGTGTTTTAAAAGAGTGTATGTTGATTGTTTTGCTTGGGCACCTCTCTACGCTAAAAGGATTATTAACTAGGGAGTTCCTCTGAGTTTCATGTGGTATGTTTCCTAACCTGGCACCCTACAGTGTTTAAAAATGTTTTTATTTTCCGGTGCCCAACATGTTAAAGTTTGATCATTAACCTAACTAATGCTGGTTGATCCTAACCGTCACAGTGTATTTATATTAACATTACCGTAGCAGTGTATCACTGTATATCGTAACCATCTCTAACTGAATATAACTGTATCAAAATATAACCGACGGTCACTGTGTAACCTGTACCAAAACAGCCGTCACACTGCACTCCTAGTAATGAACACGTAAAACATAAAGGGCACTAGGCCGGTGAAACAGGGGCTATTCCCGAACTATGGAGGTGACTCGTATAAGAATAAATTAAGACATTACGGAAAGGAAGAAAACCAGTTACAAAACGTAGTCACCTCAAACCAATATGAAGGGGAGCTCCAGAGGGTACCTCACTCTCTATCCCCGATTTACAGTTAAAGATTTTATGGAGTTTTTACATTAGCCGGCAGAAAGTTACATTTTTAGGAAAACTAGATTACATAGTTAATGATTCGGACCTTTCCCTCAGGTTAAACTGCGGAGCTAGCAAGAAATAAAGATGTTGTGTGGCCATTACCTTGTCGGTGTACTGCTGCCTGATGAAAGAGGCGCCGCCTGCCTCCTGCTTTGACACACACACTAGGTCAGATGACGATCAATTGGCCAAGAGCCGTGAAAATCCGCAGTTCGATATCATTCAAGATTAAACTAGCCACAACATCTCACTTTTATTGGTGAATGTAAAAGTTACACTGAAAATGGAAGAAGAAGAAGAAGAAGACTGTGATTGGTAGAAAATTAATTACAGAAATTAATGATTGGCTAGATTAAAAACTGGCGGAAATAAAAACGGAAATATCGCCAACCCAAAAATAAATGAACATCAATTAGAAAACTTATGAATACAAAACTTCTTTAAATCAAAGGTTCTTTCACTTCGCACCAGCATGATCATCGTTCTTTGGTAGTGTCATCTATGAGATATTGTCCAAACTTCTTGATGAATGGAAAACAAAACAAGTAGAAATTCACACAGTTCAGGAAACTTCACAATGACAAAATTATGTCAAATTTGAGTGGTGACATCTTCCGAGTAAATTTCTAACTTGTTGTATTATTGGTTTCACATTTGATAGATAGAGGAGTTCTTTTATGTCGCTCATTTTGAACGCGCGGCGTAGAGTTGTACCTTCCGGTACAATAATAATAATAATAATAATAATAATAATAATAATAATAATAATAATAATAATAATAATAATAATAATAATAACCTGTGTGGGGATTTACCGGTTACCTCCATCGGGCGCGTCTCATTGGAATTGGGGAAGCTCGCTGGCTCTGCCGCCAGCAGAGTCAGAGGGCAGTAGGGAAATAAAATACCACCGTGAAGAAAAAACTGGTCCCTTGCCAGGGTTACGGCGAAGACTGGTAAATGACCAGAAGCCAGAAAACATCTAGAGGCAACCTCTAGGGCTAACAACCCTAGTTGTAAAAGGATGGGTACCCGTCCAAAGCAAAGTCAAGTCAAAAAGCATGATGGCACAACATTTCAAGAAACATACCCCAGGGGGTAAATCTTCGGATAAATCCCTCGTCGTGAACGCCACGGCGCACGAGTCTCGTTCGGATTCTGGGGGAGACTCGACATCATGCAAGAGACGAGTCGGAGCGTCTCGGTGTACCCCGAAGAGTCAAAAACTCAGTCCAAAATCTAAAACCTTTCTAGCAACTTTCAACATAAATTCACTTACACAAACTGGCAAGCTGAAAACCCTCACCAAAGCTCTTCACGAAAATCAGATATCCATAATGGCCCTACAGGAAACAAGGTACCCAGATGAAGAGATTTTTGAATCCGAAGGCTACCGATTTTTCAAGAGCAAAGCGCAAAGAGGAATCCTCAATGGAGCTGTGATACTTGGAACCGCGTTTGCTGTTAGAACCAATATCCTTAAATCGGTTGCAAATTTCGAACCTGTGAATGACAGATTGTCTATACTCACAATTGAATGCGCGAACAAAACCTATGCCCTAGTTAACGCACATGCTCCTACAAACGATAAGAACAAGTCTGATCCAGACGAAGTTGATAATTTCTGGGACCTACTGGATGAAAAATTGAACAAAATCCCCAAACACCATGTCAAGCTTCTTTTGGGTGACTTCAATGCCCAACTAGGTCGTGAGCAGAAGTACAAGAAAGTTATAGGAAATTACCCTGCTCACAAAAGAACCAATCCCAACGGCAAAAGACTGGTGACCATTTGCGAAAATCACAACCTGCAGGTCATGTCGACCCACTTTCGCCATCTACCCAGAAAGCAAATGACTTGGCGTTCTCCCGTCCAAGCTCTCGGAGAGTTCCAAATTGATCATGTTGCGATCTCCAGGAGAAACAGCCCTGAGATTATGAATGTCAAGGTAAAGAAAGGCATCAATATGGCCTCAGATCATTATAAGTCTCTTATCAAATTCAAACCAATTCCCGCAAACACAAGGAAGACAACCAAACAGATCACACGTTTCGACAATGATAAACTTCGGCAAAGGGTCGAGGAGTTCCAGGAGAAGGCTAGACCAAATAACTGTGACTTTAACAACGCCAAAAGTCTCCTTGTTGAGGCCGCCAAAGACGTTGCAGAAATCAAGAGAAGCAAAAAGCATGCCTGGTGGAATAGTACCTGCGAATCAGTCCTCCAAGAAAGACTCAATGCGTGGAAACAGTACTACTCTACGAAATCAGAAAATGATTGGGAAACCTACAAAACCCAACGTGCCCAAGCAGCTAGGGTGTTCAGAACTGAGAAACGTAAATACGAAAAATCTTTCATTGAAAAGATAGAACAAAACTTTAGGAAGAATGAAAGCAGAGAGTACTACAGAGCCTTCAAACGCAAACTCACTGGCTATAAACCACCATCTCTATGCTTTGAGCGAACGGACGGCACACTGGCGACGTCAAATGAAGAAAACTGCAGCATTCTGGCAGATTACTTCAAGAATTTACTTAATTGCTCTAAACCGCAAAGCGCCATTGAGACCAAGGAACCCTTACTCAGGTACCCAGATTCCAGACCACCCGACAGAGATGAAATCAAGCCCCACATTGCCCGTCTCAAAAATAACAAAGCGCCGGGGGAAGACTCAGTAGTAGCAGAACTATGGAAATATGCCCCAGAAGAATCACTTGATATCTTGCAAAAGCAAATAGAAGAAATTTGGAATAAGGAGACCCTACCCAAAGATTGGAAAATAGCTTTGATCCATCCATTACACAAAAAAGGCAGCATGAAGAACATCAACAACTACAGAGGAATATCTTTGCTACCCGTGACTTACAAAATTCTATCACTTGCCATCCTGGAGCGTTTGGAAGCACAAGTCGAACATCAAATAGGTGAATATCAAGGAGGGTTCAGAAAAGGTCGCTCAACAGCTGAACAGATCCAAAATCTCAAAACGATCATCAGATATTGTACACTAAGGTCCAAGCAGTATGTGTCTGTCTTTGTGGACTTTAAGAAAGCATACGACTCCATTGACCGGGAAGTCCTGCTAAACATCTTAAATGAATTTGGAGTTGATTTGAAACTGCTGGCATTAATTAGAGCCACCCTGACCGATACAAAATCCAAGGTGAAGTTCCACGGATGTCTCTCGCATTCCTTTGACATCAAAACAGGAGTCCGACAAGGTGATGGGCTATCCCCGATACTCTTCAACTGTGTTCTTGAAAAGATCATCAGAACCTGGCGGGTGAGATTACAGGAAACCAACTACAGTCCATTGAGAATAGGAACCAAATCCAAGGGGATCGCAACAGACTGCTTAGCATTTGCCGATGATATTGCTGTTCTCTCAACCGACATAGAAACCGCTAGATCTCAAGTTGAAATTTTAAAGGAAATTGCCGAACAAACCGGTTTGCAGATATCGTTTGAGAAAACGGAAGTAATGATTAACATCAAAGAGGCTCCACCAAAACTCCATACAAAATACGGGGACATCACCCGAGTAGACAAATTCAAATACCTTGGTGAGATCATCATGAAAAATGGACTGGACAAAGAAGCACTTCAGGAGCGAGTACGCAAACTGGAAATAGCCTACCAAACATCCCGCACAATCTACAACAAAAAATGCCTTTCCCAAAACACCAAGATACATCACTATGAAACAGTTCTGAAGCCAGTAGTTCTATATGCAGCCGAAACCCTGTCTCTAAATGCTAACAAAGGACTCTTTGAAGAACTGGAGAAAAGAGAACGCAAAATTGTGAGAGGAATCTTGGGATCAAAGTACAGAAATGGAATCCATCAAAAGAGATCCAACAAGGAAGTCTACAGCAAAATAGAGAAAATTACCGACACAATCAGAAAAAGACGGGCACGATTTTACGGTCATCTGAAAAGAATGGACAGAAGAAAGTTAACTAAAGAAATCTTTCACTTTTTTTATTCAAACCCCAAAACCACAATTCCCTGGTTTAGAAATACCAAAGGAGACCTGCAAATGCTACATATCTCAGCTGAAGACGCCTTTAACAGAGATCTCTTCCGCAAGAAAATATTGACGAACGGGCTAAACCGAGACGAGCAACCGAAGAGAAGACACGGTGCCCCTTGGACACAGGAGCGTAAGCAGGCCCACTCACAAAGAATGAGGGAAATTTGGGCTCTAAAGAAGGCCAAGTTCTGTGTCAAATGCAACAAGACTTAACGTGGTCCTTGATGGCCCCAGCGAATTATATAATAATAATAATAATAATAATAATAATAATAATAATAATAATAATAATAATAATAATAATAATAATAATAATAATAATAATAATAATAATAATAATAATTGTTACGGGGTTACCCGTGGAATGCAGAGGTGAAAGAAGGTGCGGGCTGGAATGGGTCTAACTACAAAGCTGAGATATTGATTAAAATTGTATTAAAGGTTATATTTTCGAAATTAGCAAAACTTAACAAGTTTGACATAGAATTTGAACATTCAACAAATAACAACAAGTTAACAAATCAGGTACAAGACCTGGAAAGCCAAGAATTAGAGACACTTTAACGATCTGGGCTTCAAGCCCCACTTTTTACAATTTCTGAGCACTCAGCTCACAACCACATATTACCAAAGGGCAGAAATTCCCTCATTTCATGGAGCACTTGCTCCCACCTAGCACTATCAGGCCTCCTAGAGGCACATATCCAAATACAAGAAAGAGCTGACCCGCTCGCAATTTTTCAAGCCTATCAAAGGCCACAACGGACTTTACTATTAACTGCCCTCAAGGCACACTTACAAAGAAACAGGGGTATCTTGTAACCAACCTAATGGGCCTTAGTAGGAATATAATAGGTTAAGTTAATGGCCCAAAATGCAAAACTGAATGGAGGCGTGAATATGCACCCCTACATGAAACTTCTAAAAACCTAAGAGGCACTAGGCCGATGAAGCAGCGGCTACTCCCCAACTATGGAGGTGACTCGTATACAGAATAAATTTAACAGATTAAAGAAGAGTAGAAGAACTGTTACGAAAGCGTAGTCACCTCAAATCCCCGATTTACAGTTAAAGTTATATGAAAGTTTTACATCAAAACGGCAAAAGTTACATTTTTGGACAGATAGGTTACATCAAAAAGGTGTCTGACCTTCCCCGAGGGTTAAACTGCTGAGCTATCAAAAAATAAAGATGTTAAACGGCCATTACCTTTGTGAAGAGCTGCTGCCCGAAGGAAGAGGTGTTACCCGCCCCCTGCTATACTTCCATACACTAGGCTAGATGTTGTTCGAGTGGCCGAGAGACAGGAAAATCAGCAGATTTTATACTCTCGGGGAAGATTCGAGACCTTTCATGAATAATTAAGACACACCCACAGTCGTTTATTGGATAGCTTACAGTTACACATCAAAACCGAGGAAGCAAGACTCGATTGGTCAAAAATTAATTACAAAAATTCTGGATTGGCTAAGTTCAAAACTGGCGGAAAGAAAAGATTTATATTGCCAATGCACAAATGAAAGAACGAATGAAAGAATTTGTTCAAATAAAGTTCTTCCACTTCGCACCAGGGTGCATGGTCATAGTTTCTTGTAGAGACATCTATCAGAGAATGTCCACACTTCTTGATCGATAGAAAACAAAACAAGTTGAAATCCACACAGTATTGACAACTTTGTAATCACAAAATTTATGGTAGTGACATCTTCTGAGAAACTAATGAGTTGATCCAGTTTTTAAAGTTCAGAGTTTTTCCAGTAGCGGAGTACTTATTGGCGGAAGATTTAAAATTGCGGCGTAAAGGTGTACCACCCGGTACAATAATAATAATAATAATAATAATAATAATAATAATAATAATAATAATAATAATAATAATAATAATAATAATAATAATAAAGGAAAAGGAAACATGATTCTCGTTGGACATGCCATGAGATCCTTCGGATACTCCGGAAACGTGACCCCCAAAATGCAGGTCACCATAGTTGTCATGGGATGTCCACTGCCAGCGACCTTCTTGTCCCTCCTGACTCATCACGCAAATCTTTGTACATTTCATTCCTCACTTGACCCACTCTGTCTAGCTGAGTCAAGACTTACATCACCAGCCGCGTATGTTGCAATTTAATCCTTACACTACTACACTCTGTTACAGTTATCTTATCTCATTTAAATACTCAGCCATTCTCCATGTTTGCCATTACCGACTCCATAAAATAAACACAATCACACTTCCTGTAAACAAGCACCACTTATGAAATCTCCTCCCTCTCAGCACTTAAATTCTGCCATTACGTACTCCACCACTTCTAGTCTCTCCAACATTTGCCGACTCCCGCTCCACCTCATCCTCACTCTCTCTCTCTCTCACTTCCCAAACACATTTCATCCATATTTTCACCATAAACCAGTGATCACTTATCAAATACAGCTTGCTCAAAATACCAACACCTACCTCCATAAACCATCAGCTCCACCTCATTCTCACCCCCTCCCAAACACACCTCCAGAACACAATACACCAACAATTTCATCATAATCACTCCTCCAAAACATATTCCCTCCACACTAATATCATCGACTCACCATTACTTCCACATCACAATTACCATCCAGTGCCACTCTAAACACACCTCCAGAGCATATTTCCCCAACTAATTATCATCACCTCATCCTACATTCACTTACATACCAAATACAGCTTATCCACTATAGGCACACCATCATATCCACTGTAATCTCTCCTCCAAACATATTAACTACAACTACTTTCTAACATTATTAGAGTTTTTGCTTCTTGTTACAATATCCTCATCATTTCTTTTTATTCCCCATAGGTCCGTTGTTCCTTCCTGTGATCAGACACCCAGCTGTGTTGTCCTTTTCACTCTGCACATCCCTTACTTCTGTATCCCTAAAGCTTCCCATTGTCCACCGCTCTTCCCTTTTTACTATTCACTCTCTGTCTTTCTTTATTCACCTTCCTTATCACCTTGTCCATCTTCTCCAATATTGCTGTGTATAAATTGCCTTTCTGCCACTCTCTTCCCCATACTTATCTTCGTACCTTCCTTCTGTATCATCTTTTCCTCCAGGTCCAGTAATTTGGTCGCGATCCAAATCCTTTTCCAGCAGCCATTTGTCACTACAAGTTCTTGTCCCCTGATAGAAGCTCCCAAACCTTAGAGTTTGGCCCGAATCATATGCTTCTTAAGAATTTTGGCATTGTAAGGGTCAATAATTTGAAGAATTTCGGAATGAGAGAGAGAAAACACTAGAGCGTGACCATGAAATTCAACAAGAAACGTGAGAAATGAAATTACTTCCTTAGTGGAGTTTACTGAAAATTTATCAATTCCCCTAAGCAACATAGCCAATGGATGAGGCAAACTACTAAACCCAGGTGACATAATAGGTAACGGCCTAGAAGGTTGAAGTCTCTAGCGCCGCATTATTTAAAAAGAAAGGTGGAATTTGTGTACGACTATCAGACTCATTTTCTGACGGGGCAGAAGTTTGCTGAGTTGCCACAGATTTTCTACTTTGTCCACCTTTGGAAGAATCCTCTCAGCAGGCAAGTTGATTAAAGGGGCTTGATCGGTTTTGGGAGCAGCTATTTGACATTCCTGATAGATGGCCTCCTTTTAACTTGAGAGACAATAGGTCCCTGACCCTTTATTAAAAAATGGAACAATCTTGCCTGTACTCTTTTAAGTTAGTTAGCAGAAGGATCGCTCACTTCAAAAAACTTACTACAGATGCTAGCTCGGTGGTGTTGTCCGTGATAGTGGTGAGAGCCTCATCAATTTCCTTCTCCACCAAAATTGGAATACAAATTGGTAATTATAATTACTATTTAAGTTTGGTGGTATCTGCCGCAACCGTGCCTCCAGATTAAACATTTCTAATGAGTAACTCATAGATCGATTCCTCCTTGCGCAAGTACCCAGGAACGAGGGCTTCGCGAGGGCCAGACAGAAAGCTAACAAATTTAGAAAAAAATTCCAGCGACCGTGAAAAATTCTTAGAGTTCGGATTGGTTTTGATTCTAGCCGACAGACAGCTTACTCTAGAAACCCATTCAACCACGCTATGCTACCACTTGTTACGGGGATACCCGTGGAGCAGAAAGATGTTAAAGAAGGTGCCGGGGTGAATGAGTCTATCTACAATATGAATTTAATTTAAAACTTGAACTGAAGTATATAATTCTTCAAAAACCAACAACATAACAAATTTTCACTTAGTGAACATAACAACATGTCAGGTACAAAATGAATCTTGAAAACAGACTAGGAAAATCCAAGATTAGTGAATTGTAAAGATTCTGGGCTTAAAGCCCCTAGTTTTACAATTCCACAGATACCGGATCCAGTTTACAACTTTAATTCAAAACAAGGATTCAGTTAGTCAAGGGCAGAAATCCCCTAATTCAAGAGCACTTGCTCCTAAAATACAATGTCTGGCCTTCCAGAGGCACTCGTTACTCTTACAAAACTTTGAAAAAGAGCTAACAGGCTCTCAGTTCCTTACGGGCCCACTCAACGCAACATTACATCACTCTCCGCCCACTCAAGCCACAATTTACAATTGAATTCGTTTATACACAGGGGTATCTAGTAGGCAACCTAAGGGCCTTTGCGAAAAAGAACAGGTTAAATAAACGGCCCGAACACAAACTGAATGGAGGCGTACACTGCGCTCCCAGATAATGAAAAATTAAAACCTACAGGGCTCTCGACCGATGAAACAGGGGCTATTCCCAAACTACTGAGGTGGCTCGCATGGAAATAACTGTAATATATTACAGAAACAAGGTTGCAAAATCGCAGACACCTCAAACCAAGACGAAGTGGAGCTCGAGAGGGTAACTCACTCTCTATCCAAGAAACAAAACCAAACCCCATGGCACTACAGCCCTTGAAGGGCCTTGGCCTACCAAGCAACTGCTGCTCAGCCCGAAGGCATGCATATTACGAGGTATCGTGTGGTAAGCACGACGAATCCTCTCGGCCGTTATTCTTGGCTTTCTAGACCGGGGCCGCTATCTCACCGTCAGATAGCTCCTCAATTCTAATCACGTAGGCTGAGTGGAAATCGAACCAGCCCTCAGGTCCAGGTAAAAATCCCTGACGGGGCCAGGAATCGAACCCGGGGCCTCCGGGTAAGAGGAAGGCACGCTATCCCTACACCACGGGGCTAGCTCACTCTCTATCCCCGATTTACAATTAAATATTTTATGAAGTTTTTACATTAGCCGAAAGAATTACATTTTAGAAAAGTAGGTTACATAGTTAAAGATTCGGACCTTTGTCGTGACCTGCCTGTCCAGTGAGATGATCTCGTAGGTTGCTCACCAGGCCGTTGGATGTTGAAGTATTACCTGTCCTGCCGAGCGGAATGTAGGGAGGTAATTTGTAGGTATGACTCGTCCCGCAACTCCCGAAATAAAAGATGATGTTATTTCCCTGTCCTTTATTACTGAGGACAACTAAAACTAATATGTACAGTATATTTACAAGTCTGAATGTGATGATCTGTAGAGAGAGCGAGCTTGTTCCACGCGCCTACCTTTCTACTACGCGTATCTCTGAATCTTGCCCTGCGGCACTTGGGCTAAGCTCGAAAAGAATCTTGTTCTGACAAGTACGAACTACTCGCTGGGAGAAGGCCCCGCGCCATCTTGGTCAGGGGTTATATCTCCGCTCCTGAACTCAAAGTTCGCTCCCCACCCACTACCAGGTGGTTGAGTCTTACGGGCATTACCAAACTGTTCATCCAGTCCGTGGCGCCCTCAAGTAACTATTGTCAATAGTTGTCACAGGAAGTGCTGCCACCTAGGCACTACTGTCTTCTGTCTTACTTTGTCCTCATCTTTCCTTGTTTCCCTAAAGTGCATCTGTACTGGCCCTGACTGGCCTTGTACTCTGCTTTGTTCCTTTGTCGGGCACCAGGCGGACCGCCTGGCCCGCATACCAACTTTGTTTGTTGATACACAGTAAATATCCTGTTGTGGTCGACAGGCTTTCGTAATCTTTCGTAAGCGAGCGCGTTTCACAAACTGCTCTCCAATACTTAACTGAAAGCTTCCTTCTGCTTTCCTATTATTAAATCTAACTATAATTATTATACTTAATTATACAATTACTCAGATACTACAAGGTGTCTCATATCGATGACTATAATTCAATACTAATTTATTTCCTTGGACACCTTGAGTTCGAGTCTCGGCTGCGAACCCGGCTGCCGTCCACCTGGCAGTCCGCCGGTTCGAGTACCTGGGAGGTCGGTACACGACATCTTCCCCCTTAGGAAAGAAATAGATGCAACCATACGTTGCGTCCATTTCTGTCCAAACTATTTACACTCTGATGTTGCCTGTGCGTAAGGATCGGCGACCCTGTGGTGAAGGGGAAGGTTGTTCTCTACTCTGATTAACATTTTTATCTATTTATATTGCTTCTATAGATCTCACAGGCGTACTAGGGCGTCCCCCAGCAGGCCTGGAGTGTAATTCCATGATCTCCTCAGACATCTCCGGGCGTCCCCGGATCCGCCTGGGACGTTGGAATATAGTTAAATCCTCATCTGAAGTCTTAACCTTATCTCCCTTCGTGATTACCGTTTGTTTTATACATATATTAGGGCAGTGAGCCCGTGCGTCTTCAAACCATCTTTTTGCTGTAAACCCTAGTTTCGGACAGCAACAATTACAACAATAACAAATTAAAATTAAACTTATGATACCAACAACTATCCACACAATATATTTGTACACATTAAGATGCTGATAGACCATTTATCTTTGCAGTTCTCCTTCTTTTTATCTCACCATATCTTCCACTTCTTGTGTCTTATGGGTAGCCCATTGTAAATCGTCAATATGTTTTAGCAAATTATTTAATGGCAACTTATTCATTTCGGGTATCTGTTCTAACTTGATTTCACTACCTATCTGTTCACAACAGTCATAATCACGTGTAACTTCTGGCACAAGGTCTTTACTTTGTGTAGTGTTCACTTCACCTTCACCTTGTATTTTACTATGTGGCCCATATACTGTGCAACCTGCACTTAAAACAAGAATACCAGTGCCTGTTAACCTGATATCACTGGTGGTATCCTTACACATACATGTTACCTTAACTTCTTCTGGGGATACATATATATATATATCTGTTAGCTCTGATAGGTATCCACATGAGCTGTTGAACGGGAAGCACTCTTTTATCAGAATTATCTGGAATTTGACTAAATCCAATAATTAACTGGATCGCGCAACTCTTTTGAGTGTACACTGTATTAATGGGGAATTTAACATGACATAGTTTCCAACTGGGTGTTACTACCTTACATTGATTTACCTGATCTTTATCTAACTGAACATAAGTTTGTTTCTCTTTGTCCATAAGGATATAGTCCTTGGTCTCTTGAAGATAAAGAAAATGGTGTGAATTACTCTTCATATATGTGGGGAATGGAATCATGTGATACATTGTATAAATTACCCTATCTGTAAGGGGTGTCTTGATGACGTACACTAGATAATTTTTATTTGCGAACACTTCCACTGTGGCTACTTTGTAAATCAAGTAGCCGTAGGCTGATTTTAAATCAAATGGCAAGGACAATCCTTTAGGGAAATCTCGCTGAGCTTTATTATAACCTTTAATAATATCATCTGGTGAGATTATTTGCACCTGAATGACTCCTACCTGAGCATTCATTATACCTGACAATACAACACTGTAATGCTCATACAGTTGTATGAGAAGGCCTTCAATCTCAATTAAATGCCTGTTTACTGAGTTTTCTAATTCTACTTGCTTAAGTGCTTCTGTAATCTGAAGCGTGCTATTGGCAAGATAAGATCTAATTTCTGCAATGTTTTGAGTTAATCTCTGCTCATTGGCTGTCACATCGTAAATGGTGCTGTTCATAGATTGCAATGTTGATTTTACTACTATCATCTGGTCTTTTGCAATTTTCATAATTGAAAGCTGTTCCTGCTCTAACTCACTAATTTTTGTCTCATACTTATCTGTATCATCTTGACTTAATGTTCCAAATAACGCCTTTGCGATGGAACCTACTGCGTTAATAAGGCCTCGTTTTCGCCTAGTGTTATCCGTTTCCCCTATTGGTTTAGTAATCCTCGTAATTAATTCCTTCGATTCCTTAATTTTCTCTAATTGTGCGCTTAGCATTTTAACATCCTGTTGACATGTTAGATTAGTACTTCTTTCTAACTGTGTACATATTAATTGAGTCCAGTGTATGTGTCTCTTGACATTTGTTAATACATCACTTAATTTATTCAGGTTTACATAGGTAACTAGTGTCCATTCAGTATGGTATAAATGTATCTCACCCTGATTGTCGAAATATGCCCCTGGAGTACTCTCATATGGTGTCACCTTGACATCCAGTACTTCTCCGGCTATTCTGTAGCGGTGTGACGTCACGACTATCACTGCTACTACGATGGACAACAATCCTAGCATTCGCGCCATATCTGCTGTCTACCTGCAAGGTAAAGACAGGATATGTGTTACTCTTCTATCTGTGAATACTTTTACTTCCCAGTTTTCACTTCACTTATCTACAAGTACAATTTCAAACGGTTCTTATCTACTTTAACCCGTTTTCCTTTCTTGTTCATCTGTAGGGTGCAGTTCACCCCTGCAACATCTACTATTTCGTAAGGGCCTTCGAATGGTAGGCTTCCTCTTCGCAATGCGTCATTGCACAAGAGAACCTTATCACCTACCTGAAAGATGACCTCATTTTGCCTTTTGTCGTAGTGTTCTTTCTCTAATTCTTTTCGCTCTATTAAGGTCTTTCTGGCGGCCTCGTGATTTCGCCTAAGCTGTGCCGTCAGCTCCTCCACCACGTTCTGGTGTTCGTTGTAACTCATCTCGGGTGGCTTTTGCAGCACACCTGGGATATTTGCCTTCCTTCCAAAAATTAATTCGTAGGGTGTGATCCCTGTACTTGTGCTCTTCGTGGTGTTATACACAAAACTAGCTGTAGGCAAATACTTATCCCAGTCATTTTGCTCTCCCGAGCAGACATAATGCCTTAGGTACTCCGTGAGCACCTTATGGGATCTTTCTATACTACCGTTCGACTGTGGCCTAAAGGCCGTAGTGTGTGTTTTCCGAATGCGCAGCGCTTTACACAGCGCCTTAAACACATCACTCATAAAATTACTACCCTGGTCAGTGAGAATCTGCTCTGGTATCCCGTAGATACTTATCACATTATTGATTAGCGTCCGTGCCACTGTTTCGGCCTCCTGATTGGGCATGGCACTCGCTACTAGGTACTTCGACAGCTGATCTTGGCATGTCAGAATGTACTTGTTTCCTGCCTCCGTCAACGGAAGAGGTCCAACTACGTCTAGGGATATTTTCTCAAAGACTGTGTTCGGGGTATCCGTAATTCTCATGGGAGCCCTGACGTCTGGTCTGGTCCCTTTATTCTTTTGGCAGGAGGAACATGTGCGTACATAGCGCACAATGTCCTCTTTCATGGCCTTCCTCTGAATTCGTTCACGTACCCTGGCGTACGTGCGTGGCCTCCCACCAAAGAATCATGGCATTCTTTTAGAATGGCTAGCTTTTCAGCTTCGTCTATTTCGTTCTCTTCCTCAGATGAGCTACTGTCGGGCGAAATAACCTCTGCGTTAGCGTCCTCGGAAACCTCGCTACCGTCCACTTCAATTCCCTCTGCCGTAGCGTCCTCGGGTTTTGAAGACAGTACCTCTTCTCTACTCTCGTCTGAGGCCTGAGTTTCTACTGTTGTCTCTGAGTGAGACCTGTGCTGAGCCGAGTTAACTACTCGCGCTTGGCACTTGGGTTCAGTGGGATTCCTACTCGGGGCATCTGCATTGCAGTTCCGTTTGCCCTGCTTACATAAGACGTCGAAGTCGTATTCCGCCGGAACTTTAGCAGGCGTGAAGACGGATCCTGCACGATGAAGACCCACTTCAACGGCTTATGGTCAGTCACAACAGTGAATATTCTACCAAACAAATATGGTCTGAAATACTTTACTGCCCACACTATTGCCAACAATTCTTTCTCAGTTACGCTGTAATTCATTTCTGCCTTATTAAGCGTTCTACTTGCGTAGGCAATTGGAAGGTCTTTCCCGATAGGTCCTTGTGACAAGACTGCCCCAACCGCTTCGTTGCTTGCATCAGTGGTAACAACGAATGGTTTTTCAAAGTCCGGATACTGCAATATAGGTTCCTCAATTAGCTTTTGCTTTAGTGTCTGGAATGCTTGTTCCTGATCGTCTCCCCATACAAAGGGAACGTACTTCTTCACTAACTGATACAGCGGTTTCGCGATTTTGCTGTAGTTAGGTATGAACTTCCTATAGTACCCACTCAGTCCGCAGAACTGTTTGATCCGGCGGCTAGTGGTCGGCCTCGGAAAGTCCTTAACGGCCTGTACTTTACGCGGGTCTGGTAAGACACCTTCGTCAGTGATTACATGTCCTAGGGACGCTACTTCGGTTCTTAGAAATTCACACTTATCTGGCCAGAGTTTCAGCGTGTTCTCTCTCAGCCTTTGAAATACGTCCCTTAGCTTCGCGTTGTGCTCCTCGATTGAACTCCCGTACACAATGACGTCATCCAGGTAACACAGACATTTTATACCTGTTAACCCTGTGAGCACATTGTTCATCAGCCTCGTAAACGTGGCTGGCGCGTCTTTCAGCCCCATGGGCATCTTCCTGAATTCGTACTTGCGCCCTACCGCAGAGAATGCCGTCTTTGGCCTATCTTCAGGTTTCAGTAACACCTGGTGATAGCCACTCGCGAGATCTAAGGTCGAAAAGTATCTCGCCTTGCCAAGGGTGTTTAACAGTTCTGAAATTAATGGCAGGGGATAACTGGTTCCTATCGTTATCTCGTTCAATTTTCTAAAATCGATCACGACCCGCCATTTTTGTTTCCCTAAGGCGTCTAATTTCTTGGGAATTAAAAGTAATGGGGCGTTCCAGCTTGATGTGCTAGGTGTGATAATTTCATCATTCAACATCTTATCTATCTGAGCTTGTATTTCCCCCTTCTGTGCTTCGGGAAGTCTATATGGTCGTACATTAATTGGAGGTTGATCTTGGGGTGTAGGGATCTCATGCTGTAGTACGTTAGTGTGAGTTAGTTTGTCTCCCTCAAGATGGAAGATATCATTGTACTCAGCGCAGATGGCGTATATCCCTTCTCTATCTACCTGCGTGAGGTGATCAACTCGCAGACAGTCTATCACCCGCTGTCATCGGGGTTTCTGGGTGGCCGGTTCTCCGTTCGCCACTCTACTGTTCTGCTCTACCTTCCGCACTTGTGCTAGGCAGGTCTTATCTACCTCCTGTATGTGCACTCGTGGACTGTGCAAAGTCACCGCCTTTTCAGTGGTATTCATCAAGCTAACCACTGCTTCGTGGTGCTCTGATTTGGTTAGACACCCTGCGAGGTACACCCCTGGTATCACCTCTTCCTTCTCAATAATTCCTAAGGGTAGATTCCGATCTACTTCTATAACAACGACCTTCTGGGTCCTTGGTTCGAGACGGATCACCTTCGTCTCTCGCGCCCCCATAGGGTATTGTCGCCCTCTTATGGTGACATGACCTTCCTTATAGTTAATCACACAATCTGTCAGGATGTCTCGCCCAACTATACCATCCTGTGTTAATTGGAAATCACTCCCTACCACATGAAATGTGTGACTTGTGTTTCCAATGGCAAAACGTACAGTACCTTGTGTGTAGATTATTCCTTTACTCACACCCGCTAATTCAATTGATTTGCTCCCGTCAATCAGGCATTCCTTGGGTACCGATTGCCTCTTTACTAGGCTGACATCGGACCCAGTATCTATCAAAAATCTCAATGGTCTTCTTTGGTTTGCGACCTGGATCAGCACTGTGCCTTCTATGTCAGAATTCTTGGGACCTTCTGGTCTGCGGGCCTCCGTAACTCTCCCCTTGCTACGGGCCCGTTCTTGTTTGCCGCCTCCGTGGCCTTCGTGGCGTGCGTACTGCCGCCCTTCCTTTTGAACCAACAGTCTTGGGTTCGGTGTGACTACTTATCACAATGTTCGCATTGGGCTCGGTATCTTACGGCCTTGCCCCCTCTGCGATCACCCTGAGTTTGGCCTTTCATGCCCTGTTGCCCGTGGATTTGCCTTGGGCTTTTCGACAATTTCTCTGAATGTGGCCCTGTTGGCCACACGAATAGCACCTACGACTATCCGTTCGCATCACCGGAGTGCGTGCACCTTGTGTGCGTGCACCTTGTCGACAATTCACCTGTATATGCCCTTTCCGGCCACAACGATAACAAGTTCTGTTTTCCCTTGTCACTGTGTTTGGGTGTGTGCGTACTATGCGCACTGTCTCTCGTACCTTTGTTTCCTTATCCCTTTGTTTCTTTCTACATTCACGTTCAATGTGCCCTGTCTTCCCACAATAGCGACAATCTAATTTACTGAATGTGCCCCCTGTAGCTGTATTGGAACTAGCGGTCTGTGTGGTGTGAGCCCCTTGCGTTCCCATGTTCTTACAGTTCCCTGCTAGGTGGCCTTCCTTGTTACAATTGTAGCAGACCACCCTAACACTAGCACGCGTTGGCTTAGTATGCCACTTTGGTGCTGCAATACGTTCCTGTTCTGGTTTGCGCTTGCTAAACCCTGAACTATGTTTGTGTTGTAGGCCCTCTCGTGCCTTCTTTGACAATATTACGGTTTCTTCCTGCTGTGCAAGTGCGACTGCCCTCTCAAAAGTAATGCCCTTTTCTGACTGTACCCTAGCTTGTATTCTAGGGTTGCTAACCCTTGTATGAAACTAGCAACACATATTTTTCTAGTTATTTTCAACTGTGCATCGCGGTCTTCCTCTAATTCGTCTTCAAGTATTGCCTCTCTAAAAGAAGCTGACAATGTTTCTATCTTGTGCGCCCAAAGTGCGACCGTCTCTCGCGGGTCCTGCGCTGTTTGGAACATTTGACAAATGTACAAATCTAACGTGCCTTGCTGGCCATAATATTCTGTTAATGTCCGCTTGGCTTTCTCCCAATTATGTATATCACGTCTGTACAATAATTTATCTCGGGCTCTGCCCGTAACCTTAGTTAAAATGTACTTGAAGAACAACTCTTGATCTTCATCTTTAATCATACGAACAGCAGTATCTACGTTTGCTATAAACTCATGCAATCTATCTGGTTGACTGCCATCAAACTCTCGTCCAATGAGGCGATATCCTTCTACTACTGTCACAAAAGGCCCACTCATACTTACTGATTCCACCTCGTCCTCGAGCATCTCAGTGCCTCGGTCTGCTGGTACTGAACTATTCTCTCGTGCCATTTGAAATAATATTCAGCTTACCTTAATCTTCAATGGTGCTTCACTGCTGGGCTGGATGAGTAGTCGGCTATAGTGCTGCGTCTCCACCGGATGGCGTTGTCTGCTACTGGACTGCTACCCCTCTGCTGGGCTGGCTTAGTAGGCTGCGGTAGTGATGCTCCTCTTCTGCGATGCGTGGCACACGAACGAAACTACGCGGTAGCGCGGTTCGGACAATCTTCTGCGAAGTCGCGATTTTCTCACACGGAAATCTTCTGCGAAGTCGCGGTTCTCTCACGTTATTTCGGTGAGTTGACACTGTTCGAGAATCGAACTCGAGACTCTGCACTACCTGACACCAGATTTTTATACGTGCCTATCGTGACCTACCTGTCCAGTGAGACGATCTCGTAGGTTGGTCATCAGGCCGTTGGATGTTGAAGTATTACCTGTCCTGCCGAGCGGAATGTAGGGAGGTAATTTGTAGGTATGACTCGTCCCGCAACTCCCGAAATAAAAGATGATGTTACTTCCCTGTCCTTTATTACTGAGGACAACTAAAACTACTATGTACAGCAGGGCTGTCCAACGTTCGTTTCTACGCGAGCACATTCACATGATAACTAAGAGTATGCGGGCGCCAGGTACGATTCCACTAATTCGACTTCTGTTATCGGTACTACAACGACTATATAATAATAATAATAATAATAATAATAATAATAATAATAATAATAATAACAATAATAATAATAAAAAATCTAGAATTAAAAATTATATGAAAATATATTTACTCACATAATTAATGTGAAATCTGGCACTGCATGCTCGCTGCAAGTTGAGGAAAGTCTGGTGTGTAACTGGAACAGGCTGCTCTTAACGCGTCATCCAGGTGTGAGTCTGTCAGGCAGGATCGGTATTTGTTTTTTATTATGTTCATAGTCGAAAACGCGACTTCACAAAGAGAGGTTGAACCAAAACAAGATTGCATCTTCAGAGCAACACTGCGGGCAATGGGATATTTTTTACCGTCCACCAGAGTCCAGAAATTGCCACATGTTACGTAGGAGGATTTCAAAGAAAGGTCTGACTGAAGGCTTAAAATTTCCATTTCTAATTCTTCAGGATTATAATTTTCGAAAATTTCACACACCCTCCCTCCAAGTTCACAAACGTCAACAGAAGCGAAGGGATTATTGACAAACATGATCACTGGTTCAAGCATTGAAAACTGGCTAAATCTGCTACCAAATTCGGACCCAAGAGTTTCAAGATGTTTAGCAAGAGATGAAGAATCACGCTTGCCGCCATTTACTGTATCTGCCATAGATTTCAAATTTGGAAAATGTGAAAGGGAATTTCTATTTAAATGGACAATCCATACCTTAAGTTTCTTTTCAAATGCATTGACAGTACTTATCATACCTGAAATATTATGATCTTTTCCTTGCAATTCGAGATTTAACTCATTTAATTTTGAGGTGATGTCTGCCAAGAATGCTAATTCGATTAGCCAAGATATATCATCAAGTTCGTGATAATATTTCCCAGGAGATGATTTCATAAAGTCTCGTATCTCATCCAACGGGCAGCAAAACCGTTCGAGTGTTTTTCCCCTACTAAGCCACCTTACGTCTGCATGAAGGATGACGTCACCATACTCCGAATCTGACATACTTAAAATATTTCTGAACAATCGATGACGAGTAGATGACGATTTATATAATTCACGACATGAGTTACAATTTTCATGACATGATCGAACTTTAAAACCTTTGCGCATAAAGCTTCTTGGTGAATAATACAATGATAAGAAAGAAATTTCGGAAATGATTCATCCTTAGCGCAAAGAGAAAGAAATCCATTATTTCTACCAGTCATAGACGGTGCCCCATCTGTTGTCATAGCGACAAGCTTTGACAGTGGTAAGTTACTCTCTTTGGTGAATTTAACGAAAGCATTAAATATGTCTTCTCCCCTAGTACGTCCATGAAGTGGCAATAGCTTGACAAATTCTTCCTTTACTGTAAAATCATTAAAAACCATTCTAGCAAATACACACAACTCAGCAGTGTCAGACATATCAGCACTTTCATCAAACTGGAGTGAAAATGTTCACACGATTTAAAATCCTGATGTAACTGAGATTCCATATTATTAGAAATCTGTTCAACCCGCCTAGCAACAGTTTGCTGAGACAACTGAAGTCCTTTGATTGAAGATATCAATTCAGATTTATCTTTGTGAGATTCGAACAGAGATTCAGCGGCATTTAGCATAGCTTCTTTCACTACTTCACCATCACTGAAAGCTTTTTTCCTTTTAGCTAAGACGTAACAAACTTTGTAAGAAGCTATTGTCACGTTACGCGTTTGCTGAACTGGCTTCTTAAACGCACATTGTTGCAATGCTAATTTAGATTTCAGGTCTTTCACTTTGTGTTTTCTTAGCTCAGAATTAACAGGAAATTCACTGTCGAATTTTTTGTGATTAGTCAAAAAATGTCGCTGTACATTACTTCTTTTAGGAACAGACACGCTAGCATTACACAACAAACACACAGACTTTCCTTTGTTTTCAATAAAGCAATACTGGTCCTCCCATTCACTGTTAAAGTTATAATTTCTTTGCCTTTTAGCCATGTTAAGAAGAGTTATGTTTAATGAAAATGTAACTGATTATAAAACTGAATAATTTAAAATTTAAATATTAATGAAAAAAGCACACGAAACATGTTGAATGTACAACTTATCACAACACAAGGCACTCAAAACGTATTCCATAAGCTCTGCATAAGCTCACAAGTAATACTGAATGCTCGCCTGAAAGCTAGCATCTGGGAACATTCCAATTGCAAGACTTTCATAAATCGTTTGTTCATTGTTTACGGCACAGCTTTGTTGGGATTAAAGTTACTTAGTGGGCAAATTGGGTGTCCCATTGTCGTCCTGGTGAAACTCTGTCATGGCAGGTAGTTTATGGCATTGCAATCAAGTGAATCATAAGCAAGCGGTTCTGTTTGGCAGAATAAATATGCGGCTATATTTGGCTCTCTGAGTAGAGAGAGCCTTATACCTGGCGCTAGCCCCCCCCATAGTGAGAGGTTTGTGGAGGATTTCCCTTTGTCGCATAGCTCTCTTTCTGAACCTTTCTTCTACCTCTTCACTAATTGCGGACACGAGTCAGTTAGGTCTAGATCACATTTATGGCTTACTCAAAGCTCTTTGTGTATTTGGAGGTACGAATATAACGAATTTCCTGACTTTGAGGACGGTATTTTTAAGAGAAAAGTAAGAATATTTATTGAAATGCAAAAGTATTGTTTTCAAATATTAAGTAAAATTTAATTTTGAAATTAATTGCGAAGGGCGTCATAAAAGGGCACCTCGGGCGCCGCGTTGGACAGGGCTGATGTACAGTATATTTAGAAGTCTGAATGTGATGATCTGTAGAGAGAGCGAGCTTGTTCCACGCGCCTACCTTTCTACTACGCGTATCTCTGAATCTTGCCCTGCGGCACTTGGGCTAAGCTCGAAAAGAATCTCGTTCTGACAAGTACGAACTACTCGCTGGGAGAAGGCCCCGCGCCATCTTGGTCAGGGGTTATATCTCCGCTCCTGAACTCAAAGTTCGCTCCCCACCCACTACCAGGTGGTTGGGTCTTACGGGCATTACCAAACTGTTCATCCAGTCCGTGGCGCCCTCAAGTAACTATTGTCAATAGTTGTCACAGGAAGTGCTGCCACCTAGGCACTACTGTCTTCTGTCTTACTTTGTCCTCATCTTTCCTTGTTTTCCTAAAGTGCATCTGTACTGGCCCTGACTGGCCTTGTACTCTGCTTTGTTCCTTTGTCGGGCACCAGGCGGGCCGCCTGGCCCACATACCAACTTTGTTGATACACAGTAAATATCCTGTTGTGGTCGACAGGCTTTCGTAATCTTTAGTAAGCGAGCGCATTTCACAAACTGCTCTCCAATACTTAACTGAAAGCTTCCTTCTGCTTTCCTATTATTAAATCTAACTATAATTATTATACTTAATTATACAATTACTCAGATACTACAAGGTGTCTCATATCGATGACTATAATTCCGATACTAATTTATTTCCTTGGACACCTTGAGTTCGAGTCTCGGCTGCGAACCCGGCTACCGTCCACCTGGCAGTCCGCCGGTTCGAGTCCCTGGGAGGTCGGTACACGACACCTTCCCCTCAGATAAGGTAGCGGAGACAGCAAGGAAGATATAATTTTTGTGGCCATTACCTTATAGATGTTCTGGCTGCCTCCTGCCTTAACACACACACTCACAGAGACGACGATGAATTGGCAATGAAACACGAAAAGCCGCAACTTATATACCCTCAGGGAAGGTTCGAGAGAATTCAAGACTAAAGCGGCCACTCCCTCTCAATTGTTATTGGTTAACACAAAGTGAACAAGAACTGCGGGATTGGTTGAAAATTAATTACAGGAATTCCTGATTGGCTAGATTCAAAACTGGCGGAAAGAAAAATAAGTGTTGCCAACCCCAAAATAAATGAACATAGAGTTAGTTATGGACAACCTAGAAATACAAAACTTCTTACATTATATGTCCTTTCGCCTTGCACCAGAGTCCATGATCAGATTTTTTTGGTAGCGTCATATGTGGAAAAATGTCCAGACTTCTTGATGTATAGCAGAACAAACAAGGAGAAATTCAGTCAGTTTAGGAAACTTCACAATAACAAAATTACTTAATATTTCAGTGGAGATATTTTCTGATTAAAGTTCCAACATGTTGTGTTATTAGTTTCACTTATGATCGATAGAGGAGTTTATAAAGGCGGTTATTTTGAATGCGTGGCGTTGAGGTGTACCTCTCGCTACAATAATAATAATAATAATAATAATAATAATAATAATAATAATAATAATAATAATAATAATAGTTATAATAATAATCGTATGGTCTCAGCTACCGTGTGCAGACATTTCAATTTGGCACCAGCTGGTTGTCTGGTCGTCAATTTCGACGTTCCGTTTTACTCTAGGCCCCCACTGGATGGCAGACCGAGTAAACCGAAACTCTCTTGGGCGTCTATGGCTGATATTTAATGAATTTTGTCGGGTAAACACCAAATGTGTCACCAGAGATCTTTTACTTGCCGACTTCATACGACATGGAGTGTCGAATGACTTTTTTCCGACTACCTCTGCCGCCTCCTCTGCGAACCATGTGACCTTGCCGCGGTGGCGAGGCTTGCGTGTCCCAATGATGCAGATAGCCGAGCCGCAGGTGCAACCATATCGGATGGGTATCTGTTGAGAGACCAGACTAACGAATGGTTCATCGAAAGGGGGTAGCAGCTTTTCGGTAGTTGCAAGGGCGGCAGTCTAGATGATTGACTGATACGGCCTTGTGATAATACTCAACATGGCTTAGCTGTGTTGATACTGCTACACGGCTGAAAGCAACGGGAAACTACAGCCGTAACTACCTCCCGAGGACATGCAGCTCTCTCTGTATGAATGATGTACTGATGATGGCTTCCTCCCGGGTAAAATATTCCGGAGGTAAACTAGTCCCCCATTCGGATCTCCGGGTGGGGACTACACGAGAGGGGGCGATCATCAGGAAGATGGATACTGACATTCTGCGAGTCGGAGCGTGGAATGTTAGAAGTTTGAATCGTTGTGGTAGGTTAGAGAATCTGAAAAGGGAGATGGATAGGCTAAAGTTAGATCTAGTTGGTATAAGTGAAGTACGTTGGCAGGAAGAACAGGATTTTTGGTCAGGCGACTACCGAATTATCAACACGAAATCAAACAGGGGAAATGCAGGAGTTGGTTTAATAATGAATAAGAAAATAGGGCAGCGGATAAGCTACTACGACCAGCATAGTGAAAGAATTATTGTCGCCAAGATAGACACCAAACCAATGCCCACCACAATAGTGCAGGTCTATATGCCTACTAGTTCAGCGGATGATGAAGAAATTGAAAGAATATATGAGGAGATAGAAGATTTAATACAATATGTCAAAGGTGACGAGAATCTAATTGTGATGGGAGACTGGAATGCAGTGGTAGGCCAAGGAAGAGAAGGTAGCACAGTAGGAGAATTAGGATTGGGACAAACAAACGAAAGAGGAAGTCGGCTGGTTGAATTCTGCACTGATCATAATTTAGTCCTCGCCAATGCTTGGTTCAAACACCACATACGACGGCTGTATACGTGGACGAGACCTGGAGACACTGGAAGGTATCAAATAGACTTCATTATGATGAGGCAGAGATTCAGAAACCAGATGTTGGATTGCAAAACTTTCCCAGGAGCAGACGTGGATTCTGACCACAACTTGTTGGTCATGAAATGCCATCTGAAGTTGAAGAAATTGAAGAAAGGAAAGAATGCAAAAAGATGGGATCTAGACAAGTTGAAAGAAAAGAGTGTGAGGGATTGTTTCAAGGAACATGTTGCACAAGGACTAAATGAAAAGGCCGAAGGAAACACAGTAGAGGAAGAGTGGAGAGTCATGAAAAATGAAGTCAGTAGGGCTGCTGAAGAAATGTTAGGAAGGAAGAAAAGATCAACTAAGAATCAGTGGATAACTCAGGAGATACTAGACCTGATTGATGAACGACGAAAATACAAGAATGCTAGAAATGAAGAGGGCAGAATACAGGCGATTAAATAATGAAGTGGATAGAAAGTGCAAGGTAGCTAAGGAATAATGGCTGAAGGAGAAGTGCAGGGATGTCGAAGGCTGTATGGTCCTGGGAAAGGTAGATGCTGCGTACAGGAAAATCAAGGAAACCTTTGGAGAAAGGAAATCTAGGTGCATGAATATTAAGAGCTCAGATGGAAAGCCACTTCTAGGGAAAGAAGACAAAGCAGAAAGATGGCAGGAGCATATCCAACAATTGTATCAAGGTAACGATGTAGATAATTTGGTTCTGGAACATGAAGAGGTTGTTGATGCTGATGAAATGGGAGACCCAATTTTGAGGTCAGAGTTTGACAGAGCTGTGTGTGACCTAAATAGGAAGTGGCACCTGGAATTGATGATATTCCCTCTGAATTACTGACTGCCTTAGGAGAAACCAGCATGGTAAGGTTATTTCATTTAGTGTGCAAGATGTATGAGACAGGAGAAGTCCCATCCGATTTTCGGCAGAATGTTGTTATACCTATTCCCAAGAAAGCCGGTGCTGACAGGTGTGAAAACTACCGCACCATTAGTTTAGTATCTCATGCCTGCAAAATTTTAACACGTATTATTTACAGAAGAATGGAAAAATAAGTTGAAGCTGAGTTGGGGAAGATCAATTTGGCTTCAGAAGAAATGTAGGAACACGTGAAGCAATCCTGACTTTACGTCTGATCTTAGAGGATCGAATCAAGAAGGACAAGCCCACGTACATGGCATTCGTAGATCTAGAAAAGGCATTCGATAATGTTGATTGGACCAAGCTATTTATGATTCTGAAGATGATAGGGATCAGATACCGAGAACGAAGAATTATCTACAATCTGTATAAAAATCAGTCTGCAGTGATAAGAATCGAGAGCTTTGAAAAAGAAGCAGCAATCCAGAAAGGAGTGAGGCAAGGCTGCAGTTGTCCCCTCTCCTTTTCAATGTTTACATAGAACAGGCAGTAAAGGAAATCAAAGAGAAATTTGGAAAGGGAATCACAGTGCAAGGAGAGGAAATCAAAACCTTGAGATTTGCCGATGATATTGTTATTTTGTCTGAGACTGCAGAAGATCTCGAGAAGTTGCTGAATGGTATGGATGAAGTCTTAGGTAAGGAGTACAAGATGAAAATAAATAAGTCCAAAACAAAAGTAATGGAGTGCAGTCGAACGAAGGCAGATGATGTAGAAAATATTAGATTAGGAAATGAAGTCTTAAAGGAAGTAGATGAATATTGTTACTTGGGTAGTAAAATAACTAACGATGGCAGAAGTAAGGAGGACATAAAATGCAGACTGGCACAAGCAAGGAAGAGCTTTCTTAAGAAAAGAAATTTGCTCACTTCAAACATTGATATCGGAATTAGAAAGATGTTTTTGAAGACTTTTGTGTGGAGCGTGGCATTGTATGGAAGTGAATCATGGACGATAACTAGCTCAGAAAGAAAGAGAATAGAAGCTTTTGAAATGTGGTGTTACAGAAGAATGCTGAAGGTGAGATGGATAGATCGAATCACGAATGAAGAGATACTGAATCGAATTGGTGAGAGGAGATCGATTTGGCTAAATTTGACGAGAAGAAGAGATAGAATGATAGGACACATCCTAAGACACCCAGGACTTGTTCAGTTGGTTTTTGAAGGAAGTGTAGGTGGCAAGAATGGTAGGGGTAGACCAAGGTATGAATATGACCAACAGATTAGAGCAGATGTAGGATGCAATAGTTACGTAGAAATGAAAAGGTTATCACAGGATAGGGTGGTATGGAGAGCTGCATAAAACCAGTCTATGGACTGATGACTCAAACACAACACACCTCTGTCGTGTTTGAACCCGCTATCTTGGGATCCGGAATCCGATACTCTACCACTGATCCACAGAGGCAGCTTTTAAATGGGATGAGTAGTCTATATATATAAAATAAGAGTTTTGTCTGTACATTGCTCAGAATTTGAAAATAATGGTATTTCTGTATCAGTCATGTCCATAGTAACAAGAAAATGCACTTTTTACATTTCCGTAATTTCTGTCTGTCTGTCTGTCTGTCTGTCTGTCTGTCTGTCTGTCTGTCTGTCTGTCTGTCTGTCTGTACACGCATCACGAGAAAACGGTTGAAGATAATTTAATGAAAATCGGTATGTGAAGTCGGGGGATGAGCCTCTACAATCTAGGCTATAAATCATTTTACTCACGCTGAGTGAAATGGTAGTTTAGGGGAAGGCCAAAAATATAATTCTCAAATATTGTTGTTATTAGTAGTCCTATCTTGATGAAAATCGGTATGCAAAGTCAGGAAATAAGTCGCTATAGTCTAGGCTGTAAATTATTTTATTAACGCTGAGTGAAATGGTAGTTTAGGGGAAGGCCTAAAATGTAATTATCAAATATTTCTTATTAGAGGTGTAATCGATGAATGCTACATAACTAAGGTTATATAGTATTAAATGTCCTATTGCTCATGTATTATACATTGTTACCGTACTGTCTATGATCACAAAGATATTCATGAATTTGGATTTTTGTTACTAAGTCCATATCACCGCAGAGTAACGAGAAAATGGGTAAACAGTATTTAATGAAAATCGGTATGTAAAGTCGGAGAATAAGAAACTACAGTTTACGGTATAAAATATTTTACAAATCACAGAGTCGAAAGAAAACTAAATGTGTAGGCCTACAATATAGAAAGCTCATAACATTGATCAACAATAACATTACATTGACCATTGTTTGTCGTGATGTGCTTTGTGTTTTCTGTTGCCCCTCATCTCCGGTAGGTAAGATTACTGCTGCGTACAGAGTATTTTTTATTTGATTTACGTCGCACCGACATAGATAGGTTTTATGGCGATGATGGGATAGGAAAGGGCTAGGAGTGCCTTAGGCCTTACCAAGGAATATCATCTTCAGCGCTGCCGACAATGGGGTTCGAATCCACTATCTCTCGGATGCAAGCTCACAGCTCCGCACCGCTAACCACACGGTCAACTCGCCCAGTCGTACAGAGTGTAACAGCCTGCCTGAATATTGATGGGAAGTAGCTGGGGAGTTAGATAACTTTCTTCTTTCGCATGCCATTCCCCTGGTTTATAATAAATTTTTTGATACTACTGGTACGTAACACACTGGATCATCATAGCATTCGGGCTATTCAATCCCTACTCTGAGGCACGGATTGGAATGAACAGTGTGCATATTTAGCGGAATAATGGCAGATGAGTGTTCCTGGCAATCTGCGGCCTGGTCATCCCAGCTCTGGAACTTTGGACTATTAGACTGGCACCGCAATCTAACCGCAGCACTGTTCGTTAAAAGTGATAAAACGTGCGGCTTTCCATTTGATCGAGTATTTTATATGATAGCATTGCTTTTAATCGCTACATTCATACGTTTTTGTAATGACCTATGTTTATTTCAGTTAGGAAAACCACAAAGTCAGTCTTTCTGAGAATCCCGTAGCGAAGCACGGGTACATCAGCTAGTATACAATAAAATGTGAGTCGCCACATCGGAATGATAAAAACTGCAAATCTCCCCCAATATTTAGGCCATTTCACAGGTGTCACTGAGCGTTCGCTTCCCGTATGTTCGGGTCGCCTGGTGGTGTGCCGGCACTTGGCCTGTTCCTACTTAGGTTCCAGAACGGGTAAAGAAAAGAAAAAGTAAATAAATGCAATGTAAATTTTAATCTTATACCAGTTGTACAATATCATTTGAAGTAATTCCACATACTGTATATCAGTTGACTATATTTGTAAGTAGTACAGGAGATATTATAAGTAGAATTTTGTAAACAATGTAAATTTATTAAGGATAAGCTGTGTGTTTAATAGAAAAAATTGTTAGCGGAAATTGTATAATATTGTATTATAGGAAAATTTTCTTCTCTTGTTAATATAATATTTAGTGCTTGACAATAATGTATTTTAGTGTACCATTTGCCACCGAGGTAGACACCTTATTTGCAAATAAAGAGAGCTTAATTTGATTTTGAATAACGCGAGCGAGTCTGCTCAAGGTTTAACGTCGCCGTCGGTACATGTACAACGTAACTCCATATGAGACGCACGCAGTCTTGTGATTAGACCACCACATCTAAATCGATCATGGTTTTGAGCATTTGGAAGCAAAGAAATAGAGGAGGGCGGTGCCGATAACAAGAACAGTCATTTAGTGAGGACTTCCTGTTGCTCATCGCTGATCAAGTGAAGAAGGAAATCATGACTTTAGTATACTTTTCGATAAGTGGACTGATTAGCTGTCGTGATTCGGTGGGTCGCTGCTCCCTTGAAACACTAGCTCAAAGCTTGGCGCCCAGAGTCACGTGCCTCCCTCTCTTACGGGGAGCAATGGGGTGAATGGCTCAATCTACAATATCAAAATTGATTTAAAACATGAACTCAGGGTTATATATTTTTTTCTCGAAAAGCAACAACTCAACAAATAACAATATGTCAGGTACAAAAGCAATCTTGAAACAAGACTAGGAAAGTCCAGGATTATTGATATTTACAGATTCTGGGCTTCAAGCCCCTAGTTTTACAATTCCACAGATACCGGATCCAGTTTACATAATTTAAGTTAAAATCTGGGAACCATTAAGTCCAGGGCAGAAATCTCCAAAATCAGGAGCACTTGCTCCCTCAATTGCAAATGTCAAGCCTTCCAGAGGCACCTTTCACAAGTACACTTTGAAAAGAGCAAACAGGCTCTCCGTTTCTTACAGCCCGCTCAAGGCAATATTACCTCAAAAGTTACACTTAGAATTACAAATAGCAAAATTTAATACAGGGGAATCTAGTACTGAGGTTATATTTTCAGAACACAAAATTTAACAACTTTTACAGGTTCAAGTTGCAAACGTTAAACATTAATCCAAGATTAGTTGTTTTAACAGCTTCAAGCCCTCGTTTTACTTTTCCTGAGCTCCTAGCTCAAATTTACAAAAGAGCACAAAATAATACAACATTAAAACATTCAAGAGGCATACCGTAATCTTACCAAGTTACAATTTCTGGATTATACAGGGGTATTTAATACCCAACCTACTGGGCCTTCACGGAACAAGAATAACGGCTAAATAAATGGCCCGAAACGAAATGAATGGAGGCGAATACTTGCACTCTTAGATATGAACACTTAAAACCTAAAGGGCACTAGGCCGATGAAACAGGGGCTATTCCCAAACTATGGAGGTGACTCGTATAAGAATAGATAAGAACTTTACGGAAGGGAAGAAAACCAGTTACAAAACGTAATCACCTCAAAACAATATGAAGGGGAGCTCGAGAGGGTACATCACTCTCTATCTCCGATTTACAGTTAAACATTTTATGAAGTTCTTATATTAGCCGACAGAAAGTTACATTTTTAGGAAAACAAGGTTACGTAGTTAATGAATCGGACCTTTCCCTCGGGTTTAAACTGCGGAGATAGCAAGAATGAAAGATGTTATGTGGCCATTACCTTGTCGAAGTTCTGCTGCCTGATGAAAGAGGCCTCCCGCCTCCTGATTTGACACATACACTTAGTAAGATGACGATCAATTGGCCAAGAGACCTGAAAATCCGCAGTTTATAAACCCTCGGGGAAGGTTCGAGATCATTCATGAATAATAAAGACACACCCACATAATTTTATTGTTTGAGTTCAAAAGTGACACCGAGAATCAGAGAAGAAGCGTGTGATTGGTAGAAAATTAATTACAGAAATTATTCATTTGTTGGATTCAAAACTGGCGGAAAGAAAAGATAAATATTGCCAACCCAAAAATTAATGAACATCGATTAGTAAAAAAAATCTTATGAATACAAAACTTCTTTAAATCAAAAGTTCTTTCACTTCGCACCAGGGTGCATGATCATAGTTTTTCGTAGTGAGATCTGTGGAAGAATGTCCAAACTTCTTGATGAATGGCAAACAAAACTACTAGAAATACAGTCAGTTCAGGAAACTTCACAATAACAAAATTACATCAGATTTTAGTGCTGGCATCTTCTGATTAAAGTTCTAAGAAGGTATAGTTTCAGTTTCACTGTTTTACCAGTAGAGGGGTTCTTTTAGGCGCTAGATTTAAATGCGCAGCGTTGGGGTGCACCTCCCGGTACAGACAACCCCCCACCCCCACAAATGTCCTTCCTTGGGGTGACACAGAAGAATTTGAGAAAACTTATCAGTTGAAGAAAAACGTTTCTAAGTTTTTTGAAAGTAGATTTGTAGGAAAAGTTTTTAAATCCACCTTTAGAGTGTCCTTGTGGTCGTTGAAGGTGGACGGCAAGTCCTGCTGCCGCTGCCGATACCCAGGTGAGGTCGCCCGGATCCCCCAAGTACCCTCAGATACACCTCTCCCGCTAATATGAGAGGGGTAGTCGTGGTGATGGACGCCGCAGATGAGATATCTGGGTGCAGTCCCCAGATGAGTTGGCGGTAAGGTCACAGCACTTCAGCCTTTGCCGGGAAGATGAACTCCGGCGCGCCGTGGAGTAGGCCCTTACGCCGTTCTAGTTTATCTCGCCGGATGTTGCTGCACGGCGGCTGATGGCTGAGGGGGCACTGAAACAGTAAGATCAGGCGACAAAGAAGTGTTGTTGCTTGAGATAGAAGAGTACGATCTTTATTGGCGATGCAGAGGGGCGGGCGGCGTGGAAAGTGCTTGTGTGCCAATAGTGCGTGGAGGGCTTGGTAATGGCCACCAGGGATTGACAGCAGGCAAAAAGTAGGGGAAGATTGTACATAACAGGACATATACATAGTTAAATAAAATATAGGGCAGAAGGCCTCAAATAAAAAAATATATAACCTTCAAACTCCTGCTAAATGTTGATGGCAAAGTTAACAATGAAATTACACAGGTTTCAGCTGGGAGAGATGCACTCTAAACATCCTCCCTGTGGCTGGATTGCTTACCAATAATGTAACAGGAGTCAAAAAATTTAAAATGACGCACGGCCCGTGAAATCTGGGGCAGGCTTGCCCGCAGGAACAAAATTCCTAACCATAACTTGATCTCTGACTTTTAAATTGGTGGGCCTCCGCCCACGATCATATCTTTCCCTAACCTTTTCATGAGAAACTTTCAGGTTGTGCTTAGCTTTCTTCCATAGATCCTTAATATTATCGGGATCTATTGTCTCTGGTAAAATACCATTAAGTGACCAAAGGTTAGAGAGCGGCGTGTTAGGAATAAATTTAAACATCAGAGAAGCTGGGGGAAATTTATGGGACTCATGAACCGCCGAATTTAAAGAAAAGGCCAACCAATGGAGGGACTTTATCTCCCGTGGAATGATCTTCATGATGAAATGCGATGAGAGCCAATCTAAGGTTACGATTGACCCGCTCAGCCAGAGATGGTTGAGGATAATACGCCGATATAGACAGATCAAAACAGAATTTACGGAAGAGAGTGGATGTAAAGGCTTTAGCATTATCAGAAGCTATGTATTGACAGGGACCAAAAGAAGCAAATGTGGTATTTAAACAAGAAACCGTGGACTGAGCGGTTGCCAGCTTAGTCGGAAATAGTCAGGAAAATCTCGTGAAACCATCTACACACACTATAATAAATTTATTGGCGTTCCCCTTTGATTGGGGGAATGGTCTGGCGTAGTCTATGTAGAGGCGTTCGATGGGGTGCGACGCTGGGTGAGATGATAATAGACCTAGCTTAGTGGACAAGGTGGGTTTACTAAGCAAACAAGATTTACAAGCTTTTACCAATTCACGAATTTTACCGTCCATACCTTTACAAATAAACATCTCTCGGATCTTTTCCCGAGTTTTGAAGATGCCTAAATGACCCCCTAATGGGGTCTCATGATAGTATTTGAAGATCATAGGTAAAAGAACAGCTGGAACCACAACTTTAATCTTTTGATCATGCCTCGACGGGCAACATAAATCCCCATTCCTCAACACATAAGGGACGACATGTTCCCCAGAAGAAAGGGTCTCCATAATAGGAGCCAGCACAGGATCTTCAATACCTCTAAACAACATGGGGGCATCAGTTACCCCTGAAGGCATGGGTACGGGAAGAGAAGAACTATCTTCCTGTTCGGCGGTCTCCACATGCGGCTTAGTCCATCCGCAACAACATTTTCAGATCCTCGGATATGTCTCATATCAAACTGGAAAGCAGAAACGGGCTATACGACCAGCACCACGAGGTCTAGCTAATACCCAACTTAAGGCTTGATTGTCAGTTTCCATGTTGAAATAGACATGTTCCAGATAGAGTCGGAACTTCTCCAGTGCAAATAAAACTGCCAAAGCCTCAAGCTCATAGATGGAATATTTGGCCTCTTGAGCCGATAATGTCCTAGACGCGTAGCCGATGGTTCGCCTTCCGAGTTCAGTTTCCTGAAGAAGCACAGCAGCCACCGCCGATGACGAGGCGTCGGTTTAACACTGAATTTCTTCGAAAAATCCGGCATAGCAAGGTCAGGGGCGTTGCAAGGAGCTAATTTCAGATCTTCAAAAGCGGGTTGTTGAGACGGCCCACACTCAATTTTGACTCCTTTCCTACGGAGTAAGTTCAAGGGCGCCGCACTGTTAACGAAGGTAGGAATACATTTTCTGAAGAAATTCACCATGCCGATGAACCTGGCAATACCTTTGATATCCTTATGGGGTTTGAAATCACGGATGGCCTGCGTTCTAGAATGATCAATAGAAACCCCATCGGGCGACTCAATATGCCCTAGGAATGACATGGAAGGTTTAGCAAAGGCTACCTTGGATAATTTCAGAGTTAACCCAGGTTTACGAAGGCGATTGAGTACTTCCTTTAAATGATCTTGTTTTTCTTCAAAGGTCTCAGAAAATACGACGACATCATCACGATAGTGATACAAGTATTCAAATTTGATGTCGGAAAAGACCCTATCTACCAGTCTAGTGAGCACACCTGCCCCCGGAGGGAGCCTGAAAGGCACGCGGTTGTACTCATACAAGTTCCAATCCATGGCAAAAGCTGTTAGATGTTTCGATTCTTCAGCTAGAGGGATCTGATTGTACGCCTGATTGAGATCAAAGATGGTAAAGAACTTAGCTTTCCGAAACCATGAAAAACAAGAGTTAAGGTCGGGAAGAGGCACAGATTGTTACACCACCTTCCGATTTAAAGCCCTATGGTTAATAACAGGCCTGAAGCCCCCTTGGGGTTTCGGCACCAGAAAAATGGGCGATGAATAAGCTGACTTGGAGGGTCGAATAATACCGTCCTTTAACATCTGATCGATGATCTCTTTTGGATACTTCATCTTAGGTAGAGATAGCCTATAGGGTGGAAACCTAACTGGCATTGAATCAGTAACCTCAACCTTGTGCTCTATAAGGTCAGTAACACCAAGAGTATCAGAAAATACATCCGGAAACGACTGACACAATTTACGAATACTTTCAGCCTGATCCTCAGGTAGATGTCTAAGGTCTAACAACATCTCATCCTGGGTAGGCGAAACAGATAAACATGACACAGAGTTACATTTTAGCAAAGAAATTTTACAATTATTAGCAAATTTGAAGGTGCACGACTTGCTCTGAATGTCGAGCACTAGACCAGTAGAAGACATGAAATCCGCTCCCAATATTACGGGGCATTACAAGTGCTTAGCCACAAAACAAATGTCATTTTCCAAGTGAATTTAGAAATACGGATTTTGGCAAAGATGAAACCTAAAATTCCCAATGGAGAGGAATTAGCCGAAACGCATAGGACGGACAGTATTTGATCGATAGAGGAGTTTATTAATGCACTGATTTTGAATGCGCGGCGTTGAGGTGTACCTCCCGGTACAAGTTTAATTTGTACATTATACGCAAGAGGAATCATAAGAAAAGCGACTACTACTTCTAAACTGCAAATTCTGGATTAAGAGTGGAGCGTAAATTGTACATATCTGCTCCCGGTCACAACCCCCATGTGACCGTTTTACGTACGTGGTCTCCAAGCGTTGCCGCTGGAGGAGAGGCCTGATATAATGAGAGATCCTCGGTCGAGGCCTGCTGCAATGAGAGAGCCTCGGTCACAACCCCAATGTGACCGTGGAGGAGACGTTTAAAAAACACGTTCTCCAAGCTCTCCCGCTGGAGGAGAGGCCTCCTGTAATGAGAGAGGCTCGGTCACAATCCCAATGTGACCGTGGAGCAGACATTTTAAGTACGTGGTCTCCAAGCGTTTCCGCTGGAGGAGAGCTCTGCTGTAATTGGGTTGAAAAGGATAGAGATAAGCTAAATCAGATAGCCAGTAGATTCAGTAAACCTGTGATGATTGTTCCGATTTGCACCGCCTGTTCTGGGGCGATAGTGATTTCCGGGGAGTTTATGGAAGTCGAAATTTTGAGGATCTTATTGTGATATTGGTGGTGATTAAGAATAGGGAAAGGTGGCTTACTGTTGCAAGCAGCTTTCTAATATCAGATTGCAAGTACGTATAGCGAATGCTGGGCTAATAAGGAAAAATATTATGGAAGGTCAGCGTTTACGGTATTTGTGGGATGGAAGATTGTTTTAAGGAGACTTGGAGGGACGAATGTTGGAAAAGGCAGACACTAGACTTAATATTCGTTTAGTTTGTAGGATAACGTAGACAGATCGGTGAGAAGTGGTTTTAAATTGTGGTGAAGGGTTTGTATAAGGATAAGGGATGGATAAGAAATAAAGATACAGTGGGATGCATTTTATGTGGTGAAGTGAGGGCCGATTACCAACTGATATTTGAGTGTAAAGAAACGACAGGTGTGAGGGAAGAGTTATTGAGTGAGAACCAGATTAACAAGTTAAGACAGACTGGTAAAAATACAAAAATTATTTGGTGGCTTGTGAAAGAATAGAAATGTTCGGGTAGTGTATGTAAATATTTAAGTGCAGTGAGGAAATTGTATATTAGAAATTGAAGTGTAGGAAATATTTTTTAGGGGTGAATGGTTAACGGGGATTATGGTTGTGTTAGGTAATGGTAAACACTCGACGGCTTGAACAGAGTAAAGAGAGGAGGACGTGTAAGGGAGGCTCTTACGTTTGGTGTTCCGACAGGGAAGCCAGTTCAGGTTTCCGTGAGGGGTGATGTTCCAAGTGCGGACTAGTGTAACCTTTTTATGTTTATTTTGTTTATATATCCACTACGTAGCTGATGGAGGTGCTGCAATGAGACAGCCTCGGTCACAACCCTCATGTGCCCGTGGCCTGCAGTAATGAGAGTTCCTCACAAGGAAATGAGTGTCATTGGATCTAAGTAAGAGTGGTGGATTCCGGAAGCTAATAGTAATATTCTTCTTATTCTTCCCCAATTTTCCACATCTGTGGGATCGCGGGTGCGAACTGTGCCACACATATGTGGATTTGACCCTGTTTTACGGCCGGATGTCCTTCCCGACGCCAACCCTATATCGAGGGATTTAATCACTGTTGTGTGTTTCTTTGGTGGTTGGTAGTGTAGGATGTTGTCTGAATATGAAGAGGAAATTGTTGGGACAAACACCCAGTCCCCGAGCCAGAAGAATTAATCAGACACGATTTTAAATCCCCAACCCGGCTGGGAATCGAACCGGGACCCTATGAAGCGGATGCCTCAACGCTGATCATTCAGCCAATGGGTCGGACTCCGGAAGCTAATAGTAATATACGTTATATATACAATGCTTAATAAAACTACATTCGTTAAAACTCGTGGGGCATCTGGACTCCTTGGACGACAACCCCCATTCCAACATAACAGCACCATTTCACATATTGCGAGTACAAGTGAAATGAATGCAAGAATAAACAGTTTGAGTAAAGATTCAATATTATGGTTTGGAAAAAATACGGCACTGGTCATGGGATAAGCAATAAAGAAGTGACATTTTATACAAATAAAGCGGCAAAGAAACACAGACACACACACACGTCGAATACAAGTTCTTGCCCTTCTTGCCCATGGCTAGATGATGAAGCCAAGAGAATGATGGCCCACCGTGACTCGTTAATTCGACATTATAAACAAACCCTAGATGACACAGACCTCGGATCTTACCGCATCTTAAGAAATCGCACAAAGCAGTTAATCAGAAATAAAAATGTATTTATTTCCGGAATTTAGCTAACAACTTAAATTCTAATCGCGCATGGGTCCAACTTAGAGCTCTGGGAATAGGAAAACATCAACAGAGACAGACAACTCCTGACATTCTACCTGACAAACTGAACGATTGCTTATGTGGAATAAATATTCAACCTACTCTAATTAGCTGCACCGAATCACCGCCCTCCCCTCCAGCCAATCCACCATTCACGTTTCACATTGTCACAGAAAATCAGATTAAAAAGGCTTTGTTTTCCATTAAATCAAAGGCTAAGGTATGGATGATATTCCTGTCACTTTTATACATAACATTATGGGTTCTGTCCTGCCTATACTGACGCAAATACTGGACTACTGTTTACTAAACGGAACTTTCTGTACTGTCTGGAAAACAGCCAATATTATACTGGTACCTAAGAGTTTAGACCTGTTACGGGTATACCCGTGGAGCAGAAAGAGGTTAAAGAAGTTGCCGGGGTTAACGGGTCTATCTACAATATGAAAATTAATTTAAAACTTGAACTGAAGTGTATATTTCTTCAGAAAAAACAACTCAACAAATAACAACATGTCACGTACAAAAGCAGTCTTGAAACAAGGCTCGGAAAGTCCAAGATTACTGATTTTTACAGATTCTGGGCTTCAAGCCCCAAGTTTTCCAATTTTACAAATGGAAGTGGTATTATTTATTTAAGGGCAGAACTCCCCTAATTCAAGAGCACTGGCTCCCTAAATCACAATATATAGCCTCCCAAAGGCACAATTTACTGTTACAAAACTTTGAAAAAGAGCTAACAGGCTCTCAGTTTTCCAAGCCTACACAAGGCAACATTACATCAAGATATACAATCTCTGGCTTCTCAAGCCACAATTTACAAATTGAACTGTTTTGTACACAGGGTTATCTAGTACCCAACCTACAGGGCCTTTGCGAAAAAAGAACAGGTTAAATAAACGGCCCGAACACAAGCTGAATGGAGGCGTACCCTGCACTCCAGATAATGAAATATAAAATCCTACAGGGCTCTTGGCCGATGAAACTGGGGCTATTCCCACACTACTGAGATGGCTCGGATGGAAATAACTTAAATACATTACAGAAGCGAAAGGTTGCGAAAACGTAGCCACCTCAAACCAAGATGAAGGGGAGCTCGAGAGGGTAACTCACTCTCTATCCCCGATTTACATTTAAAGATTTTATGAAGTTTTTACATTAGCCAAAAGAAAAGTTACATTTTAGAAAAGTAGTTACATAATTAAATATTCGGACCTTTCCCTTGAATAAAGTTGCGGAGGTAGCAAGAAAGAATGATTTTATGTGGCCATTACCTTATAGATGTTCGACTGACCGAAGAAGGAGGCGGTCCCGCCTCCTGCCTTAAAAACACACACACACACACACATACACACACACACTTATCAAGACGGTGATCAATTGGCCAAGAAACGCGAAAAGCCGCAGTTTATAAACCCTCAGGGAAGGTTCGACATCATTCAAGACCCATCAGGACACACCCTCTTAATTTTTTTGGCAGATTCGAAGTGAACAAGAAATGCGGGATTGGTTGAAAATTAATTACAAAAACTCCTGATTGGCCAGATTCAAAACTGGCGGCAAGAGAAGAAAGTATTGCCAAACCAAAAATAATTGAACATAGATCCGTTATGGAAAACCTAGGAATATGAAACTTCTTTAAGTTATAAATTCTTTCACCTTGCTCCAGAGTGCATGATCATAGTTTTTAGTGGTGTCATCTGTGGGAAAATGTCCAAACTTCTTGTTGTATAGCAAAACAAAACAAGAAGAAATTCAGTCAGTTTAGGAAACTTCACAACAAAACAATTACTTAATCTTTCAGTGGTGACATCTTCTGATTAAAGTTCCAAGTTCATGTAGTTTCAGTTTCACCTTCCGACCGATAGAGGGGTTCATTAAGGCGCTGATTTTGAATGCGTGGCATGGAGGTGTACCTCCCGGTACAAGACCCACAATCACCCTGTGACTATCGTCCTATGTCCGTACTCCCTGCGCTTTCTAAAGACTTTGAACATTTAGCATATGAGCAAGTTCTGGAATACCTAAATAAAAATGATCTTTTGGACCCTTTGCAATCTGAATTTAAGAAGGGTCACAGTACCGCGACAGCACTTTTGAAGGTTACTGAAGACATAAAAAACGCTATGCACAAACGACTGCTCACTATACTTATCCTTCTGGACTTCAGTACCGCCTTTGACACTATTGTAATTCCGACTATGATAAAGAAAATGGAACTGCTAAATTTCGACCTGGCTGCGCATAAGGTTTTTTAGTTCTTATTTGAGTAACCGTCAACAGCGTTTAACAGTAAACGACAAGGCCTCTAAATGGAAAATGAAACTTAATGTTGCCCCGCAGGGCAGTATTCTAGGGCAATGTGTTAACAATGACCTCCGACGACTCAGTGTATATGCACCACGAAACTCTCTTATACTAAACTGCATAAAATCTCAGGCAATCATAATTGGATAACTAAAATTACTGAGCTTCTCAAACAATGTCGCAACCCGCCTATCCCACTGAATGGTAACATTATTCCCTACAGTAAAACTGTTAAAAATCTCGGCGAAATGATGAACGATA
The DNA here is from genome assembly GCF_040414725.1 of Anabrus simplex. Lineage (NCBI taxonomy): Eukaryota > Metazoa > Arthropoda > Insecta > Orthoptera > Tettigoniidae > Anabrus > Anabrus simplex. The sequence continues at coordinate 6,165,074 of NC_090271.1, forward strand.
CAACTGATTGGTCTGATCACATGAAAGAAATACGTAAAAAGATTTTTGGAGTTCTTCACCCTCTTAAACGGCAGAGGGTTGTATTTCTATTTGAGCTACAGGCCAAACTAATACAGACACTCATTCTCCCTGTTCTTGATTATTGTGACATTGTTTTAGTTGACATGACGAGAGAAGAAACACTTAAACTTCAACGAGCACTGAATTTCTGCCTGCGATTTATTTACATTATCGGGTACGATGTTCATGTCACCCCATACTATCAGGCTGTCTCATGGCTGATGTCTGATAAAGGTCGGCAGCTACACACTTTAACGATGGTGATCAGAGTGGTAGCTGAAAGTCAGCCAATGTATATTTCTTCTAAATTCATCTTTTTATCATCATTTCACAACTTAAATACACGTTCTAGATTCATTCTTTCTATTCCACTGCACCGCACAAATAAAATTAATAGATCATTTGTGATGACTGTCGCCAGATTATGGAATTCCCTGCCAGCTCAGGTCAGAGAAACTAGCTTTTCTTATATCACGATTTAAGGTCACCTGCTGAGGACAGCTGACTGAATGGTTGAAGTATGAATGTGTGCGTGCCTGAGGATTAGCCATTGTAAAGAGTTTTTAATATTAATTTAGTAAGTAATTTATTTAAATTCATTTTCAATTCTATTAATTTATGTAGTTTCAACTATTTTAAGTATCTCAGTATTTTATTTAAGACTAGCTGATGTGCCAGTGCTTCGCTACGGGATTTTAAAAAAGATTGACTTTGTGGTTTTCCTAACTCAAGTCAACACAGGTCATTACAAAAACTTCAGTGCGAAAGTAGTGATTAAGAGCAATATCTATATATATAAAAGAAGAGTTTTGTCTGTACATTGCTCAGAATTTGAAAAGAATGGTATTTCTGTATCGGTCATGTCCATAGTAACAAGGAAATGCAATTTTTACTTTTCCGTAATTTCTGTCTGTCTGTCTGTCTGTCTGTCTGTCTGTCTGTCTGTCTGTCTGTCTGTCTGTCTGTCTGTCTGTCTGTCTGTCTGTCTGTCTGTCTGTCTGTCTGTCTGTCTGTCTGTCTGTCTGTATGTACACGCATCACGAGAAAACGGCTGAAGAGAATTTAATGAAAATCAGTATGTGAAGTCGGCGGGTGAGCCTCTACAATCTAGGCTATAAATAATTTAACTCACGCTGAGTGAAATGGTAGTTTAAGGGAAGGCCTAAAATTTAATTCTCGAATATTTATTTTATTAGTGGTCCTATCGATAAATACTGTATAACGGAAGTTGTATTGAATTAAATTTCTGATTATTTATGTCATACATTGTTACCGTACCGGCTTAGATAACACAGATATTTATGAATTTGTATTTTTGTTGCCAAGTCCATATCAACGCCGAGTCACGAGAAAATGGGTGATCAGAATTTAATAAAAGTCGGTACATAGAGTTGGGGAATAAGAAACTACAGTCTAACTTATAAACAATTTTATTCACCCTGGATAAAATTGTAGTTTAGGGGAAGGCGCCTAAAATTTAATTTTAAAATACCTATGTTATTGGACCTATTGAAAACTACTACATAACAAAATTTATAAAGAATACAGTTTCGACCATTTATGTTTTATTCAGTTTTACCGTACCGACTGTGATAAGAGGCGAAAGGAAACTAAATGTGAAGACCTACAATACTGAAAGCTCATTACATTGATCAACAATAATATTACATTGACCATTGTTTGTTGTGATGTTCTTCGCCACTCAACCCAGATCAATGGGATTACTGCTGCGTACCGAGTATAACAGCCTGACTGAATATTGGCAGGAAATAGCTGGGGAGATGTAAAACTTTCTTCTTTAACATGCCATTCCTCTGGTTCATAATTTTCTGATACTGCCAGTACGTAACAGACTGATTCATCATAGTATTCCAGCTATTCGATCTCTACTCTGACGAGCTGGCTTGAATGAGCAGTGTGCACACTAAAGGCAGAGGCTCAGTTAGTAGTAGTAGTAGTAGTAGTAGTAGTAGTAGTAGTAGTTGTATGACCCGGTCTAAAATTACAATTTAGGCCTATTCCAAATTCTAGCGCCACAGTTCACAACCCTGGAAAGAGCCGTTTCTTAAGAAAAGCTTCTTTCTCTTCACTTTTATTAAAATCTACATTCATTTTACGGTATTCTAAATTAGCAGTGAAGAGGGGGTTTCTCCTCTGGCTTGGAGAGAGATTTTTCCGCCACCTGTGCAGTGAACTGATATTTCCTCACTCATCGGGTACTCCTAGGAAACAGATTAGTAAAAGGGCATATTTTTTGCCCCGGGAGTCTCTACAATTCGACACCCCCAGCCGGCTGAAATAAGACGAAGTGTGTTCACGGCTTTCTGCGGCATGGTCATTCCAGCTTTCGAACATTGGACTGTTAGATCGGCAGCGTAGCCCTGTTCGTTAAAAGTGAGAAAATGTGTGGTTTTTCATTTGATCGAGTATTTCATATGAAAGCATTGCTCTTAATCGGCCATTCCTACTGACGTCTTTGTAATGACCTATGTTCATTTCAGTTGGGAAATACTAAGACGGTCTTTCTGAGGATGTATAAAAGCAGGTGGAGAGTGAGTGTCTGCCATTATAATGAGAACTCCCCAACTTGATTGTGACTGATGGTAGGCAAGTGGGCCTACCATTACAATGAAAATTCCCTAACCCAGTCTTCATATGAGAAAAGATGTTTGGTGACTTCCCCTTCGGGTTTCTAGGGTAACGTCAAGTGCTACACTCTCGCTCACAACGTCTACACTACGTAGCCTAGAGCACGGGTACATCAGCTAGTTATCATATAAAATACTCGAGCAAATGAAAACCGCACATTTCCTCACTTTGAACGAACAGTACTACGGTGCCGATCTGACAGTCCAAAGTTCCAGAGCTGGAAGGACCAGGCCGCAGACAGCCGTAAACACTCCTCTGCCTTTATGCCGTTAAATATGCACACTGCTCATTCCAATCAGTGCCTCAGAGTAGAATAGCTCGAATGCTGTGATGAACCAGTGTGTTAGGTGCCAGTAGTATCGAAAATTTATGAACCAGAGGAGTGGCATGCTAAATCCCCAGCTACTTCCCGCCAATATTCAGGCAGACTGTTACACTCGGTGCAACCGGGCGAGTTGGCCGTGTGGTCAGGGCCACGCAGCTGAATCCAGGGAATAGTGGATTCGAACCCCACTGACGGCAGCCCTGAAGGTGGTATTCCGTGGTATCCCATTTTCACACCAGACCAATGCTTTGCCTGTACCTTAATTAAGGCCAAGACCGCTTCCTTCACACTCTTAGCCCTTTCCTATCCGTCGTCGCCATAAGACCTATGTGTTTCGGTGCGACGTATGGTATATTCTTAAAAAAATCTTGGTACGCTGCAGTAATCCTCTCTATGGGAGATGAGTGGCAACAGAAGACACAAAGCACATCACAACAAACAATGGTCAATGTTTTATGAGCTTTCTATATTGTAGGCCTTCACATTTAGCTTTCTTTCGGCTCTATGATACTAGGGTGTCTTATAAAATTATATATATTGATATTTATATTGATACGACCAGTAATAACATGCATATTTGAGCATTAAATTTCAGGCCAGTAGTATAATTGGATGGTTCGGCGGCCGCCACCGCCACCGGACTCCCAGGGGCCTCTTCCAGTGCTGCCAACTTAACCTAACTAGCGCGAAATTTGAATTGGTAAACAAAGCCACGTGCATTTTTTGACAGCCACGTGCTTTTTGACAGACAACAACGCATCGCTAACCTCAGTACTGCCATCTTCACAGGCCTAAACTTCAGTGGTACCAACTTAACCTAACTAGCGCGAGATTTGAATAGGTAAACAAATCCACGTGTTTTTTGACAGCCACGTGCTTTTTGACAGACAACAACGTATCGCAAACCTCAGTGCAGCCATCTTGACAGACCTAAACCTTAGTGGTACCAACTTAACCTCACTAGCGCGAGATTTGAATCGGTAAACAAATCCACGTGATTTTCTGACAGCTGTCATCCGCCATCTTCAATCTATAGAGCACAGTGCTGCCCTCTTTAGCTACTTACCTTTGAAATGTGGTGGCGGATAATTTGAAAAATGCTTTTTGACAGCAGCCATCTTTGAGCACCGTGCTGCCCTCTTTAGCTAGATACCTGTGGTGGCAGACAATTCCACGTGACAGCAGCCATCTTTGAGCACAGTGCTGCCCTCTTTGTGGTGGCGGGAAATTCCACGTGCTCTTGTTTGGAAACAAATTCTACGTGCTCTTCAGCTGCCATCCGCCATCTTGCATCACAAACCTCAGTGCTGCACTCTTTAGCTAGATAACTTTGAAATGTGGTGGCGGCAATTTGAAGAATTCTACATTCTCTTGTTTGGAAACAAACCTATGCGCTTTTCTTGACAGCTATCATCCGCCATCTGCGAGCACCGTGCTGCCCTCTTTAGCTACTTACCTTTCAAATGTGGTGGCGGCAAATTCTACGTGCTTTACAAACCAATGTGCTTTTCTGACAGCTGTCATCCGCCATCTTTAATCTAGAGAGAACAGTGCTGCACTCTTTAGTTGAAATGTGGTGGCGGCAAATTCTACGTGCTCTTGTTTGGAAACAAATTCTACGTGCTCTTCAGCTGTCATCTTTAATCAAGGGAGCACCGTGCTGCCCTCTTTGTGGTGGCGGATAATTTGAAAAATTCTTTTTGACAAGCAGCCATCTTTAATCCAGAGAGAACAGCTACTTACCTTTGAGGCGGTTAATTTGAAAAATTCTATTTGACAAGCTGCCATCTTTAATGAAAAGAGCATCTTGCTGCCATCTTGCGGGTAATTTTTACGTCACAGCTGTCATCCACCATCTTGCATTGCTAACCTTAGTGCTGCCCTCTTTAGCTACTTACCTTTGGGGCGGACTATTTGAAAAAAAATCTATTAGGCAAGCTGTCACCCGCCATCTTGCATCGAAAACCTCAGTGCTGCACTCTTTAGTTGAAATGCGGTAACGGATAATTTGAAAACATTCTTTGTTGACAAGCAGCCATCTTTAAACTACAGAACACCGTGCTGCTATCTTTATCGTAGTAGCGAGCAATTTAAAATCTAGATGCTTTTTTCTAACAGCTGTCATCCGCCATCTTTAATCTAGAGAGCACCGTGCTGCCCTCTTTGTGGTGGTGGTAAATTCCACGTGCTTTACAAACCCACGTGCTTTTTCTAACAGCTGTCATCCCCCATCTTTAATCAAGAGAGCGCAGTGCCGCACCCTTTAGTTGAAATGTGGTGGCGGTAAATACGAACAAGTTTAATCATACATCGGGGGAGCTAGAGTAAGCACGTGCTGCAGTGAAGACGTCATCATGCATGTTTAGATTTGTCCGTTTTCTTAAGAGTAAGTCGGTGTAAAGGAATGCAATAAGTATGCATTATAAAAACAAGAGTTTGCATGTGCTGCAGCGATGACGTTATTGTAGGTGCGCATGTTTAAACCCGTTCGTTGACTAGAAGCTTTAGTCTTCCAGAAACAGTGATAGAGAGTAGAGTGCAAACATGACGAAAACATTAATAGTTGATGTGCAAGGCTTTAAAGTAAACGGAAACAAATTTGTGTGTAAAGAGGTGGCTGTGTTAGATTGCAGTGTGTTGTGGGCACCAGAACTTGTTAGTTTAGTATTTAGCCCACCGTTCCCTTACTGTTTGCAAACAGATGAAGATAAAAAGCAGACTCAGTGGATTGAAAACAATTTAGGTTTGAAGTGGTAAGAAAAAGGAGTATCTTATCGTTTTCTACCTTTAATGATGAATGCACATTTGTCAAGAGCAGATCTTGTTCTTTTAAAGGGTTGTGAAAAGAAAGAATGGTTGCGTGATTTTCTACCATCATCGTGTGAAATTATCGACATGCTTGAATTGGGGTGCACATCATTTAAAACTCTTCCGAAAGAGCATAGTAGAGAAACAAGTAAACAGTCTTTACAACATGTATGCATGCTCTTTGATTGGTTGTGTTTCAGTGCATGCCGGGAAGTGAACAACATATGTAAACTGCAGTGTCGAAATAACCTTAGTGTAAAAGAAACATTTGTAGAGTAAAGACATCATGTCATTTCTAACAGATACTAAGTGTAACGCAGTTGAAAAGGCGATCGTAAAGTTTTATGCATGCAAACAGAAACTAAAACTTTTACTGAAGAAGAGTTAAATGCATTACCAAAGGCATTTTTGGTTAATGTAGCTGCGAATGCTGTAAACAAGATTTGGGATAAGGTGCCTCGTGAGTGGACACAAGATCCTGTTTTGTCAGAGCTTCAAACGTGTAGTTTACATCATGAACACGTGAGTTTAGGTAGAAGACATTCTGTGAGACAGTGCCGTACATGTCAACTAACCAAACTGTATCACGGACCTAAAACTAACAAGTTGTCTTCGCTTATAAACACTTATCATGGCTGTGGAGAGAGTAAACAAGGAAAAGGTGAAGAAACGTGCTGGGAAAAAGATGAGGAAGCATGTTGGGCGTGGACTCATCAATAGAGTGATTGATCTTCTTTTCTTCGTGCTTCATCTCCCCTGCGGTCCTAGAACACGTTCGCCTGACACGTAGTTACATGCTGCCTGCATAGAGTATGTCGTGTAGCTCTTAAAATCTGCTTCGTACAGTTATGCTGCGTGTGTGTGTGTTATTACCTAGTGCTTTAGCTGCTCAGCAGATAGCAGCACTTGTCGTTGTTGGTGCAATAAAACCAAAACTGAGTGACAAAGACCGCAAAATAAACAAAGGATAAAAATGTATATATATATATATATATATATATATATATATATATATATATATATATATATATATATATTCTAAAATAAATATGAATTGTCAAAACATATTACAGGTGTTGTTTAATCCTACAGCATGTCCTAGTGACTTAGAAGAAAGGAAACGTAGAGGATTAAAAGAAAACACACATAAGATTTAAAGTACATCCTCTCTATTAATCCATGATTTAAAGCTGTTATTATAACCAAGCCATTTAACACACAGTTTATTGCCACGACGTCGAATAACACGTTCAACTAAATAGTGATCAGGATATTTTGTTTTCTGCAGTTCTTCGATGTAGAATCCTCCTTCAATAGGCTGTCCTCTGAGATCGCGAAGTAAATACGTAACTGGATTAGTAAGCTTAACACTTCTGATTTGAAAAATTTCAGTGCTCCAGTTAGGTGTGTATCCTTTTGCAAAGATAGACTTGTGTTTACTGATGCGAACAAAATCACCTTCTTTAAAGCGATGGCGACGTGGATCAGCTGTTTTAATTACAAGATGAATAGCATCTATACGAGGTGTATTCTTTGTAACAAGACGTGGCTTTGTTCCGATAGTGCGATGGGGTGTATCGTTGTAGGTAGATAAAAGTCTAGGTAGCAGATCAATCCAACGATATGAACCTTGCGCTGTAAATTCTCGCCACATCATTGTTTTGAGTGTACGATTAAATCGTTCTACAACACTTGCCTTGAGATTGCTGAACGTAGAGTAGTGTTGGATGCCAAGTAACTTGAGGTAAGAAGAAAAATCCTTGTTGTAAAACTCTTTACCTTGATCAGTTTGAAGAAGCCTTGGGCAGCGTTTCGATTCTTCAACAATATGTTTAAATGCTTCTTTAACTTGAGCTGCTGTTTTAGAACGCACGGGTTGTGCAAAAGCAAACTTCGAGTACACATCGATAACAGTAAGTAGATACTTATACCCCTTATTACTAGAGGCATATGGAATCATTTCTACTAAGTCTGCTTGCCAGAGATCATCTTTTCCTCGTGTAATAACGCGTCTGCGACAGTAGGTGCGACGTGCTGGTTTATGTAACTCAAGTGCGATGTTTACCTTTACAGGTGAGATCTTCTCTTGACGAGCCATTACAAAATAATACCGGCATAACGTAGTTCTCTTTCTATTTCTAGAATTTCTGATCCGTGACCAGTGTGACCAGCCTCTTGCGATGCTCTTAAAAGTTGTAATCGTTCAACGAGTAAGTTTGGGTCATTCCAGTATCTTACATCCACATACGGCAACAAAGGCTTGTAGATAACATCAAGACTACGTGCAGTCGGAAACAGCTTAGAAATAAACTCACGATACTTGTAACTCTTATTCGCATTTACAGCTTCTGTTCTCTTGTAATTACGTCGTGTTGCGTCAGTAGCAAAAGTATTGCTTTATATTTTTTAAGATCATCTTGTAAAATTATATTCTTGTCAGGTATTCGTGAGAAAAGAAGTTCTAAGAGTCCTTTCGTAGGTTTATAGGTAACACCTTTTACAATGAGTTTGTTGTTATTAATCTTAACATTTGAATTTCCTATCCAGAAACAGTCATCTTCGTAGCGAATACCGTAGGTAGTGTCAGTTTGTCCTGTAAAATTTTTTTCTATATAAGGTGCAAAGAGAGATCCATAGGTATCTTGAATAAAAGTTCTAAACTGATTGCGATACTCTGGTGTAATCATAACCTCAGACAAAGATGGTAGATTTTGCGTCGATGTAGTAGGTGTTTCAGCAATAACATCTGTAGTTAAAAACTCAACACGCTTAGATGGTGATGTATCATTAAGTTCTTCTTCTTCCTTATCTTCCTCTTCCTCTTCTTGATCTACATCCTGCTTCTTCTCTTCCTTATCTTGTTCATGCTTTTCTTCTTCTTTTTCATGCTTCTCTTTATGATATGATTTTTGCATAGAAGCTAAACTTGAAGTAGACTGCGGTAATGAAGTAGAATTAAAAATTTCTTTGAGTGGTGTACTTAGTTGTGTTTTTAAAAATAAATCCGTGTCTGCTTGAATACGTTTAAGCTCTTTAAATTTCCGTCGAATATTATTTCGAGCTTGGATGATATGTTTTGTGATCTCCTTGCTTGATGTTAACATGATGATGGTTTTTAATCAAGTAGTTACTGTAATTCTGCGTTAATGCATATAAAATGACCGAAACCCATGCGATATCGTCCATGCTGTACATCACTTTCTTTATCAATAACTAAAAAACTGTAACGGTGTAATGACCAACATTTACCACACATACGTTTAAAGTCATCGAATGTCATATCAGTGTTAACATGATCGTTATACACATGTCGCATGTTGCGCTCATCTTGCCGAAAAAGCACAATAACATTTGCGATGTCGCGTATCAACTGCTTAGGCACACGAGAATAGGTTTGGCACAAATAGATGCAATCAACATATATATGCCGACCCATACTAAAGAATGCACGAATAACGTTTTGCTGTTCTGTTGCGACATCATCAAAGATCATAAGAGAATTAGGAAGCACATCGTCTGGTGATGGTACTTGCTCATGCGAATTAAATTTAAAATATCTTATTCCATCTTTAACTAGATCGTGCATTACAGTTTGTAGAATAGTATATAGCGGCTGATAGAGTGACTTTGCGAAAACGTAAATATTCTCGAAGCGTATACCATTTACAGTAGTAATAAGTGTGAGTAAAAGATTTGTTTTCCCGCATCCCGACGGACCTGATATAATACATCGAACAGTAAAAGGAAACAAACTTCCATGACGTTTTCTTGTAGTTGTACTAGAACTAGGTAAGAGATGTGGTACAATGTCGGTAACAGGTAGTGTGTCTTGCTGCTTTATAATCTTCATGATAACTGAATCATAAAGTACGTAATAGTAATATATATATTAAACGAAACAAGAGGTAACGGTTAGTTTATGATTTGCTCTTGACTAGTAAAGTCGTGTCCAGCATGGTGAAACAACGATATCCAAACGACATGAAGAAGAAGAAGAAAGTAAAAACTGTTGGATGGAAAGATGTTATAAAGGCTGCACAAAAAGCTATTCGACGGGAATACAATCCTCGTGTAGCTATTACTAAGGCGTTACGCGCAGCAAGAGCGAGAATTTCTCCAAAGTGCAGAGCAACATTTAGTAAACGTGCACGAATTATTCCTGTACCAAAACGAGGAGGATTTCTTCCTGCGCTGTTTGCTGGCTTAGCAGCTTTAGGGTCATTGCTAGGTGGTGCTAGTGCTGTAGCGAGAACTGTCAAAGCTGTAGAAGAAGCGAAACAACAGTTGAAAGAGAGTGAACGTCATAACAAGACGATGGAGGCAATTGCGTTACGAGGCAAAGGTGTGAACATGAAGCTAGCGCCATACAAGAAAGGGCTTGGTATCTACATTTCTCCAAAAAACGTCTACTGAATGCACTGCCACATCGAGCTCTAACGCATGGTGAACTTTTTACGTTTGCTAAACAACTAGGAATTCATTATTTTCGAGGTGTGTATATGCGCGATCAACTACCAGCGCGCCCACGTGAACGTGAAAGTGCCGTAATTAACTTGGACGACAGTCGTGGACCTGGAACTCATTACGTTGCTTATGTAAAACGTAAATCTAAAGTATGGTATTTTGATAACTATGGAGACTCACCTCCTCCTTTTGAGCTCATACGTTATTTCGGGAGCAGTGCAGACATTGTTTACAATAAAAACCGTGTGCAAAACTTTAATACACGCATGTGCGGACGATTATGTCTTATGTTCTTATATCAAACCCAGACAGTAGAGAAAGTGTATTAGTATCTACGTGATGACGAACAGTGAAAGAACGTTTGCTGTACGTGGAGAAGGACCTGAAACAACCGTCTATTTTAATCCACCAATCGAAGTTGGTTATCAGCCGCATAGTCTTGGACTAGTATCGTTTGAAAGCTACAATAAAATCTATAATGTGCGTGATGGTGTAAACAAGTTCTCTTACGATGAGTATGTGCTAACACTACCCTCAGGTAGTTATTGAGTAGACGATATTCATGACTATATTGAAAGTACGTTAATTGATCAGTTTGAGGAAGATAGTTTTAGTAATCATAATTACAAGTTCTCAATCACTATAAGCAACATTGCACATAAGTGTGTTATTGAATCATCATTTAATATTGACTTCAAATCACAACCTGATTCGATTGGACCACTGCTTGGATTTTCATCGAGGGAGCTTCTACCGAACGTACGTTACGAGTCTGATCAACCTATAACAATCTTCGATGATTATCATGTGAACATTACTTGTAATATTATTACAGACTTGAATAGTAATCTACAACCTTCGCACGTCCTGCACGACTTTATTGTTACAGAGGAACGTGGATATACTATTTGTGAGAAACCAGCAGTAGTTCTTTATCATCCTGTGTCTGTAAAACACATTAGCAACATTACTCTTAGACTTGTAAATAAACATAATCAGCTTTTCATTTAGATCGGCACGCGTACGTTGCCTACAAGCTTCTTCTCAAACCAGTATGAAAAACATCTATAAAACACGGTGTACATTCCAAAGACATACTACATGTGTGCAGAGACTCATCGAGTTAACAGATACCCATAAGCAGATACTCCAAGATTTAGGATATACACTACTACAACACAATGGAAGAAATGCTAGACATTATGAATACAGTAGAAAGTCGTGAAGGTGTAGTACGAAGTGAGCTTCATTCCTATCAACCTTTTACGTTTGGATTAAGTAACAATGATGAAATTAATTTTATTATTAATCAGCAAGATGTATGCAACTTACCACACGAAAGCTACCTCTATATTGAAGGACGACTAGAAAAGTCGGATGGAAGTGGACCAAGCACTTCACAACTAAACAACCATGCTCTAGCTTTTCTCTTTTCTGAAGCGCGATATGAAGTAAATAATGTTGAAATAGATCGAACGAAGAATGTTGGTATTACAAGTGCAATGAAACTCTACCCTTCTTTCTGTGATGAAGAAAGTAATCGTTTGCGGATGGCTGTATGGTGTTCAAAAGCTACTAAGAACTGGATGATTAATGAGGATGGAACTTTTACGGGTATGTTATCACTGAAACATATTTTTGGATTCGCAGAAGACTTTACACGTATTATAATCAACGCAAAACAAGAGCTTATTCTAATCCGTGATCGAAGTGATTACAATTCTCTTAAAGCAGTAGAAACACCAGTAGAATCGAAAATAACACTGCATCGTATACTGTGGAGGATTCCACATGTAACCTTATCTGATCGTGAAAAAGTCGATTGCTCAAGATTGTAGAAAATGATACACCATTACCTATACGTTTTAGAAGTTGGGAGCTGCATGAATATCCTGTGTTACCACCTACAAACAAGCATAACTGGGCTGTTAAAACATCACGTTTTACTGAGAAGCCCTTGTACATTATTTTTGGATTTCAAACTAATCATAAATTCAATCACGAAAAAGATAGCTCACTGATGATCACTGTAAATTAAGACACGTTAGACTATATCTCAACGGAATTACGTATCCCTACGAAAACATAATGTCTAAGTTTCGGATGCTCTATGACATGTTTTGTAAAATTCAATCATCGTATTATCAGAAAGAAGATCGTCCGCTATTTACACCTCAAGAATTTAAAAACAAAGCACCGATTGTAATTATAGACTGCTCTTATCATGAAGAATCTATAAAAGAATCTCCAGTTGATATTCGTTCAGAATTTCAAACATCTGAAAACATTCCTGCTAACACAGCAGCCTATTGTCTTATTATTCATATGAGTGATGTTACTTACCATCCGCTAACGAATATTGTTACGAGACTATAAATAAGAATAGCTCTTTATCATTTTCATTAGTGTGTGCTTCGACATCGTACGCTATGGAAGAAAACTGCAAATGTGCATGCTGTTTGCATGCTCATACGCAACATCTTATTTATCTTACACGAGTGAGTGAGGCTATTAAGATGTTCTATAAACATAGATCGTCGATGCCGAAACATCTTATTCAATACTTACCACCAGGATTTTTATCTACGTACGCTGCCTCTTACGTACACAATTTTTGGGACATCCTTCCTCTACACAGTAAGATGTCGATCGAAGTAGCTTTATGCAGAACTTGTGAACAACATTACAAGCATCGAGGAGAAAATGATGATGATTGGGATGGACCAAATCCGAGGATTGAACACTGTACACAGTGTACAAATGAACTTTCTCTAGTACCTCATGATGATAATGATGATTCCGAAGAGGAATAACAACAAGGTAAGAAGTATATGATCTTCTCTGTAAAGCATAACATACTTAGCATAATATATTTCTAAATGTTTTGTTTAATTTGAATGTTGCAGGAGGCATTTCAGAAGCATACGTTGTTAAGAAGCATACCAACCTTGTCAGCAGCAAAAACGAACACTGTTGTAGTACATTTGTAAATAAATATTTGATCGAATTCAAAAATTTGTACTTGTTGCATTGCTTTACACCGACTTACTCTTAAGAAAACGGACAAGTCTAAACATGCATGATGACGTCATCACTGCAGTACGTGCTTACTCTAGCTCCCCCGATGTATGATTAAACTTGTTCGAATTTACCGCCACCACATTTCAACTAAAGAGTGCAGAACCGAGGTAAGCGATGTAAGATAGCGGTAACTGTGTTGAATAAAGATGGCTGTTTGTCAAAAAGAATTTTTCAAATTATCCGCTACTACATAGAGTGCGGCACTGCGCTCTCTTGATTAAAGATGGCGGATGACAGCTGTCAAAAAAAGCACGTGGGTTTGTAAAGGACGTGGACTTTATCACCACCACAAAGAGGGCAGCACGGTGCTCTCTAGATTAAAGATGGCGGATGACAGCTGTTAGAAAAAAGCATCTAGATTTTAAATTGCTCGCTACTACGATAAAGATAGCAGCACGGTGTTCTGTAGTTTAAAGATGGCCGCTTGTCAAAAAAGAATGTTTTCAAATTATCCGCTACCACATTTCAACTAAAGAGTGCAGCACTGAGGTTTGCGATGCAAGATGGCGGGTGACAGCTTGTCAAATAGATTTTTTTCAAATAGTCCGCCTCAAAGGTAAGTAGCTAAAGAGGGCAGCACTATGGTTAGCAATGCAAGATGGTGGATGACAGCTGTGACGTAAAATTACCCGCAAGATAGCAGCACGATGCTCTTTTCATTAAAGATGGCAGCTTGTGTAATAGAATTTTTCAAATTATCCGCCACCACAAAGAGGGCAGCACGGTGCTCTCTTGATTAAAGATGGTGGATGACAGCTGAAGAGCACGTAGAATTTGTTTCCAAACAAGAGCACGTGGAATTTGCCGCCACCACATTTCGACTAAAGAGTGCAGCACTGTTTTCTCTAGATTAAAGATGGCGGAAGACTGCTGTCAGAAAAGCACATGGGTTTGTAAAGCACGTAGAATTTGCCGCCACCACATTTGAAAGGTAAGTAGCTAAAGAGGGCAGCACGGTGCTCTCAGATGGCGGATGATAGCTGTCAAAAAAAGCGCATAGGTTTGTTTCCAAACAAGAGAATGTAGAATTTTTCAAATTGCCGCCACGACATTTCAAAGTTATCTAGCTAAAAAGTGCAGCACTGAGGTTTGTGATGCAAGATTGCGGATGGCAGCTGAAGAGCACGTAGAATTTGTTTCCAAACAAGAGCACGTGGAATTTCCCGCCACCACAAAGAGGGCAGCACTGTGCTCAACGATGGCTGCTGTCACGTGGAATTGTCTGCCACCACAGGTATCTAGCTAAAGAGGGCAGCACGGTGCTCAAAGATGGCTGCTGTCAAAAAGCATTTTTCAAATTATCCGCCACCACATTTCAAAGGTAAGTAGCTAAAGAGGGCAGCACTGTGCTCTATAGATTGAAGATGGCGGATGACAGCTGTCAGAAAAGCACGTGGATTTGTTTACCGATTCAAATCTCGCGCTAGTGAGGTTAAGTTGGTAGCACTAAGGTTTAGGCCCGTCAAGATGGCAGCATTGCCAATGACAGGTGACGAATTTGCAGCTACTGCGATAAAGAGTGCAGCACGGTGCTCTGTAGTCTATAGATGGCGGATGACAGCTGTCAAAAAGCACGTGGAATTGTATACCGATTCAAATCTCGCGCTAGTGAGGTTAAGTTGGGAACCTTAAGGTTTAGGCCCGTCAGGATGGCTGCACTGAGGTTTGCGATACGTTGTTGTCTGTCAAAAAGCACGTGGCTGTCAAAAAACACATGGATTTGTTTACCGATTCAAATTTCGTGCTAGTTAGGTTAAGTTGGCAGCACTGGAAGAGGCCTCTGGCGGTGGCGGAGGAGGCCTCTGGGAGCCCGGTGGCGGTGGCGGCCGCCGAACCATCCAAATATACTACTCAGGCCTTCCCCTACAATACCATTTCACTCAACGTGAATAAAATTGTTTATAGTCTAGATTATAGCGACTTATTCCCCAACTTTACATACCGATTTTCATTAAATTCTCTTTAGCCGTTTTCTAGTGATGCGTG
Source organism: Anabrus simplex (assembly GCF_040414725.1). Lineage (NCBI taxonomy): Eukaryota > Metazoa > Arthropoda > Insecta > Orthoptera > Tettigoniidae > Anabrus > Anabrus simplex. Next base: position 6,180,447 of record NC_090271.1, read on the forward strand.
TACATACATACATACATACATACATACATACATACATACATACATACATACATACATACATACATACATAATACAGAAATTACGGAAAATTAAAAAGTGCATTTCCTGGTTACTATGGACACGACTGATACAGAAATACCATCCTTTTTCAATCCTGAGCAATGTACAGACAAAACTCTGATTTTATATAGAGAGATTTTGACTAGTATGTGGTTAAGTGTACGAGAGGGCCTGGAGCTCTAACTTTGCCACTGTACAGAAGGCACTAATTATTAAATAAATAAATAAACAAATAAATAAATAAATAAATAAATAAATAAATAAATAAATAAATAAATAAATAAATAAATAAATAAATAAATAAATAAATAAATAAATAAATAAATAAATAAATATAGAATTTAAAGCGTATGGGTATAGATATTCTGTTAGTCGTTAAAGAAACATACACGTCACAACATATGCTATATAGGGTTTACCTGGTCCTATTAGTTTCCCTAGCGGTTAGAGCCACGCAGCTGTGAGCTTGCATCCGGGAGATAGTGGATTGAACCCCACTGTCGGCAGCCCTAAAAATGGTTTCTCATGGATTCCCATTTTCACACCTAGCTATACCTTAATTAAGGCCACGGCCGCTTCCTTCCCACTCCTAAGCCTTTCCTATCCCACCTATCTGTGTCGGTGCGACGTAAAGCCTGGGAGACAGAATATAGTAGTATAAAGTTAAGAGTTTTGTCACGCTAATGTTCATATGTATAATGTTTATTAACGTGCCAGCAACCAACGACACTGAACTGTTGCCATTTCAACACCGTTTTAAGGGTCACCGACCCAAGCCGGGGTTTGAACCTGCGAACTCAGACTCAGAAGGACAGAGACACAACCTACTGAGCCAGGTAAAAAGGAGGCGTTTGTGATTATTGTTATAAACAGATTCAGTTAGTATTTTTACAAAGGTTTTATGAGGAGCATTTATTAAGGCGTACGTTTCCTTACTGTCCTAAATACACGAGGCCGGACAGAAGAACTAGCTGGAACCTAAAGAGCCTTGCAGGGATGTCGCTTCCTTCTCTGTTCACTTTTCCAAAACAAACTCCATGGCGTAACAGCCCCGAAGCGCCATCGCCTACCAAGCGACCGGAGGGCTGTAGATTACGAGGTGTCGTGTGGTCAGCACGAATCCTCTCCGCCGTTATTCTTGGCTTTCTAGACCTGTGTTCAGCAAAGCAGTGAGGCCCCCTGGTGATTTACTTATCATCCCATCAACCACAAGGACCCTGGGTGATTTACTGATCGTGCAATCTCCTACAAGGCCCCTGTCCAGCAAAGCATGTGAGCCTGCCTGGGTGATTTAATGATCCTCACATCTCCCACTACGCCACTGTTCAGCAAAGCAGGTGAGGCCCCTTGAATGATGTACTGATCCTCCGATCTTCCACAAGCCCATTTTCAGCAAAGCAGGTGAAGCCCCATGAATGATTTAATGATCATCCCATCTCACACAAGGCCCCTGTTCAGCAAAGTAGGTGAGACCACCTGGGTGATTTACTGGTTCACCTTGCCACATATATCCTCCCAACATCCGCAAGGCCCACATTCAGCAAAGCAGTTGAGGCCGCTCGAATTATTTAGTGATCCTCCCCTCTGCCACAAGGCGATTGTTCAGCAAAGCAGATGAGGCCACCTGGCTTATTTAGTGATTCTCACATTTCCCACAAGGCCTGTGTTTAACAAAGCAGGTGAGGCCGCGTGGGTTATTCCCTGATCCTGCCATATTCGACAAGGCCCCTGTTCAGCAAAGCAGGTGTGGCCGACTGGGTGATTTACTGGTCCCCCTATCACCCACAAGGCCCCGGTTCAGCAAACCGGGTGAGGCCGACTGGGTGATTTACTGGTCCACCCGTATCCCACAAGGCCCCTGTTGGCATAGCAGGTGTGGCCGCCTGGGTGATTTACTGGTCCCCCTATCACCCACAAGGCCCCGGTTCAGCAACTAGGTGAGGCCGCCTGGGTGATTTACTGATTCTCCTCGACAGCTACATCCTCCCATTTCCCACAAGGCCCATATTCAGCAAAGCAGGTAATTCCGTCTGTGCTTTTTACTGATTCTCCCATATCCAACGAGGCCCCTGTTCAGCAAAGCAGGTGAAGCCGCCTGGGTGGGTTACTGATCCCCCCATCTCCCGCAAGGAGGCTATTCAGCAAAGTAGGTGGGGCCGCCTGGGTGATTTACTGATCAATCGATATCCCACGAGGCCCCTTTTCAACTCTGCTGAAGAGGGGCCATGTTGGACATGGAAGATCGGCAAATCACCCAGGCCGCCTCACCTGCTTTGCTGAACAGTGGCCTTGTGGGGGATGGGAGATCAGCAAATCTCCCAGGCTGCCTCACATACTTTACTGAACATGAGCCGTGCGGGACATGAGAGGATCAGTAAGTCACCCTTGCGGACTCAATTGCTTTGTGAACAGGGGCATTGGGGGACTTGGTAGGATCAGTAATTCACCCAGGCGACTTCACCTGCTTTGCTGAACAGGTGCCTTTTTGGTGATGGGACGGTAAGTAAATCACCCAGGCGGCCCCCAGCTGTTCTGAACGCAGGCCTTCTGGGAGGATGTAGCTGGCAAAGAGAGTCATAAAATAACCAGGTGGCCGCACCTTTCTTGCTGAACGGGGTCTTGTGGGAGATGGGAAGATCAGTATATCACCAAGGCGGCCTCACGTACTTTGCTGAACCGGGGCCGTATAGGGATATGAGGATTAGTAAGTCACCCAGGCGTTCTCACCTGCTTTGTTGAACATGGGCCTTGTGGGAAATGGGAGGATCAGTAAATCACCCAGGTGGCCTCACCCTCAAATTCATAGGTGGAATATTTGGCCTCTTGGGCCGATAATGTCAGTTCAGTTTCCCGAAGCACAGCAGCCACCGCCGCTTGTCCCCACTCAAATTTGACGCGTTCTCTACGAAGTAAGTTCAAGGGCACCGCTCTGTTTGCGAAGTTGGGAATAAATTTCCGGAAAAGAATCACCGTGCCTATGGACCTGGCAATACCTTTGGTGTCCATAAGAGATTTGAAATCACGGATGGCTTGTGTTCTAGAATGATCAATAGAAACACCATCGGGCGACATAATATGCCCTAGGAATTACATGTAAGATTTAGCAAAAGCTACCTTAGATAACTTCACAGTCAACCCGGCCTTACGAAGGCGAGTGAGTACTTCCTTCAGATGATCCAGGTATTCTTCAAAGATCTCAGAAAATACGATGACATCACCCAGATAATGATACAGGTATTCAAACTTGATGTCGGAGAAGACCCTACCTAGCAGTCTCGTGAGCACAGCTGCCCCCGTGGGGAGCACTGAAGGCACGCGGTTGTACTCATACAAGTTCCAATCTGTGGCAAAAGCAGGTAGATGTTCCGGTTCTTCCGCCAGAGGGATCTGGTTGTACGCTTGATTAAGGTCTAAGATGGTGAAGAACCTAGCTTTCCGAAACCATGAAAAACAATAGTGAACGTCGGGAAGAGGCACTGATTGTAACAACGCCTTCCGATTTAAAGCCCTATAGTCAATCACAGGCCTGAAGCCACCTTGGCGTTTCGGCACCAGAAAAATGTGCGATGAATACGCCGACTTATAATACCGTCCTTTAACATCTGGTCGATGATCACTTTAAGAGCCTATAAGATAGAAATCTAACTGGGATTGAATCAGCAACCTCAATCTTGTATTCTGTTACGATGTTTTGTGGATTTGCAGAGGTGAAAGAAGGTGCTGGGTGGAATAGGTCTCAACTTGCGAAATTAAAGTTAATTTAAAACTTTAACCAAGGTTATATTTTCTTTTCAAAATCAACAGATAACAACAATAGAATAACAGGTACCAAGTAGCAGGAAAACAATTTAAGAAATTACAATAGTTACAAGACTTGGGCTTCGAGCCCCAAGATTAATTTCTGAGCTCTCAGCTCACCACCACAATAGCTAAAGGGCAGAAAATCCCTAAGTACGAGGAGCACTTGCTCCTAATTACTGTGTTAAGAAAAAGAGCAGACCAGCTCTCAATTTGACAAGCCTATCAAAGGCTACAACAAACTTCATTTCTATCTGCCCCTAAGGCACACCTAGAAACAGGGGTATTTGATATCCAACCTACAGGGCCTTTACATGAGGAAAATAAAACATCAGGTTAAGTTACTGGCCCATAATACAAAATAGAATGGAGGCGAAGCTTGCACTCCTAATACACTCTTGAAACCTACTTGGCACTAGGCCGCTTACGCAAAGGCTAATCCCATACTAAGGAGGTGACACGATAAGAAAACTTTATTACATTACGAAGAGAAGAAAAATGGTTATGAAAACGTAGTCACCTCAAAACAATATGAGTGGGAGCTCGAGAGGGTTATGCACTCTCTATCCCAATTTGTAGTTAAAGAGACGAAATTTTACCAAGTGTCTATTACATTTTAAAGATAGGTTACATGAGAAAAGTTTCGAACCTTCCCCGAGGGTTAAACTGCTGAGTTAGCAAGAAATAAAGTTATTAAACGGCCATTACCTTGTGGATGAACTGCTGCCCGAAGAAAGAGGCGCTACCCGCCCCCTGCTACAGAATCACACACTAAGCAAGATGTCGATGAAGTGGCACCGAGACAAGAAAATCCGCAGTTTAAATACCCTCGTGGAACATTCGAGACCTTTCAAGAATGAGTACCCACACCCACCTCAACTTTATTGGATAGCTTAAAGCAACATCTCCATATCGGAGAAGTCATACGTTATTGGTCAAAAATTAATTAGAGAAATTCGGGATTGGCTAAATTCAAAACAAGCGGAAAGAGAAGGGTTATACTGCCAACCCAAAAAATGACTGAAAGAAATTTAACAAAGAACAAACTTATGAATCCAAATTTCTTTAAAAAAACCAGTTCCTTCACTTCGCACTAGGGTGCACAATTATAGTTCTTAAGTAGTGCCATCTAGAAGAGAATGTCCACACTTCTTGCTACACAGTAAACAAATACAAATCGAAATAGACATCGTTCACAACACTTCAAAATTTACAGTAGAGACATCTTCCGAGAAACCTTTGATTTAATACAGTCTTTAAAGTTCAGAGTTTCTCCTGTAGAGGGGTTTCAACTGGCGCAATATTTGAATTCGCGGCGTGGAGGTGTACCGCCCGGTACAGACCTCTCCCCCCCAAAGTCCTTCCAAGGGGTGACACAGGAGAAAACAAAAATTTGTAAAACAAAAAAAAAATGGTCCAAGTTTTGCTGATGAGTTGCAGAATTTAGAAGAGAGAAATTTAATTTTGCAGTAGTCGAAGGTCTCAGAAGTTATTTGATTTAAGTGGGATTAAATAAAATCCAGATTTGGAATTTCTTAGTAGTAGCTTTTGATGAAAGGTCTCTATGGTTGTAGTAGTTGAATTCCAAAGGAGAACTTTAATTCTTGGAAGAAGAAAACAAATTTTTTCTAGGTCCACCAGATGAAGTTGAATCCAAAAACGCCGTAATTGTGGATATGGAATGTTCATGTAGCTGAATAAGTACATTAGTTGTTGATTAAGTTTGACGGCCAGACCAGTCGCCGCTGCTAGTGTCCAGAGGAGGCCTCTCGGACCCCTCAAGCACCCTGAGATACACCTCTCCCGCTACTATGAGAGGGGTTGTGGTGGTGAAGCACGCCGCACACGCGGCGATTGTTTACAGACCGCGGGCAGTTTGCAGGTGGTGCGCCGCACATCAGCCTTGGCCGGGAGGAGGACTCCAGCTCGCCATACACTGGTTGACCTCACTGGAGTAGACCGGGCCCGTACTCCACCACAGTGGCGGTACGGCGCCGCACGGCTGCGGGGGCACTGAAACATTAAGATCTCGGCGGCAGAATTTTGTTGCACCATGATGATTTTAGGGTACAGTCTTTGTGGTGAGGCTGAGGGGCCAGCGGCGTGGAAGTTTTTATTTCATTTTATTAGCCACTGGTGTGGTTTAGCAGGAGACAGGAGCGTGCTAATGGCCGTATGGAGAATACAGCAGAGTACCCTGGGAGGGGTTTTTACAACATTGATACAAGGCAGCTTCAACCAAATGAAAAAGGTATAAGGGGCAGAAGGCCTTAAAACGAAAACCCAAAAAATATAACCTTCAAATTTCTTTCAAAATTATATGGAGTAAGTTAGCACTGAAATTACACAGGTTTCACCTGCGACAGGTGAACCCTAAATATCTTCTCGGTGGCTGGATTGCTTAGTAATAAGGTAACGGGTGTGAGGAAATCGAGAATAATACACGGCCCATGAAATCTGGGGGCAAGCTTGCCTGGGGGAAAAAATTCTTGACCATAACCTGGTCGTCTACCTTCAAATGGGTGGGTCTCCGTCCACGATCATATATTTCCCTAACCTTTTCATGAGACACTTTAAGGTTGGCCTTAGCCTTCTTCCAAAGATCTTTAATGTTATCGGGATCTATTGTCTCGGGTAGAATATCACTAAGAGACCAAAGGTTAGAGAGCTGCGTGTTGGGAACTAATTTGAACATCAAGGAAGCTGGAGTAAACATGAGATTCATGAACCGCCGAATTCAAAGCAAAAGCTAACCAATGCAGGGACGTGTCCCACCTAGAATGATCTTCATGGTGATATGCAATCAGCGCCGACCTCAGATTACGATTGACCCGTTCAGCCAGAGATGGTTGAGGATAGTAGCAGAAGTTGTTACATGAGAGATAGATAGACCAAAACAAAATTTACGGAAAAAAATTGAAGTGAAAGCTTTAGCGTTGTCGGACACGATATACTGACAAGGACCAAAAGAAGCAAAGATAGAATTTAAACAGGAAATGGTGGACTGAGCGGTAGCCAGCTTAGTCGGAAATAACCATGAGAATCTTGTGAAGCCATCTACGCACACAAGGATGAACTTGTTGGCATTCCCCTTTGACTGGGGGAAGGGTCCGACGTAGTCGATATACAGACGTTCCATAGGGCGCGATGCTTGATGAGAAGACAATAGGCCTACCTTGGTGGACATGGTGGGTTTACTAAGCAAGCAAGATTTACAAGCCTTTACTAGTTCACGAATTTCACCGTCCATACCTTTCCAGATGAACCTTTCACGGATCTTTTCACGAGTTTTGAAGATGCCTAAATGCCCCCCCCAATGGGGTCTCATGATAGTACTTAAAGATCATAGGTACAAGAACAGCTGGAACCACTACCTTCATCATCTTATCATGCCCCGACGGGCAACATAGAACACCATTCCTCAATACATAAGGGACAACATGTTCCCCAGAAGAAAGGGTTTCCATAATGGGAGCCAGCACTGGATCTTCACGTTGATATTTTTCAATATCCCTAAATAACATGGGAGCATCAGTCAGAATGGCATAACCTCAGGTAGTATGGACTCGGGAGGTGAAGAACTATGAACCTGTTCAAGGGGCTCTACATCATTCGAAAACATACGGCTTAGTCCGTCTGCTACAACATTTTCAGTACCTCTTATATGCCTAACATCAAATTGGAAGGCAGAAATTCGGATGGCCCACCGGGCTATACGACCAGTACGACGCGGCCTACCTAAGACCCAACTTAAGGCTTGGTTATTAGTCTCCAAGTCGAACTTGACATGTTTCAGATAAAAGCGGAACTTTTCTAGCGAAAACAAGACAGCCAAACCCTCAAGTTCGTAGATGGAATACTTGGCTTCTTGAGCCGATAGAGTCCTAGAGGCATAGGCGATGGGTCGCCTCCCTACTTCAGTCTCTTGAAGAAGGATTGCAGCTATCGCCGACGACGACGCGTCGGTTTGGACGATGAATTTCTTGGAGAAATCAAAAGCGGCTTGTTGAGAATGTCCCCACTCAAATTTGACGCCTTTCCTACGTAATAAGTTCAAGGGCGCCGCTCTATTGGCGAAATTTGGAATAAATTTCCTGAAGAAATTCACCATACCAATGAACCTAGCAATACCTTTGATGTCCTTGCGAGGCTTGAAATCACGGATGGCCTGTGTTCTAGAGTGATCGACTGCAACACCATCGGGCGACACAATATGCCCTAGGAATGACATGGAAGGCTTAGCGAAGGCGACCTTGGACAACTTCACAGTTAATCCAGCCTTACGAAGGCGATTGAGAACTTCTCTCAGATGATCTAGGTGTTCTTCGAAGGTCTCCGAAAATACGACGACATCATCAAGATAGTGGTACAAGTACTCAAACTTGATGTCGGAGAAGACCCTGTCTAGCAGTCTAGTGAGTACAGCTGCTCCCGTGGGGATCCCGAAAGGCACGCGGTTATATTCATACAAATTCCAATCCGTGGCAAACGCTGTCAGGTGCTTGGATTCCTCTGCTAATGGTATCTGGTTATAAGCCTGGTTGAGGTCCAAGATGGTGAAGAACTTAGCTTTACGAAACCAGGAAAAGCAAGAATGAAGGTCAGGATGGGGCACAGATTGTAACACCACCTTCCGATTGAGAGCCCTATAATCATTCACAGGCCTGAAGCCACCTTGGGGTTTCGGGACTAGAAAAATAGGCGAAGAATACGCCGACTTAGAGGGCCGAATAATACCATCTTTTAACATTTGATCGATGATCTCCTTCAAAGCTTTCATTTCAGGAGGAGACAGCCTATAAGGCGGAAACCGGACTGGAATCGAATCCGTAACCTCAATCTTGTATTCAATAAGGTCAGTAACACCAATATTATCAGAAAACACCTCCGGCAATGACTAAAACAACTTACGAATACTATCCGCTTGCTCCTCAGGTAGATGTCTAAGATCTAACAACATCTCATCCTTGGTAGGCGAAATAGATGAACATGACACAGAACTACATTTAAGTAAAGGGATTTTACAATTAGAAGCAAATTTGAATGTGCACGACTTGCACTGAAGATGGAGCACTAGACCAGTATGGGACATGAAGTCGGCTCCCAATATAATGGGGCAAGACAAGTGCTTTGCCGCAAACAATTTATCTTTCCAAGTAAATTTAGAAATACGAATTTTGGCATTTAAGGGGCCTAAAATTTCTAATGGAGAAGAATTAGCCGAAACATATTGAACCGAAGACGAGCAACAATCAGGAAGTTTACAAACAGATTTCAATTTGGAATACCATTCAGCCGAAATAATAGAACAAACACTGCCAGAATCTAATAGAGCTGTTACGGGCTCATTATTCAATTAAATTTTGAGAAATGGAACAGGTGCGGGGGTATCCGCCGCAATCCTAAGACATTCTTTGGGACCTTCAAAAGATAAATTTGAAAACTGAGTTTTCCCTGAAATTTCGACATGTTTACTTGGGGCTGAGCCTCGGGAAGATGGGTTAGCCGACTCAGCCGAAGTCACTAGTCATTTTTGATTGTTGGCGTTGGTGGAAGTTGCACCCGAAGTTGAGCAGGAGGGAGTGCTGCTAGCATTAGGGCAGTTCTTGGCAATATGTGAAAACGCGCCGCATTTAAAGCAGCCTTGGGATGAACCTGCTCCATTATTTGTCCTACTAGATTTGATCAATGGACATTTATTGCGAAGATGGTCTGGTGACCCGCAAGCGTAACATTTACGGGGTGTGACGGGTCGGCGAAGTGGAGGCCGAAAACTACTAGACGATGGAGGGGGTTCTTTCGCGACACGCAAGGTATCGGCGTATCTAACTCCTTCGGCTGAGACAGCCATGGCCTCTAACTCGGCAAAAGTTTGCGGGCGCGATGCAAAACACAAGTATGATCTATAAGGTGGTGAAATTCCTTCCACAATAGTCTGTACAATTTGATCTTCAGGGAAATGTAGAGCAAATACCCTAGTGTAGAACTTAATGTCTTGGATGAAGTCTGCCAAATTTTCATCCAACCGTTGTACTCGGTAGTAGTACTTTTGAATGAGCGATGACCAAGCTCGAGCGGGGATAAAATTTGCCAACAGATGGGCATGGAAGTCTTCTATGGATAACTGTTCAGCAATTGCCCTAACTATCTTATCGGAGAGAACACCAATTGCATAGGGATAAATGATCTGCAAAATTTGATACGGAGAAAGAGAAAAAACAAGTGCATGATACTGAAACTCAACTAAAAACCTTAAGAATGAAATTGCGTCACTGGTAGAGTTAACAGAAAACTTAGAAATACCTCTGAGCAACATTGCTAAAGGATGGGGCAAACTGCTGAAACCCGGGGACGTAGTAGGAAGGGGCCTAAGTGGCGGAGAAGCAGATTCAGAAGGAGCATTATTTAACACGAAGGGTGGAATGGACGTGCGACGATCGGACACAGTTTCTAATGGGGCAGATGTTCGTTGGTTAGCCTCCGCAGTACTACCTCCTTCCTCCTTAGAGGGGTCCTCCCCACTTACGATATTTACTACCATAGGCTGGTCGGTCTTTGGAATAGCAGATCCAGATAACAACTGGCTAACTTTACTAGACATTTTAGACAGGTTTTCAGCAACAGCACTAGCTTCCTTACCCTGAAGGTCATTTAACTTCAAGGACAATAGATCACATACCCTATTATAAAAGTGGTACAATCTGGCCTGTACTCTTTTTAGTTGATTAGGAGATGGATCACTTACTTCAAAAAAACTAACTACAGATGCTAGCTCAGTGATCGTGGAGAGAGCGTCATCGATCGCTTTTTCTCCCAAAGTCGGGATGGTAATAGGCAAATCAAGGGAATACTGGTGTCTATCGCAACCGTGCCTCCAGAATGAACATTCCTAATCGTTAATTCATAGATCAATTCCTCCTTCCGCAAATAGCCGGGATGGAGGATGTCGCGAGAGCCGGACATGATGACAGAATTTTTTTATAAAAATAAAAAAATTCCAGCAACTGAGAAAATTGTTAGAGTTCGAAACTAAAACAATGTTTACCCATCAAAAGGGGCTAAATTGAGACCCATTCAACCACGCTCTGCTACCACTTGTTACGATGTTTTGTGGATTTGCAGAGGTGAAAGTAGGTGCTGGGTGGAATAGGTCTCAACTTACGAAATTAAAGTTAATTTAAAACTTTAACCAAGGTTATGTTTTCTTTTCAAAATCAACAGATAACAACAATAGAATAACAGGTACCAAGTAGCAGGAAAACAATTTAAGAAATTACAATGGTTTCAAGACTTGGGCTTCGAGCCCCAATAATAATTTCTGAGCTCTCAGCTCACCACCACAACAGCTAAAGGGCAGAAAACCCCTAAGTACAAGGAGCACTTCCTCCTAATTACAGTGTTAAGAAAAAGAGCAGACCCGCTCTCAATTTGACAAGCCTATCAAAGGCTACAACAAACTTCATTTCTATCTGCCCTTAAGGCACACCAAGAAACAGGGGTATTTGATATCCAACCTACAGGGCCATTACATGAAGAAAATAAAACATCAGGTTAAGTTACTGGCCCATAATACAAAATAGAATGGAGGCGAAGCTTGCACTCCTAATACACTCTTGAAACCTACTTGGCACTAGGCCGCTTACGCAAGGGCTAATCCCATACTAAGGAGGTGACACGATAAGAAAACTTTATTACATTACGAAGAGAAGAAAAACGGTTATGAAAACGTAGTCACCTCAAAACAATATGAGTGGGAGCTCGAGAGGGTTATGCACTCTCTATCCCAATTTGTAGTTAAAGAGACGAAATTTTACCAAGTGTCTATTACATTTTAAAGATAGGTTACATGAGAAAAGTTTCGAACCTGCCCCGAGGGTTAAACTGCTGAGCTAGCAAGAAATAAAGTTATTAAACGGCCAATACCTTGTGGATGAACTGCTGCCCGAAGAAAGAGGCGCTACCCGCCCCCTGCTACAGAATCACACACTAAGCAAGATGTCGATGAAGTGTCACCGAGACAAGAAAATCAGCAGTTTAAATACCCTCGTGGAACATTCGAGACCTTTCAAGAATGAGTACCCACACCCACCTCAACTTTATTGGATAGCTTAAAGCAACATCTCCATATCGGAGAAGACATACGTTATTGGTCAAAAATTAATTAGAGAAATTCGGGATTGGCTAAATTCAAAACAAGCGGAAAGAGAAGGGTTATACTGCCAACCCAAAAAATGACTGAAAGAAATTTAACAAAGAACAAACTTATGAATACCAAATTTCTTCAAAAAAAAACACCAAAAAAAAACAGTTCCTTCACTTCGCACTAGGGTGCACAATTATAGTTCTTAAGTAGTGCCATCTAGAAGAGAATGTCCACACTTCTTGCTACAGAGTAAACAAATACAAATCGAAATAGACATCGTTCAGAACACTTCAAAATTTACAGTAGAGACATCTTCCGAGAAACCTTTGATTTAATACAGTTTTTAAAGTTCAGAGTTTCTCCTGTAGAGAGGTTTCAACTGGCGCAATATTTGAATTCGCGGCGTGGAGGTGTACCGCCCGGTACATATTCAATAAGGTCAGTAACGCCAAAAGTATTGGAAATCACATCCGGAAACGTCTGACACAACTTACGAATACTATCAGCCTGCTCCTCAGGTAGATGTCTAAGGTCTAACAACATCTCATCCTGGGTAGGCGAAACAGATGAATAAGACGCAGAATTACATTTTAGCAACGGAATTTTACAACGTTTAGCAAATTTAAAGGTGCACGACCTGCTCTGAACGTCGAGCACCAGACCAGTAGGAGACATGAAATCCGCTCCTAATATTATGGGACAAGACAAGTGTTTGGCCACAACCAATTTTACTTTCGAAGTGAATTTAGAAATGCGAATTTTGGCAAAGGTGAAACGTAAAATTTCTAATGGGGAGGAATTAGCCGAAACACATTGAACCAAAGACGAACAATTTACGAACAGTCTTTAATTTAGAATACCAGTCAGACGAAATAAGAGAACAAACGCTCCCAGAGTCTAATAGGGCAGTGATCGTTTCACTATTCAATTCGATTTTGAGAAAAGGTACAAGTGCGGGGGTCGTTTGGGCTTTCAAATGATGGATTAGAAGAACCCTTATCATGGGCTGAGCCTGGAAAAGATGAACACGCCGACTCAGCCGATGACACTAGTCACTTTCGATTATTAGAGTTCGCGGAGGTTGCAACAGAAGTTGAGCTGGAGGGGTGAGCCACATTTAAAACATCCTTGTGATGACCCTGCTCAATTCTTTGTCCCTCTCGTTTTTATTACTGGGCAGTTGTTACGCAGATGATCTGTCCACCCACAAGCATAGATAACATTTGCGGGTGGTGAAAGTCGGCGAGGTTGAGGCCGAAAGTTACTAGGAGACGGAGGGGGCTCCTTAGCGACTCTGAAGGTGTCGACATACCGCACTCCTTCGGCTGAAACCGCCACAGCCTCTAATTCTGCAAAGTTTTCAGGGCGCGACGCGAAGCACAGATATGACCTATAGGGTGGGGAAATGCCTTCAACAATGGTCTGCACGATTTTTTCTTCAGGGAAATGAATAACGAATACCCTGGTGTAGAATTTAATGTCCTGAATGAAGTCTACAGTAGCTGTACTCTGTAATAGTACTTTTGAATTAAGGAAGACATGGCTCGAGCCGGAATGAAGTTAGCTAACAGATGGGCGTGGAAGTCTTCTATAGAAGATTGTTCAGCTATTGCTTTAACAATTTTGTCCGAGAGGACACCTATGAAGTGAGGGTAAATAATTTGAAGATTTTGGGAATGAGAGAGAAAACACATCTTGGAATTCAACTAAATATCTTAAAAATGCAATGACCTCGTTAGTAGAATTTATAGAAAAATAGAAATTCCCCTAAGCAACATAGCCAAAGGATGAGGCAGGTGACATAATAGGTGGTTGAGAAGTCTCAGACACATTATTATTTTAAAAGAGCGACGATCAGACTCGGTTTCCAATGGGGCAGATGTTTGATGAGAAGCTGCTTTCTGCATTCTTGGAAGAATCTTCCTCACTCACCTTGTTTATCGCAGGGCTTTGGTCGGTTTTGGGAGTAACTGCCCCTGTCAACAATTGAAGCACTTTATTTGACATTTCAGAAAGGTGTTCAACAAGGTTACTAGCCTCCTTAGCATGGTCTTCTTTTAACTTGAGAGACAATGGGTCCCTAACCCTATTATAAAAATGGAACAATCTAGCTTGTACTCTCTTAAGTTGATTGGGAGGTGGATCACTTACTTCAAAAAATCTTACTACAGAAGCTACTGTAGCTCAGTGGTGTTATGAGTGATCGTGGAGAGAGCCTCATCAATTTCTTTCTCTCCCAAAGTTGGGATACAAATTGGTAATTCTACGGATTCCTTAAGTTTGGTTGTATCTCCCGCAACCGTGCCTCCAGACTGAATATTCCTAATCAGTACATTCATAAATCAATTCCTCCTTGCGCAAGTAGCCGGGATGGAGGACTTCGCGAGGGCCAGACATGATGAAAGAAAATTTACAAATTTAGAAAAAAATTCCAGCGACTGAGAAAATTCTTAGAGTTCGATCCGAATACTATGTTTAGCCGTCAAAAGGGGCTTAATTGAGACCCATTCAACCACGCTCTGCTACCACTTGTTCTAGGGTTTTTGTGGAACGCAGAGGGGTTAAAGGAGGTGCCGGGGTGAATGGGTCTATCTAAAATACCAAAGTTAATTTAAAACTTTAACAAAGGTTATATTTCTTCAGAATTTCAAAAATCAACAAATAACGTAACAGGTACAATTAGCCATTTAGAAACAAGTCAAGGAAAATACAATATAGTGAATTCCACAAGTCCTGGGCTTCAAGCCTCTCGCTTTACGATTTTTGAGCTCTCAGCTCAAATTTAAAGGAGCACAAATTTATTCAAGGGCAGAAATCCCCTAATTCATGGAGCACTTGCTCCCAAAATACAATGTCTAGCCTTCCAGAGGCACTCGTTACAATTAGAGCTTACTGCCTACTCAAGGCAACATTACATCACTCTCTGGTCTCTCAAACCACCATTTACAAAATTGAACTTACTTTTACAGGGGTATTAAATACCCAACCTACTGGGCCTTCGTAGAATAAGAATAACAGGTTAAATTAATGACCCGAACACAAAATGAATGGAGGCGTATACTTGTACTCCTAGATATGAACACAAGAAAAACTAAGGGCTCTAGGCCGATGAAACAGGGGCTATTCCCACACTACTGAGGTGACTCGTATAGAAATTGCATTACCACATTACAGAATGAAAAAGAGTTATTAAAACGTAGTCACCTCAAACGAAGATGAAGGGGAGCTCGAGAGGGTACATCACACTCTATGCCCGATTTACAGTTAAAGATTTATGTTTTTACATTTGCCGGCAAAAAGTTACATTTTCAGAAAAGAAGGTTACATAGTTAACGATTCGGACCTTTCCCTCGGGTTAAATTGCGGAGAAAAATGTTATGTAGCCATTACCTTGTAGATGTTCTACTGACCAAAGAAAGAGGCCGCCCGCTTCCTGCTTTGACACACACACTCAGTAAGATGTCAGTCAATTGGCCAAGATACGTGAAAAGCCGCAGTTTATAAACCCTCAGCGAAGGTTGGAGATCATTCAGGAACAAACCAGCCACACCCTCTCAATTTTATTGGTTAAATCCAAAGTGAAGAAGAAATACGGGATTGTTGGAAATTAATTACAAAAATTGGGGATTGGCTATTTTCAAAACTGGCAAAGAAAAGGAAGAATTGCCAACCCAAAAATAAATGAATATCATTCAGTTATAAAAACCTATAAATACAAAATTTCTTTAAAGTATAAATTCTTACATTTTGCACCAGGT
The DNA here is from genome assembly GCF_040414725.1 of Anabrus simplex. Taxonomy (NCBI): domain Eukaryota; kingdom Metazoa; phylum Arthropoda; class Insecta; order Orthoptera; family Tettigoniidae; genus Anabrus; species Anabrus simplex. The sequence goes on from NC_090271.1 coordinate 6,196,206, forward strand.
TGCGTGATCATAGTTTTTGGTAGTGTCATCTATGGGAGAATGTCCAAACTTCTTGATGAATGTCAAACAAAACAAGTAGAAATTCACTCGGGTTAGGAAACTGCACAATAATAAAATTACTCAATATTTAGGTGGTGACATCTTCTGATTAAAGTTCCAAGTTGGTGTAGTTTCAGTTTTACTCTTTCACCAAAAGAAGAGTTCTTTTAGGCGCTAATTTTGAATGCGCGGCGTAGAGGTGTACCTTCCGGTACAAATATAATTGTGGTCCCTAAGGATTTCTCCGTGCGTGATAATATACCCGAGCTATCCCCACCGTTTTGTTATTGTGCAGTTTCCTAACCTGAGTGAATTTCTACTTGTTTTGTCTGACATTCATCAACAAGTTTTGACATTCTTCCACAGAAAGAAGTTATAATTTAAAGAAGTTTTGTATTTCGAGGTTTTTGCAACTGAATGATATCCATGGCAATATTTCCTTTTTCTTTCCGCCAGTTTTGAATCTAGCCAGTCCCTAATTTCTGTAATTAATTTTCTACCGATCACAGGCTTCTTGCTCGATCCTCAAGTGTAACTTTGAATTTGACCAATTAAATGGAGAGGGTGTGGCTGGTTTTTTCCTGAATGATCTCGAACCTTCCCTGAGGATTTATAAACTTGGGCTTTTCTCGTTTCTTGTCCAATTGATCAACGTCCATCTGAGTGTGTGTGTGCTTAGCAGGAGGCGGGCGGCCTCTTTCGTCGGCAGCTAGTACATCTACAAGGTAATGGCCACATACCATCTTTCTTTCTTGGTAACTCCGCAGTTTAACCCGAGGGAAAGATCCGAATCGTTTCCTATATAACCTAGCTTTCTAAAAAATGTAACTTTCTGCCGGCTAATATAAACACTTCATAAAATCTTTAACTGTAAATTGGGGATAGAGAGTGAAGTTCCCTCTCGATCTCCCTTCCATCTTGGTTTGAGGTGCCTACGTTTTTGTAACCTTTCGTTTCTGCTATGTATTAAAGTTATTTCCATCCGTGCTACCTCAGTAGTTTGGGATTAGCCCCTGTTTTATCGACCTAGTGCCCTGTAGGTTTAAATTTTTTTAGCATAGTCGTCGCCTCCATTGAGATTGAACTCGGGCCGCTTAGTTAACCTATTCTTGTTCACTAAGGCCCTGTAGGTAGGGTACTAGATACCTCTGTGTAATAATACTTCTATTTGTAAATAGTGCCTTGCTAGACCATGAGGCGTTACAATTAATAAATAAACTTGAAATCTGACGGTGCACGTCGTATGTGTTGTTGGACGACACTCCTATGTTGGTAACACAGTGTATGTGTACGTTAACGCCATCTATGCGCGCGCTGTGGAACTTGTTAGACAGATAGCGCGTAACTCGCTAAACTGTGGAAGCGTGCTGGGCGCTTGGGAAGTGCATTTTGAACTCGCGGGAGCATGACGCCAGCTGGCGTACTGAACATGCCTAGTTCAGCATTGGGTGAAAAACATTCTGTATTGAGAATTGTAAATAATGTATATAACTTAGTGTATAAGGTGAATATGGTGAGGTATTTGTGGTTGATGGTGATTGTTCGGTTGCTTAATTCATTATGGGTTATTTGGTATGTAAATTTCTTCATTTCTGTAAGTAGCGCCTCTCTTTATTTGTGGATACGTTTTTTCTAAATTTTGTGTGCATATCGTTGTTTGGCGTTTATATTTCAATCAATCAATCAATACTGATCTGCATTTAGGGCAGTCGCCCAGGTGGCAGAATTCCCTATCTGTTGCTTTCCTAGCCTTTTCCGAAATGATTTCAAGAAATTGGAAATTTATTGAACATCTCCCTTGGTAAGTTATTCCAATCCCTAATTCCCCTTCCTATAAATGAATATTTGCCCCAGTTTGTCCTCTTATTTTGTGAGGCGTAATTTATGTTCTTTCATTTTCGTCATGTGGACTTGTATTTTTGGAGCCGTCGTATGTGCATTGTGATGTCCGTTGAACTCTTGGTGTGTTTTGATCTTTCTCATTTTATTTTTCATATTACTTATTTTATTTTCTGCTAAAGATGTTAGTTATAGTAGAGGATGTTTTCTTGTAGATGCTTGTTGTCGATCCCACCCTTTGTCCCTTGGGAAATGGGTCCCTTCTGTTAAATATTCACTCTTCCACATTTATTTTAATTTTATTTTTGTGTTTTGTTGCTTCCTTGTTGTGATACGCTTACCCCATGGTGTCTCTAGCCGGACATCATTTTGATGTCACTTGTGTGAGGGGGCGTGTCAACCAGAGATTATTAGATTTTCATGCAATGTTGCCTTTAGTAGGCTTGAGAAACTGAGGGTCTGGTTGCACTTTTGCACCTTTTTTAACTGTAAAGTGTGCCTCTGGAAGGCTTGAGATTTAGATTGTGGAGAGCAAGTGCTTTTGAATTAGGGCATTTCTGCCCCTGAACAATTTGTGCTCTTTTGTAAATTTGAGCTACAATCACAGGAAATGTAAAGCGAGGGCTTGAAGCCCAGGATCTGATAATATCACTTATCTTGCCTGTTCCTAGACAGGTTTTAAGATGTTTCATTGTTCTGAAAAATTATTATGTTTGAAGTTCTGAAAATATAACCTTCAATTTAAGTCTTTAATTAAATTTGATATTTTAGTTAGACACATTCACCCCAGCACCTTCTTTCCACGGATACCCTGGAACACACCAAAAAGGCCCCTTTTCAGCAAAGAAGAAAAGAAAGCATGGGTGGTTTATTGATCCTCCCATCTCCCACAGGCCCCTGTTCAGTAAAGTAGATGAGGCCACCTTGGTCGTTTACCGATCCTTCCATCTCCCACAAGGCCCCACTTTCGCAAAGCAGGTGAGGCCGCCTAAATGACTTGCTGATCCTCCCATCTCTCACAAGGCACCTTTTGAGCAAAGTAGGTGAGGCCGTCTGGGTGATTCTCTGATTCTCCTTACAGCTACCTCGTCCCATCTCCCAGAAGGACCTGTTCAGCAAAGTAGATGAGGCCACCTTGGTGATTTACGGATCCTCGCATCTCCCACAAGGTCCAAATTCAGCAAAGCATGTGAGGTCGCCTGAATGATTTACTGATCCTCCCATCTCCCAAAAGGCCCCTGTTGAGCAAATCAGGAGAGGCCGAATGGGTGATGTACTGATCCCCCCACTTATTACAAGGCCCCTCTTCAGCAAAGAAGGCAAGTCCGCCTGTTTGATTTTCTGATCCTCGCATCTCCCTCAAGGCACCTGTTCAGCAAAGCAGTTGAGGAGGCCTGGAATGATTTACTGATGCTTGATGATGATGCTCGTTGTTTTAAGGGGCCTAACATCGAAGGTCATCGGCCCAAAGGAATGATTTACTGATCGTCCCATCTCCCACAAGGCTCCTGTTCAGCAAAGCAGGTGAGGCCGCCCAGGTGATTTACTGATCCTCCCATCTCCCGAAAAGCCCCTTTGCATCAACGCAGGTAAGGTCGCCTTAATGATTTCTTGAATCGCCACAGTTCCACAAGGCTCCTGTTCATCAAACTGCGTGAGGCCGCGTGGGTGTATTACTGATCATCCCATCTCCCACAAGGCCCCTGTTCAGTAAAATGGGTGAGGCCGCCTGAAAGGTTTCTAATACCCACATCTCCCACAAGTCCCCTGCTCGGCCAAATAGGTAAAGCCGGCAGGTAATTTACTGACCTCCCACCTCCCAAAAGGTCCCTGTTCAGCAACGCAGGTGATCCCGCCTGGGTTATTTACAGATTCTCCCATGTCCCAAGGGGCCCCTGTTCTGCAAAGAAAGTGAGGCCGCCTCTGTAATTTACTGATTCTCCTATGTCCCATTGGGCCCCTGTTCTGCAAGGAATGTGGGGCCGCCTGGGTGACTTATTGATCCTCCCGTCTCCCGCAAGGCCAATTTTCTGCAAAGCACGTGTGGCCGCCTAGGTGATTTACTGATTCGCCCATCTCCCAAAATTTCGCTGTTCAGCAGAATAGATGAGGCCGCCTGGGTGATTAAATGGACCGGCCATTTCCAACAAAGCCTGTGTTCAGCAAAGCAGGTGATGCCACCTGAGTGATTTACTGATCCTCCCATGTCCCACAAGGCCCCTGTTCGACCAAATAGGTGAAGCCGGCAGGTAATTTAATGATCCTCCCACCTCCCAAAAGGTTCCTGTTCAGCAAAGCAGGTAAGGCCGCCTGGGTGACTTACTGATCCTCCCATCTCCCCCGTGGCCCCTGTTCAGCAAAGCAGATTAGACCGCCTGGGTGAATTACTGATCCTTCCATGTCCTCATGGCTGCAGTGCAGCAAAGTAGGTGAGGCCGTGTGGGTCATTTGCTGCTCGACCCATCTCCCACAAGGCACCTGTTCAGCAAAGCAGGTAAGCCCGACTTGGTTTTTTGCTGCTGCTCCCATCTCCCACAAGGCACCTGTTCAGCAAAGGAGGTGAGGCCGCCTAGGTGATTTACTGATCCTCCCATCTTCCAAAAGCCCCTTCGCATCAACGCAGGTAAGGACTCCTGAATGATTTCTTGAATCGCCACAGTTCCACAAGGCTCCTGTTCATCAACGTACGTGAGGCCACCTGGGTTTCATCCTGATCCTCCCATCTCCCACAAGGCCCATATTCAGCAAGCAGGCGTGGCCGCCTGGGTGACTTACTGATCCTCCCATCTCCCCCGTGGCCCCTGTTCAGCAAAGCAGATTAGACCGCCTGGGTGAATTACTGATCCTTCCATGTCCTCATGGCTGCAGTGCAGCAAAGTAGGTGAGGCCGTGTGGGTCATTTGCTGCTCGACCCATCTACCACAAGGCCCCTGTTCAACAAAGCAGGTAAGGCAGCCAGGGTTACTTCCTTATCGTACCATATCCCACAAGGTGCTGTCCAGCAAAGCGCGTGAGGCCTGATTCTCCTTGTCAGCCACCTGCTCCCGCTGCCGTCGAGGTGGGACCCTGGATGGTGAACGGATGAAGGAATCTGTGATTGCGAAAAATGGATGCTGGTCATTTTTCCAACTGAATCAGAACATCGTACCATTTGGGCATCTTTCTCCTTCTGGGCATTGTGGTTGAATGAACTGTTCACGTATGTTGTAACACACATTTCATTTTATACTGTTCGAAATGAATTCTCGATTGATCGCACGACCTGATTTGATCACGTCCTACTCGAATTGTTCCACTTCGGGCAGCACTTGCCAGGCCGACGGCTGCTTGGATCCACTATTAGGAGTGATAGACGTCCTAAGCATCACTCAAGAAGAGTACTAGAGAAGTGAGGAGTGAGGTAGTTTCCCGTTGCTTTCCTCACTGTCCCTATTTCTTTTATAGCACAGACTGGCTACGTAAGGAGTTCTACTACTAGCATCGCTCATACCTGAGTCACTTTGATGTTGTCCAGGTCAACGATAAGTCTCACAGAGACAGATTGTTCTAGCCCAAGGCAGACGACGCTAGGTCTCGCTAGGACTTGTAGGGAAACTCCAGGTAGACCAGGTCAACTCATGGCTCAACAAATGTTTCACTCTCTTCTCTGAATTTCACAAATAGGAAAAGTCCTCTCAGTTGTAATTACTGTGTTGATGGGGTGAAAGTTCCTTTTGGGGATCATTGTAAGTATCTAGGTGTTAATATAACAAAAGACCTTCATTGGGGTAATCATGTAAATATGATTGTAAATAAAGGGTACAGATCTCTGCACATCGTTATGAGGGTATTTAGGGGTTGTAGTAAGGATGTTAAGCAGCGGGCATATAAGTCTCTGGTAAGACCCCAACTGAGTATGGTTCCAGTGTATGGGACCCTCACCAGGATTACTTGATTCAAGAAGTGGAAAGAATCCAAAAGAAAGGCAGCTCGATTTGTTCTGGGTGACTTCCGACAAAAGAGTAGCGTTACAAGAATGTTGCAAAATTTTGGGCTGGGAAGACTTAGGAGAAAAGAGACGAGCTGCTCGATTATGTGGTATGTTCTGAGCTGTCAGTGGAGAAATGGCGTGGGAGGACATCAGAAGACGAATAAGTTTGAGTGATGCCTTTAAAAGTAGGAAAGATTACAATATGAAGATAAAGTTGGAATTCAAGAGGACAAATTGGGGCAAACATTCGTTTATAGGAAGGGGAGTTAGCGATTGGAATAACTTACCAAGGGAGATGTTCAGTAAATTTCCAATTTCTTTGCGATCATTTAAGAAAAAGCTTGGAAAACAACTGATAGGGAATCTGCCACCTGGGCGACTGCCTTAAATGCAGATCAGTATTCATTGATTGATTGATTGATTGATTGATTGATTGATTGATTGATTGATTGATTGATTGATTGATTGATTGACTCGGAGTTCCGAAGACTACCGAGGGGACTCAACATCTAGGAGAGGTTTTTTTTGGGGGGGGGGGAATGGTACTCTGTCCCCTTAAGATCATTATGGGGGAAACAAACGCCTTGCTCGCCGCCCGCCACTGGTATAAATGATTTCAGAAAAGAACTGGGTCACAGAAATTTTTTTTTGCTTGGGGCTTTACGTCGCACCGACACAGATAGGTCTTATGGTGACGATGGGATAGGAAAGGCCTAGCAGTTGGAAGGAAGCGGGCGTGGCCTTAATTAAGGTTCAGCCCCAGCATTTGCCTGGTGTGAAAATGGGAAACCACGGAAAACCATTTTCAGGGCTGCCGATAGTGGGTCACAGATGGTCGCATGACGCTGTGCAGTGGTACAAGCGTCCTCTAGTCACTGACACTCTGTGCTAGATGTGTTCCTTCTTTATCTTCGATAAAATTCCAACTAATTTGAAATCATTTAAGAAAAGACTGGAGAATCTGAGATGCAGGTGCCACAGCTCGGGTCTGCTGGTGGACGAACACTGCGGAGAACTTCCCGATCGAGGCTCGAAGGCAGGGCCACACATATCTTCTCCTAGCCAGCCAGCTCGTTCGGTCAGTGAGAATCCGATACATCTTAGGTGCGAATATTTTCCACTTTCTCCGTGCCTCAGATGTTGGTGGAAGACGGAGATCGTCACAGTGTAGGCTTTACCAACTTCTGCGCTAGTCTCACGTTGCCAGTGCTTGATGCAGGTTTCAGTCCAGCTCATGAAGGTTTTCTCTCCATCTCATCTACTATAGACGGTGGCTTCCACATCCGACCTCATTCATAAGAGATTATGCAAAATGGAACGGATATATTATATCATAAGCCACTTCCGAATTCTGTGGCGCTGTGATAACTGACTGCAGGCACATTACTGTAGACCGTTACCAAGTTGACGGAGGAACAGGAGATACCATAAATAATAATAATTAATAATAATAATAATAATAATAATAATAATAATAATAATAATAATAATAATAATAATAATAACGTGCGGCTATTTTAGTGGAGGATAGTGTCGTCGATATCGGGGACAGTCTCCATATCCGGCCGGACTAAAGTAAGCTCTGCGGTTCCAACCAGCACATGCAAGGCGCCAATCTCCCCGTGAACAAACACACCGCCCATGAGTACAGTAGAACATAGTCTGAGTACACCAAGGATTGGACAAAAACTAGAGAAAAAGGCCTCATTTAGTGTCCTGGACACGCCCCATCAATATGTTAGTTACCCTACGTCGTTATAATCTCAAATGTTGTTCTGAAAGACCATCAGCTAGAGGGTCTTTCACACAAAGTAAGCAACAGACGTCACGTGATGTGGCGATTTAGTTTTCAACGCGAAGATTTTTTTTTTTTTTTTTTTTGTGAAGCTTACAAAGGTGTGAATGTTCTTCACCTTCTATTTTGCGCATTGAAATGACGACCCGACTGAGTGGTGAAGGTGCGGGACAACATTCCGGCACCTCGACGTCTTCGAAAGCAGTCAAAAGTACTTAGTGCAACGTAAAAGAGTAACATTATTTCCTATAATGCCGCACATAAACGCGATGTACACAAGCACAGGCTCTAACGTGTCTGGGGATTCCTTCTTGGCTGAAGGCACCGGGTTCGATTCCCGGCCTGGTTGGCTATTTCAACCCCGGCTCCGGGTCTCGATGTTTGGGCTCGGGAAGGACCCCACAGTCTTGAAAGCTTGCTTGGGCTGAGTCCGGCTCGTGCCTGCACCACACGTGCTAGAGGCCAATGAACCTCTCTGAACACTTGTTTATTTGAGAACCTCGCCCCAGTCACACAAATAGAATTCGAGTTTCTTCAACTTTCACCTTCAGAACTCGCCTTGTTCATGTCCCCTGCTATACCATTGTTAACCCATATATGCCCACCGCCCCATTTTTGGGGCAACTTGATTTTTTTCAAGGAATTTATTTCGAAGGGAAGTTTTATATTATATTTCAATAGTGTTGATTTTCCTGGATAAGACCTGTGTCCCTGCCAAGACACAGCTGCTTTCACAGAACTGTTATTAATTGTTGACTAGAGACCATTTCCAACATGCAAAATATCCATTCAAAACAAGTAAGTATTCTTAATATTCAACGTGCTTGTATGATTCCTCCTTACGGAATGTTGCTATAATAGAATATCGCGCGTTCTCCCCAATTGAAATACAGTAACGATTCATTTCTTTCAATGCGATAGGATCGGGCGGGTACACAGCAGCTGCTGCCCTCTAACTTAACTGGTCATAAAACAGAAAATGCGTAAAGTAATCCACCAAAACATTCGAAAAATAATTGAGAAAATGATTATAGGGTATCATAACTATTTACAAGTGTTAGGTTGACTATTGGAGATTCTGGAGAGGGGCAACAAGCAATGTGAAAGTGCTGTCCTCCAGAAAGTCACCTTCACAGTCATGAGGAAACGAAGATGGGGTGTTGGGAGAAACGGAGAAGGCATCATCAGGTGCCACCATTACGTAAGTGGAAACAGAAAGCGAATGGGCAAGGCCAGAACTAGTAAATACAAACAAATGTAAGAGAACAGGTGTTTCGTCAATGTTGTTGTTGTTGGCGTGCACAGGCTGGACCAAAAGGTGTCGGCTTTCAGGCCCAAGTGCTTCAGCTGTACCTGCAGGGGACGGACAAATGGGCTTCATTCGTCATAATGTCCCATGCTACATAGTTCAGTCGTATCTTCGAACCCAGTGATGCAGGATGAAGCGCGATTGGGCGGTGTTGGGCATACAATAATATGAAAGATGACCCAGATTCGATGTGGAGAAAGCTATAAAAATACTCCTAAGAAATGTTCAAAATGTGATGTAAGCTGCCATGCCAAATGCTTTGAAAAGTTCCATTCCTAAGCGACATTTAGCAAATGTTTTTATAACCATACGTTTCAACACACTATAATAGTAATTGTTCCGAGGTATCTGTGGAACAGCAGAGGTGAAAGAAGGTGTTGGGTGGAATAGGTCTCAACTTACGAAATTAAAGTTAATTTAAAACTTTAAGAAAGGTTATATTTTCTTTTCAAGATAAAGAAATAACAGAATATAACAGGTACCAAGTAGCAGATCAACAAATTAAGAAAGTACAATTTTAGTTCATTACAAAATTTGGGCTTCGAGCCCGACACTCACGAACCTTGAGCTATAAGCCCAACTTTACCTATATACCAAGTTCGAACAAAGGGGCAGAAAACCCCAATCATGCCAAGGAGCACTGGCTCCTGATTACCCAGTAAAGCCTCCTCGAGGCACACAGAAAATCCACTTTTAAGGAAGAGCAAACCCGCTCTCAAAGTTCAAGCCTATTCAAAGGCCACACCAAACTCCACCTTCAATCTGCCTTCCAGGCACACAAGAACAGGGGTAATAATACCCAACCTACTGAGGCCTATTCAGTAAAGAAACAGGTCAATTACATGGCCCAAAATTCTAAGTTGAATGGAGGCGTAACTTGCACTCCTAATACATTTTTAAAACCTATTTGGCACTAGGCCGCTTATGCAAGGGCTAATCCCATACTACGGAGGTGACACGATAAGAAAACTTATTTACATTACGAAGGGAGAAAAATGGAAATGAAAACGTAGTCACCTCAGAACAATATGAGTGGGAGCTCGAGAGGGTTAGGTACTCTCTATCCCAATTTATAGTTAAAGAGCCAAAATTTACCAAATGTCTATTACATTTTAAACATGGGTTACATTAGAAAAGTTTCGAACCTGCCCCGCGGGTTAAACTGCTGAGCTAGCAAGAAATGAAGTTATAAAATGGCCATTACCTTATAGATGAACTGCTGCCCGAAGAAAGAGGCGCTTCCCGCCCCCTGCTACATAATCACACAAGGAGAGATGTTACTGAAGTGGCCCGGAGACCAGAAAATCAGCAGTTTATATACCCTCGCGGAAAATTCGAGACGTTTCATGAATGATTACAACCCGCCCACAAAATTTTATTGGATAACAGCAAAAGCTAATACACCAGACGAAGAAGAAAGACCTTATTTGTGGAAAATTAATTAAGAAATTCAGGATTGGCTAATTTCAAAACTGGCGGAAAGAAAGGATTAACATTGCCAACTCTCAAACCACAGAACAAAATTTAGCAAAAACAAAACTTATGAATGTTAAATTTCTTGAGGAAGGTACATTCCTTTACACCAGAGTGCGTTATTATAGTTTTTGTAGAGACATCTGTTAGGGAACGTCCAAATTTCTTGATCCGGAGGAAACAAACACCGTTCATACACTGCAAAATTACCAAATGTACTGTGGTGACATCTTTCGAGAAACCATCGGATTAATATAGTTTGTTAAAGTTCAGGCGTTTTCCTGTAGAGGAGTTTAAACTGGCGCAATATTAGAATTTGCATTGTGGAGGTGTACCGCCCGATACAGTAATAATGTAACAGTCCTTCTAACATGGAACTTTATTCATTATTTCATCGATGAAGTGTTTGTTTTCCTGTCTATTGTGCACTTAATAAACTCCAAGAACCCGGCTATTATTTTGCAACTGGCCAATGGGAGGCTCCTCATGTTACACTATGAGAAGAGACATACATGGGTTAAATATCATTTCAGAGCGCGAAGCTACACTGAAACAGCGTATGCAGGCCAGGTACAGCGCCAAACGTGTGTCTGTTAATTGCTGCGACTGGATTCGCTATGCTGTGGACGAACGCACTTTTTAGCGATAGGTATACACCCTAGTGCTCAATCGGTCGACCTGGGCAATCTTCGAGATTCGTACTGGCAACCTTTGGAACACAAACTATGAATCGCTTATGCATCGCCGTGCGACATCTGGCGTACACTTTACGTACTAGTACTGTTGTTATTTACACAGCAAAGCCAAATTAAAGAACTCACTCTAGGAATAAGATTCGAATCGAGAAATGTTATATAATGTGTGTGTGGCACAGTTGTTCGCTTAAGATAACAAAGGTTTAGAAAATTCATATCGATCGATCATATTATCGATTCAATTCAGATTCTGTTCCATTCAGTTGGCAGTACTAACGGAACCGGGAGAGCTCCTCAAACCCGTACACAAATCTACCGCTAAAAAGTGCGCAGATATGTTTTCGTCCGTGCTGTGATCTCATCCTCCACGCAGCAGCTTTTGAAGAACTAACGGACACGAATGTCAACAATTTGTCACTCCGTGAATCATCGTTGACAATGGCGGGAAACATCGAGCAGATAAGGTGAGAACTGTGTGTCGACACGATACACGTCCCTCCACCAGAGTCAACAGCACGCCTGTAGTGTCTTCAACTCTGGGCGGTCAGACGGTCAACATATGAGCCACAAGTTCGAAGATTTCGTTTCAAAATGTCGGTTCCATTCATAGATACTGACAAGTTAAACACAAAATCGCCCTTGTCTGTGGAATTAACGAACGACGTGAAATGAAATTGCCCATTAAGTGATTCCAACTGGACAACTCCAAAGAGAGAGAAGTTGATAACTAGAGTATGTGTTATATGTTAACTATTTATTCGATATTAAAATAACATGGGTCATAGAAAAATAACTAATCAAGGATTTTTAGCAGTCTTTATCTCAAAATAACTGCTTCCAATTAAATTATATAATAACATTTCCTTATTCAGACCAAGCACGATAGCTGCAGTCGCTTAAGTGCAGCCATTATCCAGTATTCGGGAGATAGTGGGTTCGAACCAAACTATCGGCAGCCCTGAAAACAGTTTTCCGTGGTTTCCTATTTTCACACCAGGCAAGTGTTGGGGCTGTACCGTAATTAAGGTCACGGCCGCTTCCTTCCCTCTCCTAGCCCTTTCCTGTCCCATCGTCGCCATAAGATTTATCTGTGTCGGTGCGACGTACAACAACTTGTAAAAAAACAATCTTATTCCTGAGAACTACCAGTGTTTTATTTACAGAAGTTAGGTGTAGGTAGCAAGGCCAGTGATAGTGTTGTACTGTCAGTTGCCTTCAGTAGTACCTGAAGTAAGGACGGAGCAATCTGCAGGATCTATTGTCTCTGCTCTAACTCCTGTGATGGTAATGTACTGTCAGTTGTCCTCAGTAGTATCTGAAGTAATCAGGGAGTTATCTGCAGGATCTATTGTCTCTGCTCTAACTCCCGTGATGGTAATGTACTGTCAGTTGTCTTCAGTAGTATCTGAAGTAAGGACGGAGCTATCTGCAGGATCTATTGTCTCTGCTCTAACTCCTGTGATGGTAATGTACTGTCAGTTGTCTTCAGTAGTATCTGAAGTAATCAGGGAGCTATCTGCAGGATCTATTGTCTCTGCTCTAACTCCTGTGATGGTAATGTACTGTCAGTTGCCTTCAGTAGTACCTGAAGTAAGGACGGAGCTGTCTGCAGGATCTATTGTCTCTGCTCTAACTCCTGTGATGGTAATGTACTGTCAGTTGTCTTCAGTAGTACCTGAAGTAAGGACGGAGCTGTCTGCAGGATCTATTGTCTCTGCTCTAACTCCTGTGATGGTAATGTACTGTCAGTTGTCTTCAGTAGTACCTGAAGTAAGGACGGAGCTGTCTGCAGGATCTATTGTCTCTGCTCTAACTCCCGTGATAGTAATGTACTGTCAGTTGTCTTCAGTAGTATCTGAAGTAAGGACGGAGCTGTCTGCAGGATCTATTGTCTCTGCTCTAACTCCCGTGATAGTAATGTACTGTCAGTTGTCTTCAGTAGTATCTGAAGTAAGGACGGAGCTGTCTGCAGGATCTACTGTCTCTGCTCTAACTCCTGTGATGGTAATGTACTGTCAGTTGCCTTCAGTAGTACCTGAAGTAATCAGGGAGTTATCTGCAGGATCTATTGCCTCTGCTCTAACTCCTGTGATGGTAATGTACTGTCAGTTGCCTTCAGCAGTATCTGAAGTAAGGACGGAGCTATCTGCAGGATCTATTGTCTCTGCTCTAACTCCCGTGATGGTAATGTACTGTCAGTTGTCTTCAGTAGTACCTGAAGTAAGGACGGAGCTGTCTGCAGGATCTATTGTCTCTGCTCTAACTCCTGTGATGGTAATGTACTGTCAGTTGTCTTCAGTAGTACCTGAAGTAAGGACGGAGCTATCTGCAGGATCTATTGTCTCTGCTCTAACTCCCGTGATGGTAATGTACTGTCAGTTGTCTTCAGTAGTACCTGAAGTAAGGACGGAGCTATCTGCAGGATCTATTGTCTCTGCTCTAACTCATGTGATGGTAATGTACTGTCAGTTGTCTTCAGTAGTACCTGAAGTAAGGACGGAGCTGTCTGCAGGATCTATTGTCTCTGCTCTAACTCCTGTGATGGTAATGTACTGTCAGTTGCCTTCAGTAGTATCTGAAGTAAGGACGGAGCTATCTGCAGGATCTATTGTCTCTGCTCTAACTCCCGTGATGGTAATGTACTGTCAGTTGCCTTCAGTAGTACCTGAAGTAAGGACGGAGCTGTCTGCAGGATCTATTGTCTCTGCTCTAACTCCCGTGATGGTAATGTACTGTCAGTTGCCTTCAGTAGTACCTGAAGTAAGGACGGAGCTATCTGCAGGATCTATTGTCTCTGCTCTAACTCCTGTGATGGTAATGTACTGTCAGTTGCCTTCAGTAGTACCTGAAGTAAGGACGGAGCTGTCTGCAGGATCTATTGTCTCTGCTCTAACTCCTGTGATGGTAATGTACTGTCAGTTGCCTTCAGTAGTACCTGAAGTAAGGACGGAGCTATCTGCAGGATCTATTGTCTCTGCTCTAACTCCTGTGATGGTAATGTACTGTCAGTTGCCTTCAGTAGTACCTGAAGTAAGGACGGAGCTGTCTGCAGGATCTATTGTCTCTGCCCTAACTCCTGTGATGGTAATGTACTGTCAGTTGCCTTCAGTAGTATCTGAAGTAAGGACGGAGCTATCTGCAGGATCTATTGTCTCTGCTCTAACTCCCGTGAGGGTAATGTACTGTCAGTTGTCTTCAGTAGTACCTGAAGTAAGGACGGAGCTATCTGCAGGATCTATTGTCTCTGCTCTAACTCCTGTGATGGTAATGTACTGTCAGTTGCCTTCAGTAGTATCTGAAGTAAGGACGGAGCTATCTGCAGGATCTATTGTCTCTGCTCTAACTCCCGTGATGGTAATGTACTGTCAGTTGTCTTCAGTAGTACCTGAAGTAATCAGGGAGCTATCTGCAGGATCTATTGTCCCTGCTCTAACTCCCGTGATGGTAATGTACTGTCAGTTGCCTTCAGTAGTATCTGAAGTAAGGACGGAGCTATCTGCAGGATCTATTGTCTCTGCTCTAACTCCCGTGATGGTAATGTACTGTCAGTTGTCTTCAGTAGTATCTGAAGTAATCAGGGAGCTATCTGCAGGATCTATTGTCTCTGCTCTAACTCCCGTGATAGTAATGTACTGTCAGTTGTCTTCAGTAGTATCTGAAGTAAGGACGGAGCTGTCTGCAGGATCTACTGTCTCTGCTCTAACTCCTGTGATGGTAATGTACTGTCAGTTGCCTTCAGTAGTACCTGAAGTAATCAGGGAGCTATCTGCAGGATCTATTGTCTCTGCTCTAACTCCTGTGATGGTAATGTACTGTCAGTTGCCTTCAGCAGTATCTGAAGTAAGGACGGAGCTATCTGCAGGATCTATTGTCTCTGCTCTAACTCCCGTGATGGTAATGTACTGTCAGTTGTCTTCAGTAGTACCTGAAGTAAGGACGGAGCTGTCTGCAGGATCTATTGTCTCTGCTCTAACTCCTGTGATGGTAATGTACTGTCAGTTGTCTTCAGTAGTACCTGAAGTAAGGACGGAGCTATCTGCAGGATCTATTGTCTCTGCTCTAACTCCCGTGATGGTAATGTACTGTCAGTTGTCTTCAGTAGTACCTGAAGTAAGGACGGAGCTATCTGCAGGATCTATTGTCTCTGCTCTAACTCATGTGATGGTAATGTACTGTCAGTTGTCTTCAGTAGTACCTGAAGTAAGGACGGAGCTGTCTGCAGGATCTATTGTCTCTGCTCTAACTCCTGTGATGGTAATGTACTGTCAGTTGCCTTCAGTAGTATCTGAAGTAAGGACGGAGCTATCTGCAGGATCTATTATCTCTGCTCTAACTCCCGTGATGGTAATGTACTGTCAGTTGCCTTCAGTAGTACCTGAAGTAAGGACGGAGCTGTCTGCAGGATCTATTGTCTCTGCTCTAACTCCCGTGATGGTAATGTACTGTCAGTTGCCTTCAGTAGTACCTGAAGTAAGGACGGAGCTATCTGCAGGATCTATTGTCTCTGCTCTAACTCCTGTGATGGTAATGTACTGTCAGTTGCCTTCAGTAGTACCTGAAGTAAGGACGGAGCTGTCTGCAGGATCTATTGTCTCTGCTCTAACTCCTGTGATGGTAATGTACTGTCAGTTGCCTTCAGTAGTACCTGAAGTAAGGACGGAGCTATCTGCAGGATCTATTGTCTCTGCTCTAACTCCTGTGATGGTAATGTACTGTCAGTTGCCTTCAGTAGTACCTGAAGTAAGGACGGAGCTGTCTGCAGGATCTATTGTCTCTGCCCTAACTCCTGTGATGGTAATGTACTGTCAGTTGCCTTCAGTAGTATCTGAAGTAAGGACGGAGCTATCTGCAGGATCTATTGTCTCTGCTCTAACTCCCGTGATGGTAATGTACTGTCAGTTGTCTTCAGTAGTACCTGAAGTAAGGACGGAGCTATCTGCAGGATCTATTGTCTCTGCTCTAACTCCTGTGATGGTAATGTACTGTCAGTTGTCTTCAGTAGTATCTGAAGTAAGGACGGAGCTATCTGCAGGATCTATTGTCTCTGCTCTAACTCCCGTGATGGTAATGTACTGTCAGTTGTCTTCAGTAGTACCTGAAGTAATCAGGGAGCTATCTGCAGGATCTATTGTCCCTGCTCTAACTCCCGTGATGGTAATGTACTGTCAGTTGCCTTCAGTAGTACCTGAAGTAATCAGGGAGCTATCTGCAGGATCTATTGTCTCTGCTCTAACTCCTGTGATGGTAATGTACTGTCAGTTGTCTTCAGTAGTATCTGAAGTAAGGACGGAGCTATCTGCAGGATCTATTGTCTCTGCTCTAACTCCCGTGACGGTAATGTACTGTCAGTTGTCTTCAGTAGTATCTGAAGTAATCAGGGAGCTATCTGCAGGATCTATTGTCTCTGCTCTAACTCCCGTGATGGTAATGTACTGTCAGTTGTCTTCAGTAGTACCTGAAGTAAGGACGGAGCTGTCTGCAGGATCTATTGTCTCTGCTCTAACTCCCGTGATGGTAATGTACTGTCAGTTGTCTTCAGTAGTATCTGAAGTAATCAGGGAGCTATCTGCAGGATCTATTGTCTCTGCTCTACCTCCTGTGATGGTAATGTACTGTCAGTTGCCTTCAGTAGTACCTGAAGTAAGGACGGAGCTGTCTGCAGGATCTATTGTCTCTGCTCTAACTCCCGTGATGGTAATGTACTGTCAGTTGTCTTCAGTAGTATCTGAAGTAAGGACGGAGCTATCTGCAGGATCTATTGTCTCTGCTCTAACTCCTGTGATGGTAATGCATTGTCAGTTGCCTTCAGTAGTATCTGAAGTAAGGACGGAGCTATCTGCAGGATCTATTGTCTCTGCTCTAACTCCCGTGATGGTAATGTACTGTCAGTTGTCTTCAGTAGTACCTGAAGTAAGGACGGAGCTGTCTGCAGGATCTATTGTCTCCGCTCTAACTCCTGTGATGGTAATGTACTGTCTCTGCTCTAACTCATGTGATGGTAATGTACTGTCAGTTGTCTTCAGTAGTACCTGAAGTAAGGACGGAGCTATCTGCAGGATCTATTGTCTCTGCTCTAACTCCCGTGATGGTAATGTACTCTGCTATCTGCTATCTGCAGGATCTATTGTCTCTGCTCTAACTCATGTGATGGTAATGTACTGTCAGTTGTCTTCAGTAGTACCTGAAGTAAGGACGGAGCTATCTGCAGGATCTATTGTCTCTGCTCTAACTCCCGTGATAGTAATGTACTGTCAGTTGTCTTCAGTAGCATCTGAAGTAATCAGGGAGCTATCTGCAGGATCTATTGTCTCTGCTCTAACTCCTGTGATGGTAATGTACTCTCAGTTGTCTTCAGTAGTACCTGAAGTAAGGACGGAGCTATCTGCAGGATCTATTGTCTCTGCTCTAACTCCTGTGATGGTAATGTACTGTCAGTTGTCTTCAGTAGTACCTGAAGTAAGGACGGAGCTATCTGCAGGATCTATTGTCTCTGCTCTAACTCCCGTGATGGTAATGTACTGTCAGTTGTCTTCAGTAGTACCTGAAGTAAGGACGGAGCTGTCTGCAGGATCTATTGTCTCTGCTCTAACTCCCGTGATGGTAATGTACTGTCAGTTGCATTCAGTAGTATCTGAAGTAAGGACGGAGCTATCTGCAGGATCTATTGTCTCTGCTCTAACTCCCGTGATGGTAATGTACTGTCAGTTGTCTTCAGTAGTACCTGAAGTAATCAGGGAGCTATCTGCAGGATCTATTGTCTCTGCTCTAACTCCCGTGATGGTAATGTACTGTCAGTTGCCTTCAGTAGTACCTGAAGTAAGGACGGAGCTGTCTGCAGGATCTATTGTCTCTGCTCTAACTCCCGTGATGGTAATGTACTGTCAGTTGCCTTCAGTAGTATCTGAAGTAAGGACGGAGCTATCTGCAGGATCTATTGTCTCTGCTCTAACTCCCGTGATGGTAATGTACTGTCAGTTGTCTTCAGTAGTACCTGAAGTAATCAGGGAGCTGTCTGCAGGATCTATTGTCTCTGCTCTAACTCATGTGATGGTAATGTACTGTCAGTTGCCTTCAGTAGTACCTGAAGTAAGGACGGAGCTATCTGCAGGATCTATTGTCTCTGCTCTAACTCCCGTGATGGTAATGTACTGTCAGTTGTCTTCAGTAGTACCTGAAGTAAGGACGGAGCTGTCTGCAGGATCTATTGTCTCTGCTCTAACTCCTGTGATGGTAATGTACTGTCAGTTGCCTTCAGTAGTACCTGAAGTAAGGACGGAGCTGTCTGCAGGATCTATTGTCTCTGCTCTTACTCCTGTGATGGTAATGTACTGTCAGTTGTCTTCAGTAGTACCTGAAGTAAGGACGGAGCTATCTGCAGGATCTATTGTCTCTGCTCTAACTCCTGTGATGGTAATGTACTGTCAGTTGTCTTCAGTAGTACCTGAAGTAAGGACGGAGCTGTCTGCAGGATCTATTGTCTCTGCTCTAACTCCCGTGATGGTAATGTACTGTCAGTTACCTTCAGTAGTACCTGAAGTAAGGACGGAGCTGTCTGCAGGATCTATTGTCTCTGCTCTAACTCCTGTGATGGTAATGTACTGTTAGTTGTCTTCAGTAGTACCTGAAGTAAGGACGGAGCTGTCTGCAGGATCTATTGTCTCTGCTCTAACTCCTGTGATGGTAATGTACTGTCAGTTGCCTTCAGTAGTACCTGAAGTAAGGACGGAGCTATCTGCAGGATCTATTGTCTCTGCTCTAACTCCCGTGATGGTAATGTACTGTCAGTTGTCTTCAGTAGTACCTGAAGTAAGGACGGAGCTGTCTGCAGGATCTATTGTCTCTGTTCTAACTCCTGTGATGGTAATGTACTGTCAGTTGTCTTCAGTAGTACCTGAAGTAAGGACGGAGCTGTCTGCAGGATCTATTGTCTCTGCTCTAACTCCTGTGATGGTAATGTACTGTCAGTTGTCTTCAGTAGTATCTGAAGTAATCAGGGAGCTATCTGCAGGATCTATTGTCTCTGCTCTAACTCCCGTGATGGTAATGTACTGTCAGTTGTCTTCAGTAGTACCTGAAGTAAGGACGGAGCTATCTGCAGGATCTATTGTCTCTGCTCTAACTCCCGTGATGGTAATGCACTGTCAGTTGTCTTCAGTAGTATCTGAAGTAATCAGGGAGCTGTCTGCAGGATCTATTGTCTCTGCTCTAACTCCTGTGATGGTAATGTACTGTCAGTTGTCTTCAGTAGTATCTGAAGTAATCAGGGAGCTGTCTGCAGGATCTATTGTCTCTGCTCTAACTCATGTGATGGTATTGTACTGTCAGTTGCCTTCAGTAGTATCTGAAGTAAGGACGGAGCTGTCTGCAGGATCTATTGTCTCTGCTCTAACTCCTGTGATGGTAATGTACTGTCAGTTGTCTTCAGTAGTATCTGAAGTAAGGACGGAGCTATCTGCAGGATCTATTGTCTCTGCTCTAACTCCTGTGATGGTAATGTACTGTCAGTTGTTTTCAGTAGTATCTGAAGTAATCAGGGAGCTATCTGCAGGATCTATTGTCTCTGCTCTAACTCCTGTGATGGTAATGTACTGTCAGTTGTCTTCAGTAGTACCTGAAGTAAGGACGGAGCTATCTGCAGGATCTATTGTCTCTGCTCTAACTCCCGTGATGGTAATGTACTGTCAGTTGTTTTCAGTAGTATCTGAAGTAAGGACGGAGCTATCTGCAGGATCTATTGTCTCTGCTCTAACTCCTGTGATGGTAATGTACTGTCAGTTGCCTTCAGTAGTACCTGAAGTAAGGACGGAGCTATCTGCAGGATCTATTGTCTCTGCTCTAACTCCTGTGATGGTAATGTACTGTCAGTTGTCTTCAGTAGTATCTGAAGTAAGGACGGAGCTATCTGCAGGATCTATTGTCTCTGCTCTAACTCATGTGATGGTAATGTACTGTCAGTTGTCTTCAGTAGTACCTGAAGTAAGGACGGAGCTATCTGCAGGATCTATTGTCTCTGCTCTAACTCCTGTGATGGTAATGTACTGTCAGTTGTCTTCAGTATTATCTGAAGTAAGGACGGAGCTATCTGCAGGATCTATTGTCTCTGCTCTAACTCCTGTGATGGTAATGTACTGTCAGTTGTTTTCAGTAGTATCTGAAGTAATGAGGGAGCTATCTGCGAGCTCTATTGTCACAGCCCTAATTCCATGATGGTAATGTACTGTCAGTTGTTTTCAGTAGTATCTGAAGTAATGAGGGAGCTATCTGCGAGCTCTATTGTCACAGCCCTAATTCCATGATGGTAATGTACTGTCAGTTGTTTTCAGTAGTATCTGAAGTAATGAGGGAGCTATCTGCGAGCTCTATTGTCACAGCCCTAATTCCATGATGGTAATGTACTGTCAGTTGTTTTCAGTAGTATCTGAAGTAATGAGGGAGCTATCTGCGAGCTCTATTGTCACAGCCCTAATTCCATGATGGTAATGTACTGTCAGTTGTTTTCAGTAGTATCTGAAGTAATGAGGGAGCTATCTGCGAGCTCTATTGTCACAGCCCTAATTCCATGATGGTAATGTACTGTCAGTTGTTTTCAGTAGTATCTGAAGTAATGAGGGAGCTATCTGCGAGCTCTATTGTCACAGCCCTAATTCCATGATGGTAATGTACTGTCAGTTGTTTTCAGTAGTGTTCCGTGGTTTATCGTGGATCGCAGAGGTGAAAGAAGGTGCCGCGGTGAATGGGTGTAACTACAATGTCAAGAATTTAATTTAAAACTTAAACTGAAGGTTATATTTTCAGAACTTTTAAGCTTAACAATTTTTACAGGTACAAGAAGCAATCATTAAGCAAGTCTAGTAAAGACAAGATTGGTGGTATAAACAGATCGTGGGGTTCAACCCCTCACTTTACTTTTCCTGAGCTCCTAGCTCAAATTTTCAAAAGAGTACAAATTAACACAAGGGCAGAAATCCCCTAATATATGGAGCACTTGCTCCCTAAATTACAATATCCGGCCACCCAGAGGCACTATTACAACACTTGAAACAGAGCTAACGTGCTCTCAGTTTTCCAAGCCTACTCAAGGCAACATAGCATGAAACTCTAATAATCTCTGGCCTTACCGGGCACTATTTAAAAAATTGAAAACTTATTACACAGAGGTATCTATTACCCAACCTATAGGGCCTTAGTGAAAAAGAACAGGTTAAATAAATGGCCCGAGTACAATTTGAATGGAGTCGAAGACTGAGCTCCAAAAACTTACAACCTATAGGGCGCTTGGCCGACGAAACAGGGGCTATTCCCAACCTACTGAGGTTGCATGCATGGAAATAACTTTAATACATTGCAGAAACAAAACGTAGCACCTCAAACCAAGACGAAGGGAGCTCGAAACGGTACATCACTCTCTATCTCCGATTTACAGTTAAAGTTTTCACGTCGTTTTTACATTAGCCGAAAGAATATTTACATGTTAGAAAGGTTGGTTACATAGTTAAAGTTTCGGACCTCTCCCTCGGGTTAAACTGCAGAGTTAGCAAAAAAGAAAGATGTTATGTGGCCATTACCTTGTCGATGAACTGCTGCCTGATGAAAGAGGCTTCCCGCCTCCTGCTTTGACACACACACACTTAGTAAGCTGACGATAAATTGGCCAAGAGACGTGAAAATCCGCAGTTTATAAACCCTCGGGGAAAGTTCGAGACCATTCAACATTAAACTAGCCACACCCTCTCAATTTTATTGGTTAATTTAAAAGTTACACTGAAAATCGAAGAAGAGAAGAAGAAGAAGAAGAAGACTGTGATTGGTAGGAAATTAATTACAGAAATTATTGATTGGTTGGTTTCAACTGGAGGAAGAAAAGATAAATATTGCCAACCCAAAAATAAATGAACATCGATTAGTAAAAAACTTATGAATACAAAACTTCTTTGATGAATGGCAAACAAAACAAGCAGAAATAGAGTCAGTTCAGGAAACTTCACAATAACAAAATTACATCATATTTGAGGGGTGACATCTTCTGAGTAAATTTATAAGGTGGTGCAGGTTCAGTTTCACCGTTTCACCAGTAGAGGAGTTCTTTTAGGCGCTAGATTTAAATGCGCAGCGATGGGGTGTAACGCCCGGTACAAGTAGTACCTGAAGTAATGAGGGATCTATCTGCAGGCTCTATCGACACAGCTCTAACTCCTGTGATGGTGATGCACTGTCAGCTGTGTTCAATAGCACCTGAAGTAATGAGGGAGCTATCTGCAGGCTCTATTGTCACAGCTCTAACCTCTGTGATATTAATGTGCTATCAGCTGTGTTCAGTAGTACCTGAAGTAATGAGGGAGCTATCTGCAGGCTCTATTGTCACAGCTCTAACCTCTGTGATATTGATGTGCTATCAGCTGTGTTCAGTAGTACCTGAAGTAATGAGGGAGCTATCTGCAGGCTCTATTGTCACAACTCTAACCTCTGTGATATTAATGTGCTATCAGCTGTGTTCAGTAGTACCTGAAGTAATGAGGGAGCTATCTGCAGGCTCTATTGTCACAGCTCTAACCTCTGTGATATTAATGTGCTATCAGCTGTGTTCAGTAGTACCTGAAGTAATGAGGGAGCTATCTGCAGGCTCTATTGTCACAGCTCTAACCTCTGTGATATTAATGTGCTATCAGCTGTGTTCAGTAGTACCTGAAGTAATGAGGGAGCTATCTGCAGGCTCTATTGTCACAGCTATAAACTCTGTGATATTGATGTGCTATCAGCTGTGTTCAGCAGTACCTGAAGTAATGAGGGAGCTGTCTGCAGGCTCTATTGTCACAGCTCTAACCTCTGTGATATTAATATGCTTTCAGCTGTGTTCAGTAGTACCTGAAGTAACGAGGGAGCTATCTGCAGGCTCTATTGTCACAGCTCTAACCTCTGTGATATTAATGTGCTATCAGCTGTGTTCAGTAGTACCTGAAGTAACGAGGGAGCTATCTGCAGGCTCTATTGTCACAGCTATAACCTCTGTGATATTAATGTGCTATCAGCTGTGTTCAGTAGTACCTGAAGTAATGAGGGAGCTATCTGCAGGCTCTATTGTCACAGCTCTAACCTCTGTGATATTAATGTGCTATCAGCTGTGTTCAGTAGTACCTGAAGTAATGAGGGAGCTATCTGCAGGATCTATTGTCACAGCTCTAACCTCTGTGATATTAATGTGCTATCAGCTGTGTTCAGTAGTACCTGAAGTAATGAGGGAGCTATCTGCAGGCTCTATTGTCACAGCTCTAACCTCTGTGATATTAATGTGCTATCAGCTGTGTTCAGTAGCACCTGAAGTAATGAGGGAGCTATCTGCAGGCTCTATTGTCACAGCTCTACCTCCTGTGATGGTTATGTACTATCAGCTGTGTTCAGTAGTACCTGAAGTAATGAGGGAGCTATCTGCAGGCTCTATTGTCACAGCTCTAACCTCTGTGATATTAATGTGCTATCAGCTGTGTTCAGTAGCACCTGAAGTAATGAGGGAGCTATCTGCAGGCTCTATTGTCACAGCTCTACCTCCTGTGATGGTTATGTACTATCAGCTGTGTTCAGTAGTATCTGAAGTAATGAGGGAGCTATCTGCAGGCTCTATTGTCACAGCTCTACCTCCTGTAATGGTGATGTACTCTCAGCTGTGAAACATCCTAATATGGCATGTTTATTAAATTGATGTTTTCTAAATTGCAAAGAACTTGTGTCAGCCTCACCTCATTTGAATTATGTATTTCCATGATTATACCCTAGAGGGCAGCTCCCTCGGTCGTTTGCACGGAGGATCGTTCTTTCGCCGAGACCTTTGTCTTATCTCTTTGGAGTGAATCTTTGCATTGTTATGAGTGCTGAATATAAAGATGGAGCCCTCGCAGATTGGAGCGGGATTCTTATGTTATAAATGGGTTTATAACAGATTTAAACATGACCCATACTACCTTTCTTCTTAGTGTGTGTACTAATTGCTTTACGTCGCACCGACACAGATAGGTTTTACGGCGGCGATGGTACAGGGAAGGGCTAGGAGTAGGAAGGAAGCGGCCGTGGCCTTAATTAAGGTACAGCCCCAGCATTTGCCTGGTGTGAAAATGGGAAACCACGGGAAACCATCTTCAGGGCTGCCGACAGTGGGGTTTGAACCTACTATCTCCCGAATACTGGATACTGGCCGCACTTAGGCGACTGCAGCTATTGAGCTCGGTACCTTGCTTCTTATAATTTAAATTACTGATATGGCTTTTACCATGCTTTTTACGGTGTTTGTAAGACATTCTTCACTATCATGCATAGCTGACTGATATGTGTCCTTGTACTCAGAGCGAGAATTGGTTGTGTGTCTGTTGTTGACGTGATAGCGATGAGTTCGTGGCTGGGTCTCTGATTGATTTATTTTGGTGCACTGCATTGTAAAATACTTTCTCATCGTCTCGGCTCGGAGATCCATTTCGGGTCGTACGGAGTGCATAAGTGATGACCGTCAGGTCACTAATATGTTGATGCTAATTGCCTGAGCCGTGCACGCTATCGCTAACATGTCAGACCCCATATTTGTGATCAAGTGAGTCACACTATACGAGTTTGTGTCCAACTTAATTATTGGTGCAACTGCTCGTGTCATTTGCCGGTGCTGGCAGCGTGTATGTGTTTGTTTGCGTGTGTGGGCGCGTGAAAGGAGGGTAAGGATGACGTATCGATCGGTTTATTAAATATTTTAATCTTTTTCTGGACCTCATGCTTGTCCTGGGTACGGCTATTCTGGTTTTGCCTTGGTGTCCGTCCTGGCCGTTTGTTGACCTGGAGGCCGCCATGTTGTTTATTTTCATTCGGGCTATATGCTTGCCTGTGCTCCTCTTTGATTTTTGAATTTTAATTCTTTGGTCCAGAGATGCTGCTCTCTGTGCTAAGATGGGATCTTCTGTGTTTGTTTATGTTTTTCTGGGTTTATTGTTAACTATTCTTTTTCTGCTCCTCGCTGCGGGGGAAGTATAGTGTGTAGTAATTTTTGAGACGATGTGATATAATAGACGCGTGGGCTTGGAATTTAATTATGCTCACTGAAAGAATGATTGAATTAATCCGTGTGGATTGTAATTGCATCACGGTATTATGTAACGAGACTACAGTTGAAAATGTGAGAGCGTTATATTAATAATTTCAGCCTCGTGACTTAGAAAAAAAAGATGTGGTCACACATCAATGATATGATTTCCAGATGGATAGGTGTTGAACATGTATGTATTATCTCTTTTTGATCCCGGGCTTCTTTTCTTACTTGTTCATTTTTTAATTTTTCATTATTTTCAATAAACCCTCATTTGAATGTAATTACTTTTTTCTGTCAGTAGTCTTAGTGTTTATCGTATACTGCGTTGAAATGAGGGACTTTTCAGTTCAGGGCTGTGCCATTAGCCTTTCCTAGTCGCGGTCCACGCCTCGACTCTCCCGTTGTGCGTATCATAATATGTCTTATATTATCTAAAAGGGAGGGGTTCGGTTCAGCTGTGTTCAGCAGTACCTGAAGTAAAGAGCGAGCTATCAGCGAGCTCTATTTTCACAGCCCTAACTCGTGTGATGGTGATGAACTGTCTACTGTAGCACATGGAGTAATGAGGGAGCAAACTGCAGGTTCTATTGCCACAGCTCTAACTCCTGGTATGGTGATGTTCTGTGTAACGGTTCAAATCCCGTTATTTTTATTATTCTTCTTCTTCTTCTTATTATTATTATTACGGGGTTACCCGTGGACCGCACAGGTGAAGGAAGGTGCCGGGAAGAATGGGTCTAACTACAAATTCAAAGTTAATTTAAAACTTTTAACATAGGTTATATCTTTGAAAACAACAAATTTAACAACTTTTCACTTAGTGAGATAACAATGACATTTCAGGTACAAAATAGAAAAAATCCAAGATTTCAGAACGTTAACACTCTTGGGCTACAAGCCCCTAGCTTCACAATTTTCGAGCTCCTAGCTCAAATTTAGAGACGAGCATACATTGGTACAAAGGGCAGAAAACCCCTAAATTCATGGAGCACTTGCTCCAGCAATTAGAATATCAGGCCTCCCAGAGGCACTTTTACAACACTTGAAAAAGAGATAACGTGCTCTCAGTTTTCCAAGCCTATTCAAGGAAGCATTAAATTACAGATTCTGGCCTCAGAAGGCACAACTTACAATAGGAAAAATTATAATACAGGGGTATTTACTACCCAACCTACCGAGCCTTCATGTAAACGAAAAACGGTTAAATAAATGGCCCGAGCACAAAATGAATGGAGGCGAAATCTTGCACTCCTAGATGTGAATTCTTAAGACCTAAAGGGCACTAGGACGATGAAACAGGGGCTATTCCCAAACTACAGAGGTGACTCGTATAAGAATAAATTAAGACATTACGGAAAGGAAAAAGACTAGGTACAAAACGTAGTCACCTCAAACCAATACAAAGGGGAGCTCGAGAGGGTACATCACTCTCTATCCCCGACTTACAGTTAAAGATTTTATGAAGTTTTCACATAAGCCGGAAGAAATTACATTTTCAGAACAGCAGATTATATAGTTAAAGTTTCGGACCTCCCCCTCGGGTTAAACCGCATAGCTAGCAAGAAATAAAGATCTTAATAGGCCATTACCTTGCTGAAGAACTGCTGCCTCCCGCCTCCTGCTTGATACACTTAGTTAGATGTAGATCAAATGACCAAGAGATGTTTATGTCCGCAGTTTATAAACCCTCGCGGAGAGTTCGAGACCATTCATGAATAAACTAGCCCCACCCTCTCATTTTATTGGCCAATTCAAAAGTTACTATCAAAGTCGAAGAAGAAATACGGGATTGGCTGGAAATTAATTACAAAAATTAGGGATTGGTTGGATTCAAAACTGGCGGAAAGAAAAGATAAATGTTTCCAACCCAGAAATAAATGAACATCAATTAGTAAAAAACTTATGAATACAAAACTTCTTCAAAAATGTTCTTTCACTTCGCACCAGGGTGCATGATCATAGTTTTCTAGTAGTGACACCTATGAGAGAATGTCCAAACTTCTTGATGAATGGAAAACAAAAACAAGTAGAAATTCACACAGTATTGAAAACTTCACAATAAGAAAATTACGTCCAATTACTGTAGTGACATCTTCTGAGTAAAGGTTGGAGTAGGTCTAGTTTCAAGTTCACAAGATTTCCGGTAGAGGAGTTCTTTTAGGCGCAATGTTTAAATGAGTGGCTTGGAGGTACAATTATTATTATTATTATTATTATTATTATTATTATTATTATTATTATTATTATCTCTATGAGATAACTATTATTGTATTATTATTATTATTATTATTATTATTATTATTATTATTATTATTATTATTATTATTATTATTATTATTATCTCTATGAGATAACTATTATTGTATTATTATTATTATTATTATTATTATTATTATTATTATTGTTCAATCAATTCTGCAATGCTTGTTGCTTGCTTGATTGTAGTTAAATGTATACATATATACGTCAGTGTAGATTAACAATAAAAATATGTACAGTAGGAGTTGATGTATATCAGAAGTGGATATGACATTGCTACATTGTGCAATACTGCTGGCACTACGTCATTGTGCTTATTTAGCGGTGAGCTCACGATCTGGGAGTTATCTACTGGGTGCCGCGGGGGATTTCGCCATGGAGTGTAGTATTTGTCGCGAGGTGGGAGTAATTCATAGTTATTTCTGGAGATTACGTAGGTGTGTCAATCAATGTCTATAAAAGGTGGATGTATCTTGTAGCGTCAGTCATTATTCAATTGGAAGCAGAGGCCACAGTTGGTCGGAGTGTGAACGAGATGGAGAAGACTCAGTGAGCCATTAGTCATTGAGAGAGTGAGGCTACAGTTGGTCTGTCACTTAGTTGAAGATACGGACGTAAAGGCCTACCATGGAGTCATAGAAGGATACACTTTCAATGAAGTCCTACAATACAGACTTACCAAGAAGTCATATGATATGGAGAAGAAGCAGTCACACGGATACATCACCAAATTAGGCGTGACACATCTACAGTAAACACCAGATAAAAGGAATACGTCGTAATTACACTCAACGTGTTGAAGGTACAGTCAAGTGAACAAGTGAGGAATATATTTCGTGTATAATTGTTAAATGTCCGGTCAAGAAGAATTCAAATTCATGCCCAGTTTTTTTCAATTGCAATGTCATGATTTCATATTCTCGTCTACCTTATCGCAGCAAGACTTACTATTTTTTCTATACTATTTAAGGAATATATTTTGTTCTATCAAATTAATTTAGCGTTTCATTTCTAGAGTAGAATAGCATAACCTCAAATAGAATGGGGAAACCGAACGCCAATCTCCTTTTCCCAGAACTTACATGGTATGTTGTCAAAGTAAGCTTATTACCCCACACCCTAGACATATTAAAGATTCTCATTCTATTATTGCTGCACTGAGTTGTAGCTGGCGCCCATCAAATAACGTATGTGTAAGTAAGCAGGTAAAAACCAAGTGTGAGTACGAGGTCCAACGATTGGATATTTTATTTAATGAATATTATTTATTATATTTTTCAATTTAAATTCATATTAGTATATTTTCAAGTAAGTCAACGAGTTAGGAACGTATCTCATTGTGTCGTCACAACGTGGTGCACGAATACATTCAGAACTTGTTCTGAACATCAGAGGTTTATTTTGGAAAGAGTATGCACAATTAAATCAACGGAATTATTATCGGTAAATGTCAGGAGTGTAATTTTGTGTAACGTTTTTGTATTTTGGGGGTATGTCAAGGGATTTGAAGATGGAAATTAATTTGATATCGCGAACTATTAATAGTGAACCAATGATGGACAAGGAAGACAATAGCAAGTCACGTGTTGACGGGGCTGTTGTTTCTAAGAACATCCAAGGTGAAGTTGAAAATAGAGAGCAGATGAACACGATGGAAGCTTCTGAGGTGGTTCAGTAAAGTGCAAAAGTTGAGAAGCACACTGAAACTCAAAAGGAAATCGCGGGGGGAAATGAACCAAGATTTTATAAATTTGATGATTAGTAATGAAAATAATAAGAAAGAGATGAAAGAATTATTTATTAATGTAATGAAGATAGGAATAAACAGGTGGAAGAAATGAGTAACTCTCTATGCAACAACTTGGAACAAATAACTGAGAGTAGAAACGAAAATTTTAATAAACATATTGGCTCTATGAGTAGTAAGATGGAAATATTAATTGATAGTAACAATGCGAGCATTAAAGTTAGAAAGTAATTTAGATGTAAAGTGTGTTGAAATTGAAGGTGAAATGGAGTTGGATCGGAGCAATCTTCATATTCAGACCGAACAAGTCAAAGAAATATGTACAGAGGACAGTAACAATATCGTACTGTTAAGTGATAAAATTTCAAGTAACCGGGAAGAAATTCACGAGATTGTCGAGGAAAGATTGGACAAGATTTACAATGCAGTTGGGGAAGAGACGGGGGAACAAGTTAGTAGAATTGAACATATTGAAAGCAAACATGGGGGGGGGGTCACTGAACTACGGAACGAACAGGAAACGATATCAGAGCAGGTGAGGGAGAGAGGAAGAATTGCAGGGAGAAGTGAGAATAGTGGAAGGAAAAGCTGAGAGAATAGCGGAAGAAGAAATTTTGTGGTGCCAGAGTGTGATACGGCAGGAATTTAGAGGTGAGACGGCGGGTGAAGTGATAGTAGTAAGTGTTTTGTTCAGTGGGGATCGTGATTTACCTAGGATTTCTGGAAAACAGTTCAATCTTATAGAATTTGTAAAACTAGTTGAGAAAAGATTTGCAAGTAAGTTGAATAATAGAATTTGTAAAACTAGTTGAGAAAAGATTTGCAAGTAAGTTGAGGAATAATATTACTGAATGGGAATACATGCTGGAAATCTTGTCGAATGTTTTTATCGGTGAAAGTAAAATATGGTTTCGAGTGTACTGGGATATGTCTAATTCAGGAGAATTTAAAGAGAAGTTAATTGACAGGCGTTGGGAGGAATGTGTGCTACTGCGCGAGAGAGAGCGCATGATGTCTTGTAAATGTATTATAGTAGAAAGAGGGGGGGGGGCGGGTGTTAGCTGAGTATCAGAGGAGAAGAGCAGATGACGAGCAGAGGATTAAGAGTTATGTCGATGGTGATAGACTTCAGAGGAGTAAACCAGAGAGAATCGGAAGATGGGAGGCGTATGGACTTGAGTTATCAGAGGAATTATGACAGGCCGAATATGAAGGTTATCGAGCCAGAGTATTTCAGATTCACAGGGAATCAGGTAAGTTAAGTGGACAGGCTGAAGGTAGTATAAGTAGCTATCTAATGAAAGAATATAGTGTGATTGTGACCTAAGTAATGTTAAGTGAGATATTTAAGTAATGACGTAGTCGTAGATAATGAAGTAATTAATGGTAGTATTAAGTTAGACGTAAGACCTGTTCTGTTAAGTGATGTAAGTACTTATAATACTGAGAAAATACTGTAAGTAGTGAGGTAGTAACTCCGATGATGGAAATTGTGATATGAAGAAGGTAAGTGAAGGTACTATTAGATATTATAACAGCCGTTGGGTAAGTCACAGAGAGTAAATAAGATGATAGCGATACCAAACAAGATTAAGATAATTGTAAGTTTCAGCCATGCCTTGTTGTACCAAAGCTTGTGTATTCAGTTATTTTAGGAGCTGACTTGGTTGCAAATCATGGAATAGAATAGACGTTGATTTAGGTAGTGTGTGTTTATTCTGGGATATAACTAGCAAAGAAGTACGTGTTAATTATGATGGTCTGAGGTAAGTGTGTTGATGATGTGTGTTCTATTAAAGAATAGCTGATGTACCCGTGCTTCGCTACGGGATTCTAAGAAAGACTGACTTTGGGGTTTTCCTAACTGAAATCAACATAGGTCATTACAAAAACATAAGTATGAATGTAACGGTTAAAAGCAATGCTATCATATAAAATACTCGATCAAATGGAAAGCCGCACGTTTTATCACTTTTAACGAACAGTGCTGCGGTTAGATTGCGGTGCCAGTCTAATAGTCCAAAGTTCCAGAGCTGGGATGACCAGGACGCAGATTGCCATGAACACTCATCTGCCATTATTCCGCTAAATATGCACACTGTTCATTCCAGTCAATGCCTCAGAGTAGGGATTGAATAGCCCGAATGCTATGATGATCCAGTGTGTTACGTACCAGTAGTATCAGAAAATTTATAAACCAGGGGAATGGCATGCTAAAGAAGAAAGTTATCTAACTCCCCAGCTACTTCCCATCAATATTCAGACAGGCTGTTACACTTTGTACGACTGGGCGAGTTGACCGTGTGGTTAGCGGTGCGCAGCTGTGAGTTTGCATCCGAGAGATAGTGGATTCGAACCCCATTGTCGACAGCGCTGAAGATGGTATTCCGTGGTTTCCCACTTTCACACCAGTCAAATGCTGGGCCTGTACCTTAATTAAGGACTAAGGCACTCCTAGCCCTTTCCTATCCCATCGTCGCCATAAAACCTATCTATGTCGGTGCAACGTAAATCAAATAAAAATACTCTGTACGCAGCAGTAATCCTATCTACCGGAGATGAGGGGCAACAGAAGACACAAAGCACATCACGACAAACAATGGTCAATGTAATGTTATTGTTGATCAATGTTAGGAGCTTTCTATATTGTAGGCCTTCACATTTAGTTTTCTTTCGACTCTGTGATTTGTAAAATATTTTATACCATAAACTGTAGTTTCTTATTCACCGACTTTACATACCGATTTTCATTACATACTGTTTACCCATTTTCTCGTTACTCGGCGCAGATATGGACTTAGTAACAAAAATCCAAATTCATGAATATCTTTGTGATCATAGCCAGTACGGTAACAATGTATAAGACATGAATAATAGGAAATTTAATACTATATAACCTTCGTTATGTAGCATTCATCGATTACACCTCTAATAAGAAATATTTGAGAATTACATTTTAGGCCTTCCCCTAAACTACCATTTCACTCAGCGTGAATAAAATAATTTACAGCTTAGACTATAGCGACTTATTTCCTGACTTTGCATACCGATTTTCATCAAGATAGGACGACTAATAACAACAATATTTGAGAATTAAATTTTAGGCCTTCCCCTAAACTACAATTTTTCTCAGCGTGAGTAAAATGATTTATAGCCTAGATTGTAGAGGCTCATCCCCCGACTTCACATACCGATTTTCATTAAATTCTCTTCAACCGTTTTCTCGTGATGCGTGTACATACATACATATACATACATACATACACACAGACAGACAGACAGACAGACAGACAGACAGACAGACAGACAGACAGACAGACAGACAGACAGACAGACAGACAGACATTACGGAAAAGTAAAAGGTGCATTTTCTTGTTACTATGGACATGACCGATACAGAAATACCATTATTTTCAAATTCTGAGCAATGTACAGATATGAGAGGTGAGTGAAGGTGTTCCTAGTGAGAGGAAATGTTGTGATTTGTGTCACGTGTCTATACGACCAGGATCCGAGGGAGAGTCGGTATTAGGCAGTGACGTGAGGTAATTTGAGTGAATTACAGGAGGAGTAAGTGTGTTCGACTTTAGGTAAGCATCGAGATGAACTTAGTGGTATGTCAGGAAGAACACGTATGTGAACAAATTTGTAGTAAATGACCATTCATCACTTGTGGGAGGTAAGTACCCCATTCAACTTAAATATGCTAGTGACGTCTAAGAACAGATAAGCATTACGATGGATTACGGAATAATTGAACCATCTTGTAGCCATAGTACTAATCCTTTAATGATTGTTGCCGAGAAGGATGTATTTATTGAGATATGTAAGTTAATAAGGCCAACATTGATTCAGTTTGAGTGACAAGGTGCTACTCAGAGTTCCATTTGCATCATCTGCAGAGGCGGAAAATATGTCTAAATTCCTTCTTTTGTATTGGGGGTATTTCACTATTGTGAACCGTATCGGGATGTGTGCATATTCTCTAAAGATCAGGAAGGGAAGATTGTCGGCATTTATAGTATTAAATATGTAAAGAAGTACCTCACGTGAGATTTGTTGAGATATTAATAAGGTGATTATTTTTTGTGAGAAATTGGCAAAATAAAACTAACATCTGCGAATTTGCGTGTGAGCCAAGTGTCGTATTGGTGTATTGGAAAAATAAGTGCTACATTGTCATGTATTCTATGTAAAAGCGGAGAACGAGACATTGGACAGTAATCTACGGTAACCATATGCAAGAAAAGTTCTCATATAAGTGATTTTCATTAAAAAGTTTTGATATGTTAAAAAAGAAGAATGTTGTATTTTAATTTTAAATTATTTGTGTGTTACATTAAGTGTTATACTCTTGTGAATTGTATGAGAGGGAGAGAATGGGACACTGGACAGTTATCTACGATGACATTGTACGAGAAAAATTTTCATATGTGTGATGTTTTATAAAATGTATGGATGTTGAAAAAGAAAATTATTGTGGTATACTCATTAAAGTGTTTATATGTGAAAGTGTTATATATATTATGTTGTTCATAAATCAATCGATTCTTTCTTCTTCGATTTATTTATGAGCGAGGCGAATTGTAACAGTTCAAACCCCGTTACAAGGTGTTATCTCTATTGTTATTATTATTACTTCATCCATGATATAATTATTATTACTGTTGTTATTATTATGTCCGTACTATTATTATTTTATCTGTGAGATTACTATTATTGTATTATTATTATTGTTCAGTTCAATTCTGCAATACTTGTCTCTTGCGTGATTGTAGTTAAATGAATGCATATATACGTGTGTGTAGATTAACAGTAAAAATATGTACAGTAGGAGTTGGAGTATATCAGATGTGGATATGATATTGCTACATTGTGCAATACTGCTGGCGTTACTTCCAAGTCATCGCTACGTCACTGT
The DNA here is from genome assembly GCF_040414725.1 of Anabrus simplex. NCBI lineage: Eukaryota > Metazoa > Arthropoda > Insecta > Orthoptera > Tettigoniidae > Anabrus > Anabrus simplex. The sequence goes on from NC_090271.1 coordinate 6,230,312, forward strand.
GCTTATTTGGCGGTGATGTCACGATCTGGTAGTTACCTACTGGGTGCCGCGGGGGATTTCGCCATAGGGTGTAATATTTGTCGCGAGGTGGGAGTAGATCGCAGTTATTTCTGGAGATTACGTAGGTGTGTCAACCAATCTCTATAAAAAGTGTCAGTATTTTGTAGCGTCAGTCATTATTCTACTGGAAGGAGAGGCCACAGTTGGCCATTTACTGAACGAGATGGAGAGGCCTCAGTCGGTCATTAATCATTGGTCATTGAGAGAGTGAGGCTACAGTTGGTCGGTCCCTTAGTTGAAGATACGGAGGGGAAGGCTTACCACGAAGTCATAGAAGGATAGACTTGCAATGAAGTCATATTTAACAGACTTACCAAGAAGTCCTCATGATGGAGAACAAACAGTCACATGGATACCTAGTCGCCAGTGAAACAAAAATGATAGATCACCAAATTAGGCGTGACACATCTACAGTAAACACCAGATCAAAGGAATACGTCGTAATTACACTCAAAGTGTTGAAGGTACAGTCAAGTGAACCAGTGAGGGATATATTTAATGTAAAATTGTTAAATGTCCGGTCAACAAGAATTCAAATTCATGCCTAGTTTCTTTGATTTGTAATTTCATAATTTCATATTTTCATCTGTTTCAATCGCAGCAGTTATCACTAATTTTCTATACTATTTCAAGAATATGTTTTGTTCTATAAAATTAATCCTTCGTTTCAATTCTAGAGTAGAATCACTTAACCTCAAATTTAGTGGAAAAACCGAACGCCAATCTCCTTCCCCCAGAACTTATATGTTGTCAAAAGTAAGCTTATTACCCCACACCCTAGAGATAGTCAAGATTCACATTCTATTATTGCTGCACTGAGTGGTAGCTGGCGCCCTTCAAAGAACGTACGTGTAAGTAAGCAGGTAAGAAGTAAGTGTGAGTACAATTGTGTATTTTATTTAATGATATATTAATTTTCATAATTTTCAATTTAAATGGAGATTAGTATGTCTTCTAAATTTACTAAAGGAGTTAGGAACAATTACAACTGTCAGCTGTGTTCAGTAGTACCTGAAGTAATGAGGGAGTTATCTGCAGGCTCTATTGTCACAGCTCTAACCTCTGTGATATTGATGTGCTATCAGCTGTGTTCAGTAGTACCTGAAGTAAAGAGGGAGCTATCTGCAGGCTCTATTGTCACAGCTCTAACATACGTGATATTGATGTGCTATCAGCTGTGTTCAGTAGTACCTGAGGGTATGAGGGAGCTATCTACAGGCTCTATTGTCACAGCTCTAACCTCTGTGATATTGATGTGCTATCAGCTGTGTTCAGTAGTACCTGAAGTAATGAGGGAGCTATCTGCAGGCTCTATTATCACAGCTCTAACCTCTGTGATATTGATGTGCTATCAGCTGTGTTCAGTAGTACCTGAAGTAACGAGGGAGCTATCTGCAGGCTCTATTGTCACAGCTCTAACCTCTGTGATATTGATGTGCTATCAGCTGTGTTCAGTAGTACCTGAGGTTATGAGGGAGCTATCTGCAGGCTCTATTGTCACAGCTCTAACATATGTGATATTGATGTGCTATCAGATGTGTTCAGTAGTACCTGAAGTAATGAGGGAGCTATCTGCAGGCTCTATTGTCACAGCTCTAACCTCTGTGATATTGATGTGCTATCAGCTGTGTTCAGTAGTACCTGAGGTTATAAGGGAGCTATCTGCAGGCTCTATTGTCACAGCTCTAACCTCTGTGATATTGATGTGCTATCAGCTGTGTTCAGTAGTACATGAGGTTATAAGGGAGCTATCTACAGGCTCTATTGTCACAGCTCTAACATATGTGATATTGATGTGCTCCCAGCTGTGTTCAGTAGTACCTGAAGTAAGGAGGGAGCTATCTGCAGGCTCTATTGTCACAGCTCTAACCTCTGTGATATTGATGTTCTATCAGCTGTGTTCAGTAGTACCTGAAGTAAGGAGGGAGCTATCTGCAGGCTCTATTGTCACAGCTCTAACCTCTGTGATATTGATGTGCTATCAGCTGTGTTCAGTAGTACCTGAAGTAATGAGGGTGCTGTCTGCAGGCTCTATTGTCACAGCTCTAACCTCTGTGATATTGATGTGCTATCAGCTGTGTTCAGCAGTTCTTGAAGTAACAAGGGATCTATCTGCAGGCTCTATTGTCACAGCTCTAACCTCTGTGATATTGGTGTGCTATCATCTGTGTTCAGTAGTACCTGAAGTAATGAGGGAGCTATCTCCAGGCTCTTTTGTCACAGCTCTAACCTCTGTGATATTGATGTGCTATCATCTGTGTTCAGTAGTACCTGAAGTAATGAGGGTGCTGTCTGCAGGCTCTATTGTCACAGCTCTAACCTCTGTGATATTGATGTGCTATCAGCTGTGTTCAGTAGTACCTGAAGTGTTGAGGGAGCTATCTCCAGGCTCTATTGTCACAGCTCTAACCTCTGTGATATTGATGTGCTATCATCTGTGTTCAGTAGTACCTGAAGTAATGAGGGTGCTGTCTGCAGGCTCTATTGTTACAGCTCTAATCTCTGTGATATTGATGTGCTGTCAGCTGTGTTCAGTAGTACCTGAAGTAATGAGGGAGCTATCTCCAGGCTCTATTGTCACAGCTCTAACCTCTGTGATATTGATGTGCTATCATCTGTGTTCAGTAGTACCTGAAGTAATGAGGGTGCTGTCTGCAGGCTCTATTGTCACAGCTCTAACCTCTGTGATATTGATGTGCTATCAGCTGTGTTCAGTAGTACCTGAAGTGTTGAGGGAGCTATCTCCAGGCTCTATTGTCACAGCTCTAACCTCTGTGATATTGATGTGCTATCAGCTGTGTTCAGTAGTACCTGAAGTAATGAGGGTGCTGTCTGCAGGCTCTGTTGTCACAGCTCTAACCTCTGTGATATTGATGTGCTATCAGCTGTGTTCAATAGTACCTGAGGTTATGAGGGAGCTATCTGCAGGCTCTATTGTCACACCTCTAACCTCTGTGATATTAATGTGCTATCAGCTGTGTTCAATAGTACCTGAGGTTATGAGGGAGCTATCTCCACGCTCTATTGTCACACCTCTAACCTCTGTGATATTAATGTGCTATCAGCTGTGTTCAGTAGTACCTGAAGTAATGAGGGAGCTATCCCCAGGCTCTTTTGTCAGAGCTCTACCTGCTGTTATGAAGATATACTGTGAGTTGTGTTTAGTCTGGGAGTTTGAGCTTCATCCTCCTACAACCTGTATGTTTAAAATATTGACACATCCTTGTGAGCTCATCAGTTTTTTTTTTGCTAGGGGCTTTACGTCGCACCGACACAGATAGGTCTTATGGCGACGATGGGATAGGAAAGGCCTAGGAGTTTGAAGGAAGCGGCCGTGGCCTTAATTAAGTTACAGCCCCAGCATTTGCCTGGTGTGAAAATGGGAAACCACGGAAAACCATCTTCAGGGCTTACGATAGTGGGATTCGAACCTACTATCTCCCGGATGCAAGCTCACAGCCGCGCGCCTCTACGCGCACGGCCAACTCGCCCGGTCATCAGTTTGTTACACACTTGTGTATAAACAATTACAAAATAATTGGGGCCAATGAATGCCCATTCTAAATGGCCTTAATGTAAAAAGGAAAGGTTTAAAATGATCCGTCATGAACAAGTCTTGCACTCCTTCCAGAAAAAGTCTGGGCTTATGGCCCTAAGCGAAGTGAGTGAACGATGCCGAAAATGTTGTTAGGAATTTGGAGGTTCAGGAAATCTTCGTACCAAGTTTGAATGGGAATCAACAGCCTCATTAGAACATTTAAACCATTGAGTTTGAAACCTTCCCCTCGAGCTATCTGCCTCCCAGTACACTTCGTCCAGTGTTTATAGTATTTCGAGAACTCTTTAGAGATATGCTCGATGCCGGTTCACATCCCCAATTTTAATTGGTTAGAGAAAATATTCAGAAAATTTCTGATTGGTTGTTAGGTCCATAAGTTGGAGGGGGGAGAAATGTTGACAACATTCTCACAAACTAAGGTCACCTAACTGTAAAAAGAAATACATTTCCCTTGAGAATGTATTGTCACTAATCGCGCCGGTGGGGCACTTAGGCCGATGGAAGAGACATCTTTTAGTTGAAAGTCCAACTACATTAGTTCATGTTCAATTACATAGATATCCTAATAGGAGGCGCGCACTTAAATTCGACGGAGAAAGTGTACCCCGGTACTATTATTATTATTATTATTATTATTATTATTATTATTATTATTGTACCGGGAGGTACTCCTCAATCCCGTGCATTTGAACGAAGCGCCTTGAAGAATGCTATCTATCACATAAAAATGGAAACAACTAGTGCAAGAAGTTTGGACGTTGATCAACAATACTAAAGTGACAGAGTAATGTGTTTTTTTAGGGTTTCCTAAATTGACTGGATTTCTTTTGATTTTTTGCGGTCTATCACACTTTGCAACAACTATTTCAAGAAGTTTGGACTTTTCTCCATAGATGTCTCTATTAAAGAACTGATGTCATGCACTCTGGTGCAAACTGGAATAACTAGAAATTTAAAAAGAGTTTTGTGTTTATAGGTTTTCCGAACTGAATTGAATTTACTTGTTTTGATACTTCAAGGTTTGCAACACTTCTTACTCACCTCGCCAGCTTTGGAGTCTGGCCAATCAGAAATTTTGTGTATTTATTTTTCAGCCAATCAAACGCTTCATGTACCTATTTTATCTGCCAATAAAGTGAGAGGGTGTGTCTGATTTTAGTCCAGAGCCTTCTCGAACCTTCATCTCGGGTATAAATGCTGACGCTTTTCGAGCTAACTTGTCTTATTGATCGTTGCTTTACCGAGTGTTTGTGTTAAGAGAGGAGGCGGTGGCCTCATTCTTCGGCAGGCAGAACATCAGCTAAGGTAATGGCCACCATTTTTCTATCTCAGTAGTTATCTCCGCAAGCTGACTCGAGTAGAAGATTCCAATCTTTAACTATGTAACAGTCTATTTCCTAAAATGTAAACTTTCTTCCTTCTCCCGTTAAAGTCAAGTAAATCATAAGAGAGTGCGTTACCCTCTCGAATTCCCCTTCCATTATTTATTTATTTATTTATGTATTTATTCACAAAGCACAAGATACAGCTACACTGAGCAAATTTCACTTGCACTGCCAACAGACTATTTAACCAACGTAAACTTTCATAATAAAATATAACAAACATAACAAAATATAACAAGATCAGGTACACAGCCTACTAATAACTGTCCATATCGAAAACCATAAGAATGTCCATATTGATAGCCAAGTCGTCGTGGGTCAAGATGGCGCTATAATCCCTTCACATCAACTTATCTTTAAGAGGCTATTTACACACCTCTCGAATACACTTTTATTTGATGCTATATCGAGTTCTTGTCTCCTGTTAATATTGTTAAAGAGTGTCGGGAGGCGGATTAGGAAAGATCGTTGAAGTATTGAGTGCTGAGTGTGGGGAATGTGGAGAAGGTCTTTGGTTCTGGTGGAGCGGGAAGGAACACGGAGAAAGAAGAGTGAGACAAGATGTTCCGAGCGGTAATGCCCATTTAAGATCCCGTGGAGGAAACTCAGGTCAGCTACCTGTCGCCTGATGTGCAGCGGTGACATATTAATTGCCATTAATACCTGCTGCGTAGACAGATTTCTGAGCTTGGGGTGTCTGTTCCTTACAATTGCAGCAAAGAAGGACACTGCTCTGTCTAACTGCTTAGTACTGGAGGGGGAGGCTGTTGTCCAAATAGGAGAGCAGTAGTTTAAGAGAGGTTGAATGATCGTGAGGAAGAAGTGACGAAGAGCAATGGGGTCAGAAATTTCTGTGAAGCGATAGAGAATGCCTAGTAATTTCATGGCCTTGGTTGTATATGTTTCTATGTGGGTCTTGAGGTGACTATGATTTTGTAACCGTTTTCGCTTGTAAATTGTAACTTAACTTGTCCATGTAGTCACCTCAGTAGTGCGCAAGTGTCCGCCTGGGGCCAGTAATTGAACCTGTTGGTTTCCATGAAGGCCCAGTAGACACCCCTGGTCTTGTGAATTGTAGGAAAGTGTGAAAGTTAATGGTTGCCTTGAGTAGGCTGTAAGCTGGCTAGAACTGTGGAGCTTTGATGCTCTTTTCTTGTTACGTAATGGATATTGAGTGGAGCCTTTGGAAGGCCGTAATTTGTGACCACTGGAGCTAAGTTCGTGATTTAGAACTTCCTGTGAAACAAATTGGGAGATTCGTCTCCTTGCCTATCTAAATAAACGCAACAATAGTGATGTTGGGACCTTTGTGAAGCTCAAGTCGTACCTTACCAATTCTTGGTTTTTCTGCTTTTCATTTCTGTACAACACTAGCTCTGTACCTGAAATCTTGTTGTTTGTTAAAATTTAAAATCTGAAGAGAAATGTAACATTTATTTTAAAATCTTAAATTATTCTTTGACTATCGTGGACAGACCCATTCAAACCTCTCTGTGGTCCACGGAAATTCACTAACAATTATCACCCCCACCTCGAACGGAAGTCAAACTTAAGGTTTTCAATTCGACACACAATCACTTTATGTACAGTCAATTAGGTTGAATGTCCAACTAAAGGAGCCAGCAGTTCGATTTCTAGCCGGTCGGCGATTATATTTTTAATTCCTTGTAGCTCGAAGGTTAGAGTGTTTTGAATTTAACGCACAATCTTTGAGTTACTATGATAGTCAGCAATGTAAGCGAAAGAGTGCCGAATTCGATTCCCAGTCGTGGTGGGGATATTTTAATTTCTCGCAGCTCAAAAGTTAGGTGCTAAGTGACGTAAACATTACCGCACGTGATTACAACTCTCCAGGGTTCAAATCAACAGCTAAGAGCAGAAAGCTGTCTCAGCAAATACTTCCAACTTGTTTGTGCACCTCACCTGCATTTCCTCTCCGTATTCAGTTGTAATTCGAGCTTAATCTTCAGTGAATGAAAAGCTCACCATCGATTCTACGTCGGGTTGAGCTCTTTAGTTCTGAGTCCAAGTGAGCTCCAGGTTCGAAACCCCGAGCCGGCGATTTTTTCTCTGCTTGGAGTTAGATGTTTGAATTTTCGGAATTAGATATTTGAATAGCACTTCAGCTTAGAGTTCTTGCGATCTCCAGGTTCGAATGCTAGTCGGGGTTGGGATTTTTAATTTCTCGCAGCTCAAACGTTAGGTTTTTTTTATAAAACAATAGTACTTCAGCTTTGTATCCAAGCGAGCTTCAGGTTCGAATCCTAGTTCGGTCGGTGATTTTTGACTTCAATTCTTGTAGCGCTAAAGCCAGGTGTTTCAATGAAACGCACAAGCTTTTAACGCAAGTCATTCTTCTTTAATGCTCGCGTAGAGGAGCCACTGGTTCGATTCCTAGTGGAGTTGCGATATTTTTTATTTTTTACCTCGAATGTTTGAATTTAACCCACGCTGTCAATGTGCAGTCAGTGTACTGCGTTTTATTCCCAGCATGCAAAGCGCGAACTTCTTTGTTTCAGTTCTGAACACAAAGTTCTAATCTCTAAGTGACGTAAACAATATTGCAAACGGCTATAAGTCTCTAGAGTTCAAATCTATAAGCTCAAAATCTTACAATTAAAAATACAGTGTTCCAAACACTAAAAACCAACAGCGCGTTATGCAAAAGATGACACGCTAGCGTCTTTTACTCGGCAGCCGCTCAGATTCAAGCTTGAAGTAGCTTTCTAAAGTTGTGTCTATGAATAAAGCACATGTATTAAATCTTACAACATCTCCCTCGTCCCATGCCGCCATCTTGTTTAGCTTCCACCCAAGTCAGTATCAAAGCCCCTAAAGTTACCCTGGACCCATGTCTCATCTTGTCTAGTTAGATTAAGCCTGGGATCGAATCTCAAAGCGGAATCTGTAACGCCCTTGTAAGGTTAAGCTAGCACACTAGTGCATCAGAATTGAGTCGCATCCGTGCCTGCTAGGTTGAGCTTACACTCAGGAGGAGGAGGAATGACTCTGAGCGCCAATGTTGCACCCCTATGAATGAAGCATAACACCAGGTCCTAGTACCATTAATACATGTGTGTAGCCGCCATCTTGTTCAAATTTCAGCTCCAGGCCCCTGAGGTTGCCGTCCAACGTTACGCCCCTACGAATAAAACATATGTATTAAGTCTTACACCATCTCTCCAGTCCTATTAGTACAACGTATGACAACCGGGCGGGTAGGAGCGCGCAGCTTTGAGATTGCATCCGGGAGATAGTGGGTTCGAACCCCACTGTCGGCAGCCCTGAAGTAGGTTTTCCGTGGTTTCCTATTTTCACACCAGGCAAATGCTGGGGATGTACCTTAATTAAGGCCACGGCCGCTTCCTTCGCATTCCTAGGCCTTTTATATCCCATCGTCGCCATAAGACCTATCTGTGTCGCTGTGACGTAAAACAAATAGCAAAAAAGTAAAACGTATAGTCGCTAAGGTAGTGTAGGGAAGGCCAGCCAGTTAGGTTAACGCCTGGTCAACCTAAGATTAAGCCTGCACTTTTAGCCAGGATGTGAATTGGGTTAGGTTAAGTTAACGCCTATCAGCGTGAGGTGAATCCTACATTCTCAGCCATTAGCATCATGTAAGGTTAAGTGTGCACTGTTATGCGGTTAGCCTCGGCATCGATTTTTTTACTAGTGGCATTACGTCGCACCCACAAAGATAGGCCTTATGGCGACGATGGGATAGGAAGGGCCTACGAGTTAGAAGGAAGCGGCCATGGCCTTAATTAAGGCAGAGCCCCAGCATTTGCCTGGTGTGAAAATGGGAAAAACATCTTCAGGGCTGCCGGCATTGGGATACGAACCCACTATCTCCCGGATACAATCTCAAAGCCGTGCGCCTCTAACAGCACGTCCACTCACCGGGTAGGCATCAAACTTAGGTCTGTAAAGTTAACGCCCGTAGGCCTGGTGACGAACCCGGGATCTTTGAAGTTAAGACTGGACACGTAGCCAGCGTAAGGCCATGCGAGGTTAAGAGAGCACTCTTAGCCTACGGCTGTAGTGAGGTCATGTGAGATTAACAGCGAGCTCTTAGCGAACCGCTGTAGTGAGGTCATGTGAGGTTAAGAGAACACTCTTAGCCAACCGCTGTAGTGAGGTCATGTGAGGTTAAGAGAACGCTCTTAGCCAACCGCTGTAGTGAGGTCATGTGAGGTTAAGAGAACGCTCTTAGCCAAACGCTGTAGTGAGGTCATGTGAGGTTAAGAGAACGCTCTTAGCCAAACGCTGTAGTGAGGTCATGTGAGGTTTAAAGAACGCTCTTAGCCACCCGCTGTAGTGAGGTCATGTAAGGTTAACAGCGAGCTCTTAGCGAACCGCTGTAGTGAAGTCATGTGAAGTTAAGAGAGCGCCTTTAGCGAACGGCTGTAGTGAGGTCAGGTGAAGTTAAGAAAACGCTCTTAGCCACCCGCTGTAGTGAGGTCATGTAAGATTAACAGCGAGCTCTTAGCCACCCGCTGTAGTGAGGTCACTTAAGGTTAACAGCGAGCTCTTAGCCACCCGCTGTAGTGAGGTCATGTAAGATTAACAGCGAGCTCTTAGCCACCCGCTGTAGTGAGGTCATGTGAGATTAACAGCGAGCTCTTAGCCACCCGCTGTAGTGAGGTCATGTGAGGTTAACAGCGATCTCTTAGCCAACGGCTGTAGGGAGGTCATGTGAGGTTAAGAGAGCGCTCTTAGCGAACCGCTGTAGTGAGGTCAGGTGAAGTTAAGAGAGCGCTCTTAGCCACCCGCTGTAGTGAGGTCATGTGAGGTTAACAGCGAGCTCTTAGCCACCCGCTGCAGTGAGGTCATGGAAGGTTAACAGCGAGCTCTTAGCCAACGGCAGTACGGAGGTCATGTGAGGTTAAGAGAGCGCTCTTAGCGAACCGCTGTAGTGAGGTCATGTGAGGTTAATAGAGCGCTCTTAGCCACCCGCCGTAGTGAGGTCATGTGAGGTTAACAGCGAGCCCTTAGCCACCAGCTGTAGTGAGGTCTTTTAAAGTTAACAGCGAGCTCTTAGCCACCCGCTGTAGTGAGGTCATGTAATATTAACAGCGAGCTCTTAGCCACCCGTCGTAGTGAGGTCATGTAAGGTTAACAGCGAGCTCTTAGCCAACGGCTGTAGGGAGGTCATGTGAGGTTAAGAGAACGCTCTTAGCGAACCGCTGTAGTGAGGTCATGTGAGGATAAGAGAGCGCTCTCAGCGAACCGCTGTAGTGTGTTCATGTAAGGTTAAGAGAGCGCTCTTAGCGAACCGCTGTAATGAGGTCATGTAAGTTTAACAGCGAGCTCTTAGCGAACCGCTGTAGTGAGGTCATGTGAGGTTAAGAGAGCGCTCTTAGCGAACCGCAGTAGTGAGGTCATGTAAGGTTAACAGCGAGCTTTTAGCCAACGGCTGTAGTGAGGTCATGTGAGGTTCACAGAGCACTCTTAGCGAACCGCTGTAGTGAGGTCCTGCGAGGTTAAGAGAGCGCTCCTAGCCAACCGCTGTAGTGAGGTCATGTGAGGATAAGAGAGCGCTCTTAGCGAATCGCTGTAGTGGTCATGTGAGGTTAAGAGAACGTTCATAGCTAACCGCTGTAGTGAGGTCTTGTGAGGTTAAGAGAACGCTCTTAGCGAACCGCTGTAGTGAGGTCATGTAAGGTTAAGAGAACACTCTTAGCCAACCGCTGTAGTAAGGTCATGTGAGGTTAAGAGAACGCTCTTAGTCAAACGCTGTAGTGAGGTTATGTGGGGTTAAAAGAACGCTCTTAGCCAAACGCTGTAGTGAGATCATGTAAGGTTCACAGAGCACTCTTAGCGAACCGCTGTAGTGAGGTCCGGTGAGGTTAAGAGGGCGCTCATATCCAACCGCTGTAGTGAGGTCATGTGAGGTTAAGAGAGCGCTCTTAGCCACCCTCTGTAGTGAGGTCATTTAAGGTTAACAGCGAGCTCTTAGCCACCCACAGTAGTGAGGTCATGTAAGGTTAACAGCGAGCTCTTAGCCACCCGCTGTGGTGAGATCATGTAAGGTTAACAGCGAGCTCTTAGCCAACGGCTGTAGTGGGGTCATGTGAGGTTGAGAGAACGCTCTTAGCGTACCGACGTAGTGTGGTCATGTGAGGTTAAGAGAGCGCTCTTAGCGAACCGCTGTAGTGAGGTCATGTGAGGTTAAGAGAGCGCTCTTAGCGAACGGCTGTAGTGAGGTCATGGGAGGTTAACAGCGAGCTCTTAGCCAACGGCTGTAGTGAGGTCATGTGAGGTTAAGAGAGCGCTCTTAGCGAACCGCTGTAGTGAGGTCATGTGAGGTTAAGAGAGCGCTCTTAGCGAACCGCAGTACTGAGGTCATGTAAGGTTACGGTAAGAGAGCGCTCTTAGCGAACCGCCGTAGTGAGGTCATGTAAGGTTAAGAGAACGCTCTTAGCGAACCGCTGTAGTGAGGTCATGTGAGGTTAAGAGAACGCTCTTAGCGAACCGCTGTAGTGAGGTCATGTAAGGTTAAGAGAGCGCTCTTAGCGAACCGCTGTAGTGAGGTCATGTGAGGTTAAGAGAACGCTCATAGCCAACCGCTGTAGTGAGGTCATGTGAGGTTAAGAGAACGCTCTTAGCCAAACGCTGTAGTGAAGTCATGTGAGGTTAAGAGAACGCTCTTAGCCAAACGCTGTAGTGAGGTCATGTGAGGTTAAGAGAGCGCTCTGAGAAAACCGCTGTAGTGAGGTCATATGAGGTTAAGAGAGCGCTCATAGCCAACCGCTGTAGTGGGGTCATGTGAGGTTAAGAGAGCGCTCTTAGCGGACGGATGTAGTGAGGTCATGTGAGGTTAAGAGAGCGCTCTTAGCCAACCGCTGTAGTGAAGTCATGTGAGGTTAAGAGAGCGCCCTTAGCGAATGGCTGTAGTGAGGTCGTGTGAGGTTAAGAGAGCGCTTTTAGCGACCCGCTGTAGTGAGATCATGTGAGGTTAAGAGAACGCTCTTAGCGAACGGCTGTAGTGAGGTCATGTGAGGTTCAGAGAGCGCTCTTAGCGAACCGCTATAGTGAGGTCATGTGAGGTTAAGGGAGCGCTCTTAGCGAACCACTGTAGTAAGGTCATGTGAGGTTAAGAGAGCGCTCTTAGCGAAAGGCTGTAGTGAGGTCATGTGAGCTTAGGAGAACGCTCTTAGCGAACCGCTGTAGTTAGGTTAAGAGAGCGCTCTTAGAGAACCGCTGTAGTGAGATCATGTGAGGTTAAGAGAGCGCTCTTAGCGAACCGCTGTAGTGAGGTCATGTGAGCTTATGAGAACGCTCATAGCGAGCCGCTGTAGTGAGGTCATGTGAGGTTAAAAGCGAGCTCTTAGCGAACCGCTGTAGTGAGGTCATGTGAGATTAACAGCGAGCTCTTAGCGAACCGCTGTAGTGAGTACATGTGAGGTTAACAGCGAGCTCATAGCGAACCGCTGTAGTGAGGTCAAGTGAGGTTAAGAGAGCGCTCTTAGCGAACCGCTATAGTGAGGTCATGTGAGGTTAACAGCGAGCTCTTAGCGAACCGCTGTAGTGAGGTCATGAGAGCGCTCTTAGCAAACCGCTGTAGTGAGGTCATGTGAGGTTAAGAGAGTGCTCTTAGCGAACTGCTGTAGTGAGGTCATGTGAGGTTAAGAGAGCGCTCTTAGCGAACGGCTGTAGTGAGGTCATGTGAGGTTCAGAGAACGCTCTTAGCGAACCGCTCTAGTGAGGTCATGTGACGTTAAGAGAGCGCTCTTTGCAAACCGCTGTAGTGAGTTCATGTGAGGTTAAGAGAGAGCTCTTAGCAAACCGCTGTAGTGAGATCATGTGAGGTTAAGAGAGCGATCTTAGCGAACCGCAGTAGTGAGGTCATGTGAGGTTAAGAGAGCGCTCTTAGCGAACGGCTGTAGTGAGGTCATGTGAGGTTAAGAGAGCGCTCTTAGCGAACGGCTGTAGTGAGGTCATGTTAGGTTAAGAGAACGCTCTTAGCGAACCGCTGTAGTGAGGTGATGTGAGGTTAAGAGAGCTCTCTTAGCGAACGGCTGTAGTGAGGTCATGTTAGGTTAAGAGAGCGCTCTTAGCGAACGGCTGTGGTGAGGTCATGTGAGGTTAAGAGAGCGCTCTTAGCGAACCGGTGTAGTGAGGTCATGTGAGGTTAAGAGAGCGCTCTTAGCGAACGGCTGTTGTGAGGTCATGTGAGGTTAAGAGAGCGCTCTTAGCGAACGGCTGTAGTGAGGTCATGTTAGGATAAGAGAGCGCTCTTAGCGAACCGCTGTAGTGAGGTGATGTGAGTTTAAGAGAGCTCTCTTAGCGAACGGCTGTAGTGAGGTCATGTTAGGTTAAGAAAGCGCTCTTAGCGAACCGCTGTAGTGAGGTCATGTAAGGTTAACAGCGAGCTCTTAGCCAACGGCTGTAGGGAGGTCATGTGAGGTTAAGAGAGCGCTCTTAGCGAACCGCTGTAGTGAGGTCATGTGAGGTTAACAGCGAGCTCCTAGCCACCCGCTGCAGTGAGGTCATGAAAGGTTAACAGCGAGCTCTTAGCCAACGGCTGTAGGGAGTTCATGTGAGGTTAAGAGAGCGCTCTTAGCGAACCGCTGTAGTGAGGTCATGTGAGGTTAATAGAGCGCTCTTAGCCACCCGCCGTAGTGAGGTCATGTGAGGTTAACAGCGAGCTCTTAGCCACCCGCTGTAGTGAGGTCATTTAAAGTTAACAGCGAGCTCTTAGCCACCCGCTGTAGTGAGGTCATTTAAGGTTAACAGTGAGCTCTTAGCCACCCGCTGTAGTGAGGTCATGTAAGATTAACAGCGAGCTCTTAGCCATCCGCTGTAGTGAGGTCATGTAAGGTTAACAGCGAGCTCTTAGCCACCCGCTGTAGTGAGGTCATGTAATATTAACAGCGAGCTCTTAGCCACCCGTTGTAGTGAGGTCATGTAAGGTTAACAGCGAGCTCTTAGCCAACGGCTGTAGGGAGGTCATGTGAGGTTAAGAGAACGCTCTTAGCGAACCGCTGTAGTGAGGTCATGTGAGGTTAAGAGAGCGCTCTTAGCGAACCGCTGTAGTGAGTTCATGTAAGGTTAAGAGAGCGCTCTTAGCGAACCGCTGTAATGAGGTCATGTAAGTTTAACAGCGAGCTCTTAGCGAACCGCTGTAGTGAGGTCATGTGAGGTTAAGAGAGCGCTCTTAGCGAACCGCAGTAGTGAGGTCATGTAAGGTTAACAGCGAGCTTTTAGCCAACGGCTGTAGTGAGGTCATGTGAGGTTCACAGAGCACTCTTAGCGAACCGCTGTAGTGAGGTCCTGTGAGGTTAAGAGAGCGCTCCTAGCCAACCGCTGTAGTGAGGTCATGTGAGGATAAGAGAGCGCTCTTAGCGAACCGCTGTAGTGGTCATGTGAGGTTAAGAGAACGTTCATAGCTAACCGCTGTAGTGAGGTCTTGTGAGGTTAAGAGAACGCTCTTAGCGAACCGCTGTAGTGAGGTCATGTAAGGTTAAGAGAACACTCTTAGCCAACCGCTGTAGTAAGGTCATGTGAGGTTAAGAGAACGCTCTTAGTCAAACGCAGTAGTGAGGTTATGTGAGGTTAAAAGAACGCTCTTAGCCAAACGTTGTAGTGAGATCATGTAAGGTTCACAGAGCACTCTTAGCGAACCGCTGTAGTGAGGTCCTGTGAGGTTAAGAGGGCGCTCATATCCAACCGCTGTAGTGAGGTCATGTGAGGTTAAAAGAGCGCTCTTAGCCACCCTCTGTAGTGAGGTCATTTAAGGTTAACAGCGAGCTCTTAGCCACCCACTGTAGTGAGGTCATGTAAGGTTAACAGCGAGCTCTTAGCCACCCGCTGTGGTGAGATCATGTAAGGTTAACAGCGAGCTCTTAGCCAACGGCTGTAGTGAGGTCATGTGAGGTTGAGAGAACGCTCTTAGCGAACCGACGTAGTGAGGTCATGTGAGGTTAAGAGAGCGCTCTTAGCGAACCGCTGTAGTGAGGTCATGTGAGGTTAAGAGAGCGCTCTTAGCGAACGGCTGTAGTGAGGTCATGGGAGGTTAACAGCGAGCTCTTAGCCAACGGCTGTAGTGAGGTCATGTGAGGTTAAGAGAGCGCTCTTAGCGAACCGCTGTAGTGAGGTCATGTGAGGTTAAGAGAGCGCTCTTAGCGAACCGCAGTACTGAGGTCATGTAAGGTTACGGTAAGAGAGCGCTCTTAGCGAACCGCCGTAGTGAGGTCATGTAAGGTTAAGAGAACGCTCTTAGCGAACCGCTGTAGTGAGGTCATGTGAGGTTAAGAGAACGCTCTTAGCGAACCGCTGTAGTGAGGTCATGTAAGGTTAAGAGAGCGCTCTTAGCGAACCGCTGTAGTGAGGTCATGTGAGGTTAAGAGAACGCTCTTAGCCAACCGCTGTAGTGAGGTCATGTGAGGTTAAGAGAACGCTCTTAGCCAAACGCTGTAGTGAAGTCATGTGAGGTTAAGAGAACGCTCTTAGCCAAACGCTGTAGTGAGGTCATGTGAGGTTAAGAGAGCGCTCTGAGACAACCGCTGTAGTGAGGTCATATGAGGTTAAGAGAGCGCTCATAGCCAACCGCTGTAGTGGGGTCATGTGAGGTTAAGAGAGCGCTCTTAGCGAACGGATGTAGTGAGGTTATGTGAGGTTAAGAGAGCGCTCTTAGCCAACCGCTGTAGTGAAGTCATGTGAGGTTAAGAGAGCGCCCTTAGCGAATGGCTGTAGTGAGGTCGTGTGAGGTTAAGAGAGCGCTTTTAGCGACCCGCTGTAGTGAGATCATGTGAGGTTAAGAGAACGCTCTTAGCGAACGGCTGTAGTGAGGTCATGTGAGGTTCAGAGAGCGCTCTTAGCGAACCGCTATAGTGAGGTAATGTGAGGTTAAGGGAGCGCTCTTAGCGAACCACTGTAGTAAGGTCATGTGAGGTTAAGAGAGCGCTCTTAGCGAAAGGCTGTAGTGAGGTCATGTGAGCTTAGGAGAACGCTCTTAGCGAACCGCTGTAGTGAGGTTAAGAGAGCGCTCTTAGAGAACCGCTGTAGTGAGATCATGTGAGGTTAAGAGAGCGCTCTTAGCGAACCGCTGTAGTGAGGTCATGTGAGCTTATGAGAACGCTCATAGCGAACCGCTGTAGTGAGGTCATGTGAGGTTAAAAGCGAGCTCTTAGCGAACCGCTGTAGTGAGGTCATGTGAGATTAACAGCGAGCTCTTAGCGAACCGCTGTAGTGAGTACATGTGAGGTTAACAGCGAGCTCATAGCGAACCGCTGTAGTGAGGTCATGTGAGGTTAAGAGAGCGCTCTTAGCGAACCGCTATAGTGAGGTCATGTGAGGTTAACAGCGAGCTCTTAGCGAACCGCTGTAGTGAGGTCATGAGAGCGCTCTTAGCAAACCGCTGTAGTGGGTCATGTGAGGTTAAGAGAGTGCTCTTAGCGAACTGCTGTAGTGAGGTCATGTGAGGTTAAGAGAGCGCTCTTAGCGAACGGCTGTAGTGAGGTCATGTGAGGTTCAGAGAACGCTCTTAGCGAACCGCTCTAGTGAGGTCATGTGACGTTAAGAGAGCGCTCTTTGCAAACCGCTGTAGTGAGTTCATGTGAGGTTAAGAGAGAGCTCTTAGCAAACCGCTGTAGTGAGATCATGTGAGGTTAAGAGAGCGCTCTTAGCGAACCGCAGTAGTGAGGTCATGTGAGGTTAAGGGAGCGCTCTTAGCGAACGGCTGTAGTGAGGTCATGTGAGGTTAAGAGAGCGCTCTTAGCGAACGGCTGTAGTGAGGTCATGTTAGGTTAAGAGAACGCTCTTAGCGAACCGCTGTAGTGAGGTGATGTGAGGTTAAGAGAGCTCTCTTAGCGAACGGCTGTAGTGAGGTCATGTTAGGTTAAGAGAGCGCTCTTAGCGAACGGCTGTGGTGAGGTCATGTGAGGTTAAGAGAGCGCTCTTAGCGAACCGGTGTAGTGAAGTCATGTGAGGTTAAGAGAGCGCTCTTAGCGAACGGCTGTTGTGAGGTATGTGAGGTTAAGAGAGCGCTCTTAGCGAACGGCTGTGGTGAGGTCATGTTAGGATAAGAGAGCGCTCTTAGCGAACCGCTGTAGTGAGGTGATGTGAGGTTAAGAGAGCTCTCTTAGCGAACGGCTGTAGTGAGGTCATGTTAGGTTAAGAAAGCGCTCTTAGCGAACCGCTGTAGTGAGGTCATGTAAGGTTAACAGCGAGCTCTTAGCCAACGGCCGTAGGGAGGTCATGTGAGGTTAAGAGAGCGCTCTTAGCGAACCGCTGTAGTGAGGTCATGTGAGGTTAAGAGCGAGCTCCTAGCCACCCGCTGCATTGAGGTCATGTAAGGTTAACAGCGAGCTCTTAGCCAACGGCTGTAGGGAGTTCATGTGAGGTTAAGAGAGCGCTCTTAGCGAACCGCTGTAGTGAGGTCATGTGAGGTTAATAGAGCGCTCTTAGCCACCCGCCGTAGTGAGGTCATGTGAGGTTAACAGCGAGCTCTTAGCCACCCGCCGTAGTGAGGTCATTTAAAGTTAACAGCGAGCTCTTAGCCACCCGCTGTAGTGAGGTCATTTAAGGTTAACAGTGAGCTCTTAGCCACCCGCTGTAGTGAGGTCATGTAAGATTAACAGCGAGCTCTTAGCCATCCGCTGTAGTGAGGTCATGTAAGGTTAACAGCGAGCTCTTAGCCAACGGCTGTAAGGAGGTCATGTGAGGTTAAGAGATCGCTCTTAGCGAACCGCTGTAGTGAGGTCATATGAGGTTAAGAGAGCGCTCTTAGCGAACCGCTGTAGTGAGGTCATGTAAGGTTAAGAGAGCGCTCTTAGCGAACCGCTGCAATGAGGTCATGTAAGTTTAACAGCGAGCTCTTAGCGAACCGCGGTATTGAGGTGATGTGAGGTTAAGAGAGCGCTCTTAGCGAACCGCTGTAGTGAGGTCATGTAAGGTTAACAGCGAGCTCTTAGCCAACGGCCGTAGTGAGGTCATATGAGGTTCACAGAGCACTCTTAGCGAACCGCTGTAGTGAGGTCCTGTGAGGTTAAGAGAGCGCTCTTAGTGAACCGCTGTAGTGAGGTCATGTGAGGTTAAGAGAACGTTCATAGCTAACCGCTGTAATGAGGTCTTGTGAGGTTAAGAGAACGCTCTTAGCGAACCGCTCTAGTGAGGTCATGTAAGGTTAAGAGAACACTTTTAGCCAGCTGTTGTAGTGAGGTCATGTGAGGTTAAGAGAACGCTCTTAGCCAAACGCTTTAGTGAGGTTATGTGGGGTTACAAGAACGCTCTTAGCCAAACGCTGTAGTGAGGTCATGTGTGGTTAAGAGAGCGCTCTGAGCCAACCGCTTTAGTGAGGTCATGTGAGGTTAAGAGAGCGCTCATATCCAACCGCTGTAGTGAGGTCATGTGAGGTTAAGAGAGCGCTCTTAGCCACCCTCTGTAGTGACGTCATTTAAGGTTAACAGCGTGCTCTTAACCACCCGCTGTGGTGAGGTCATGTAAGGTTAACAGCGAGCTCTTAGCCACCCGCTGTGGTGAGATCATGTAAGGTTAACAGCGAGCTCTTAGCCAACGGCTGTAGTGAGGTCATGTGAGGTTAAGAGAGCGCTCTTAGCGAACCGCTGTAGTGAGGTCATGTGAGGTTAAGAGAGCGCTCTTAGCGAACGGCTGTAGTGAGGTCATGGGAGGTTAACAGCGAGCTCTTAGCCAACGGCTGTAGTGAGGTCATGTGAGGTTAAGAGAGCGCTCTTAGCGAACCGCTGTAGTGAGGTCATGTGAGGTTAAGAGAACGCTCTTAGCGAACCGCAGTACTGAGGTCATGTAAGGTTAAGAGAGCGCTCTTAGCGAACCGCTGTAGTGAGGTCATGCAAGGTTAACAGCGAGCTCTTAGCGAACCGCTGTAGTGAGGTCATATGAGGTTAAGAGAGCGCTCTTAGCGAACCGCTGTAGTGAGGTCATGTGAGGTTAAGAGAACGCTCTTAGCCAACCGCTGTAGTGAGGTCATGTGAGGTTAAGAGAACGCTCTTAGCCAAACGCTGTAGTGAAGTCATATGAGGTTAAGAGGATGCTCTTAGCCAAACGCTGTAGTGAGGTCATGTGAGGTTAAGAGAGCGCTCTGAGCCAACCGCTGTAGTGAGGTCATATGAGGTGAAGAGAGCGCTCATAGCCAACCGCTGTAGTGAGGTCATGTGAGGTTAAGAGAGCGCTCTTAGCGAACGGCTGTAGTGAGGTCATGTCAGGTTAAGAGAGCGCTCTTAGCCAACCGCTGTAGTGAAGTCATGTGAGGTTAAGAGAGCGCTCTTAGCGAATGGCTGTAGTGAGGTCATGTGAGGTTAAGAGAGCGCTTTTAGCGACCCGCTGTAGTGAGGTCATGTGAGGTTAAGAGAACGCTCTTAGCGAACGGCTGTAGTGAGGTCATGTGAGGTTCAGAGAGCGCTCTTAGCGAACCGCTATAGTGCGATCATGTGAGGTTAAGGGAGCGCTCTTAGCGAACCGCTGTAGTGAGATCATGTGAGGTTAAGAGAGCACTCTTAGCGAAAGGCTGTAGTGAGGTCATGTGAGCTTAAGAGAACGCTCTTAGCGAACCGCTGTAGTGAGGTTAAGAGAGCGCTCTTAGAGAACCGCTGTAGTGAGATCATGTGAGGTTAAGAGAGCGCTCTTAGCGAACCGCTGTATTGAGGTCATGTGTGCTTATGAGAACGCTCATAGCGAACCGCTGTGGTGAGGTCATGTGAGGTTAAAAGCGAGCTCGTAGCGAACCGCTGTAGTGAGGTCATGTGAGATTAACAGCGAGCTCTTAGCGAAGCGCTGTAGTGAGTACATGTGAGGTTAACAGCGAGCTCTTAGCGAACCGCTGTAGTGAGGTGATGTGAGGTTCAGAGAGCGCTCTTAGCGAACCGCTATAGTGAGGTCATGTGAGGTTAAGGGAGCGCTCTTAGCGAACCACTGTAGTAAGGTCATGTGAGGTTAAGAGAGCGCTCTTAGCGAAAGGCTGTAGTGAGGTCATGTGAGCTTAGGAGAACGCTCTTAGCGAACCGCTGTAGTGAGGTTAAGAGAGCGCTCTTAGAGAACCGCTGTAGTGAGATCATGTGAGGTTAAGAGAGCGCTCTTAGCGAACCGCTGTAGTGAGGTCATGTGAGCTTATGAGAACGCTCATAGCGAACCGCTGTAGTGAGGTCATGTGAGGTTAAAAGCGAGCTCTTAGCGAACCGCTGTAGTGAGGTCATGTGAGATTAACAGCGAGCTCTTAGCGAACCGCTGTAGTGAGTACATGTGAGGTTAACAGCGAGCTCATAGCGAACCGCTGTAGTGAGGTCATGTGAGGTTAAGAGAACGCTCTTAGCGAACCGCTCTAGTGAGGTCATGTGACGTTAAGAGAGCGCTCTTTGCAAACCGCTGTAGTGAGTTCATGTGAGGTTAAGAGAGAGCTCTTAGCAAACCGCTGTAGTGAGATCATGTGAGGTTAAGAGAGCGCTCTTAGCGAACCGCAGTAGTGAGGTCATGTGAGGTTAAGAGAGCGCTCTTAGCGAACGGCTGTAGTGAGGTCATGTGAGGTTAAGAGAGCGCTCTTAGCGAACGGCTGTAGTGCGGTCATGTTAGGTTATGAGAACGCTCATAGCGAACCGCTGTAGTGAGGTCATGTGAGGTTAACAGCGAGCTCTTAGCGAACCGCTGTAGTGAGGTCATGAGAGCGCTCTTAGCAAACCGCTGTAGTGAGGTCATGTGAGGTTAAGAGAGTGCTCTTAGCGAACTGCTGTAGTGAGGTCATGTGAGGTTAAGAGAGCGCTCTTAGCGAACGGCTGTAGTGAGGTCATGTGAGGTTCAGAGAACGCTCTTAGCGAACCGCTCTAGTGAGGTCATGTGACGTTAAGAGAGCGCTCTTTGCAAACCGCTGTAGTGAGTTCATGTGAGGTTAAGAGAGAGCTCTTAGCAAACCGCTGTAGTGAGATCATGTGAGGTTAAGAGAGCGCTCTTAGCGAACCGCAGTAGTGAGGTCATGTGAGGTTAAGAGAGCGCTCTTAGCGAACGGCTGTAGTGAGGTCATGTGAGGTTAAGAGAGCGCTCTTAGCGAACGGCTGTAGTGCGGTCATGTTAGGTTAAGAGAACGCTCTTAGCGAACCGCTGTAGTGAGGTGATGTGAGGTTAAGAGAGCTCTCTTAGCGAACGGCTGTAGTGAGGTCATGTTAGGTTAAGAGAGCGCTCTTAGCGAACGGCTGTGGTGAGGTCATGTGAGGTTAAGAGAGCGCTCTTAGCGAACCGGTGTAGTGAGGTCATGTGAGGTTAAGAGAGCGCTCTTAGCAAACGGCTGTTGTGAGGTCATGTGAGGTTAAGAGAGCGCTCTTAGCGAACGGCTGTAGTGAGGTCATGTTAGGATAAGAGAGCGCTCTTAGCGAACCGCTGTAGTGAGGTGATGTGAGGTTAAGAGAGCTCTCTTAGCGAACGGCTGTAGTGAGGTCATGTTAGGTTAAGAAAGCGCTCTTAGCGAACCGCTGTAGTGAGGTCATGTGTAAGGTTAACAGCGAGCTCTTAGCCAACGGCTGTAGGGAGGTCATGTGAGGTTAAGAGAGCGCTCTTAGCGAACCGCTGTAGTGAGGTCATGTGAGGTTAAGAGCGAGCTCATAGCCACCCGCTGCAGTGAGGTCATGTAAGGTTAACAGCGAGCTCTTAGCCAACGGCTGTATGGAGTTCATGTGAGGTTAGGAGAGCGCTCTTAGCGAACCGCTGTAGTGATGTCATGTGAGGTTAATAGAGCGCTCTTAGCCACCCGCCGTAGTGAGGTCATGTGAGGTTAACAGCGAGCTCTTAGCCACCCGCTGTAGTGAGGTCATTTAAAGTTAACAGCGAGCTCTTAGCCACCCGCTGTAGTGAGGTCATTTAAGGTTAACAGTGAGCTCTTAGCCACCCGCTGTTGTGAGGTCATGTAAGATTAACAGCGAGCTCTTAGCCATCCGCTGTAGTGAGGTCATGTAAGGTTAACAGCGAGCTCTTAGCCAACGGCTGTAGGGAGGTCATGTGAGGTTAAGAGAACGCTCTTAGCGAACCGCTGTAGTGAGGTCATATGAGGTTAAGAGAGCGCTCTAAGCGAACCGCTGTAGTGAGGTCATGTAAGGTTAAGAGAGCGCTCTTAGCGAACCGCTGCAATGAGGTCATGTAAGTTTAACAGCGAGCTCTTAGCGAACCGCGGTATTTAGGTGATGTGAGGTTAAGAGAGCGCTCTTAGCGAACCGCTGTAGTGAGGTCATGTAAGGTTAACAGCGAGCTCTTAGCCAACGGCCGTAGTGAGGTCATATGAGGTTCACAGAGCACTCTTAGCGAACCGCTGTAGTGAGGTCCTGTGAGGTTAAGAGAGCGCTCTTAGTGAACCGCTGTAGTGAGGTCATGTGAGGTTAAGAGAACGTTCATAGCTAACCGCTGTAATGAGGTCTTGTGAGGTTAAGAGAACGCTCTTAGCGAACCGCTCTAGTGAGGTCATGTAAGGTTAAGAGAACACTCTTAGCCAGCTGCTGTAGTGAGGTCATGTGAGGTTAAGAGAACGCTCTTAGCCAAACGCTTTAGTGAGGTTATGTGGGGTTACAAGAACGCTCTTAGCCAAACGCTGTAGTGAGGTCATGTGTGGTTAAGAGAGCGCTCTGAGCCAACCGCTTTAGTGAGGTCATGTGAGGTTAAGAGAGCGCTCATATCCAACCGCTGTAGTGAGGTCATGTGAGGTTAAGAGAGCGCTCTTAGCCACCCTCTGTAGTGAGGTCATTTAAGGTTAACAGCGTGCTCTTAACCACCCGCTGTGGTGAGGTCATGTAAGGTTAACAGCGAGCTCTTAGCCACCCGCTGTGGTGAGATCATGTAAGGTTAACAGCGAGCTCTTAGCCAACGGCTGTAGTGAGGTCATGTGAGGTTAAGAGAGCGCTCTTAGCGAACCGCTGTAGTGAGGTCATGTGAGGTTAAGAGAGCGCTCTTAGCGAACCGCTGTAGTGAGGTCATGTGAGGTTAAGAGAACGCTCTTAGCGAACCGCAGTACAGAGGTCATGTAAGGTTAAGAGAGCGCTCTTAGCGAACCGCTGTAGTGAGGTCATGCAAGGTTAACAGCGAGCTCTTAGCGAACCGCTGTAGTGAGGTCATATGAGGTTAAGAGAGCGCTCCTAGCGAACCGCTGTAGTGAGGTCATGTGAGGTTAAGAGAACGCTCTTAGCCAACCGCTGTAGTGAGGTCATGTGAGGTTAAGAGAACGCTCTTAGCCAAACGCTGTAGTGAAGTCATATGAGGTTAAGAGGATGCTCTTAGCCAAACGCTGTAGTGAGGTCATGTGAGGTTAAGAGAGCGCTCTGAGCCAACCGCTGTAGTGAGGTCATATGAGGTGAAGAGAGCGCTCATAGCCAACCGCTGTAGTGAGGTCATGTGAGGTTAAGAGAGCGCTCTTAGCGAACGGCTGTAGTGAGGTCATGTGAAGTTAAGAGAGCGCTCTTAGCCAACCGCTGTAGTGAGGTCATGTGAGGTTAAGAGAGCGCTTTTAGCGACCCGCTGCAGTGAGGTCATGTGAGGTTAAGAGAACGCTCTTAGCGAACGGCTGTAGTGAGGTCATGTGAGGTTCAGAGAGCGCTCCTAGCGAACCGCTGTAGTGAGGTCATGTGAGGTTAAGAGAGCGCTCTTAGCGAACCGCAGTAGTGAGGTCATGTAAGGTTAACAGCGAGCTTTTAGCCAACGGCTGTAGTGAGGTCATGTGAGGTTCACAGAGCACTCTTAGCGAACCGCTGTAGTGAGGTCCTGTGAGGTTAAGAGAGCGCTCCTAGCCAACCGCTGTAGTGAGGTCATGTGAGGATAAGAGAGCGCTCTTAGCGAACCGCTGTAGTGGTCATGTGAGGTTAAGAGAACGTTCATAGCTAACCGCTGTAGTGAGGTCTTGTGAGGTTAAGAGAACGCTCTTAGCGAACCGCTGTAGTGAGGTCATGTAAGGTTAAGAGAACACTTTTAGCCAACCGCTGTAGTAAGGTCATGTGAGGTTAAGAGAACGCTCTTAGTCAAACGCTGTAGTGAGGTTATGTGAGGATAAAAGGACGCTCTTAGCCAAACGCTGTAGTGAGATCATGTAAGGTTCACAGAGCACTCTTAGCGAACCGCAGTAGTGAGGTCCTGTGAGGTTAAGAGGGCGCTCATATCCAACCGCTGTAGTGAGGTCATGTGAGGTTAAGAGAGCGCTCTTAGCCACCCTCTGTAGTGAGGTCATTTAAGGTTAACAGCGAGCTCTTAGCCACCCACTGTAGTGAGGTCATGTAAGGTTAACAGCGAGCTCTTAGCCACCCGCTGTGGTGAGATCATGTAAGGTTAACAGCGAGCTCTTAGCCAACGGCTGTAGTGAGGTCATGTGAGGTTGAGAGAAAGCTCTTAGCGTACCGACGTAGTGTGGTCATGTGAGGTTAAGAGAGCGCTCTTAGCGAACCGCTGTAGTGAGGTCATGTGAGGTTAAGAGAGCGCTCTTAGCGAACGGCTGTAGTGAGGTCATGGGAGGTTAACAGCGAGCTCTTAGCCAACGGCTGTAGTGAGGTCATGTGAGGTTAAGAGAGCGCTCTTAGCGAACCGCTGTAGTGAGGTCATGTGAGGTTAAGAGAGCGCTCTTAGCGAACCGCAGTACTGAGGTCATGTAAGGTTACGGTAAGAGAGCGCTCTTAGCGAACCGCCGTAGTGAGGTCATGTAAGGTTAAGAGAACGCTCTTAGCGAACCGCTGTAGTGAGGTCATGTGAGGTTAAGAGAACGCTCTTAGCGAACCGCTGTAGTGAGGTCATGTGAGGCTAACAGCGAGCTCTTAGCGAACCGCTGTAGTGAGGTCATGAGAGCGCTCTTAGCAAACCGCTGTAGTGAGGTCATGTGAGGTTAAGAGAGTGCTCTTAGCGAACTGCTGTAGTGAGTACATGTGAGGTTAACAGCGAGCTCATAACGAACCGCTGTAGTGAGGTCAAGTGAGGTTAAGAGAGCGCTCTTAGCGAACCGCTATAGTGAGGTCATGTGAGGTTAACAGCGAGCTCTTAGCGAACCGCTGTAGTGAGGTCATGAGAGCGCTCTTAGCAAATCGCTGTAGTGAGGTCATGTGAGGTTAAGAGAGTGCTCTTAGCGAACTGCTGTAGTGAGGTCATGTGAGGTTAAGAGAGCGCTCTTAGCGAACGGCTGTAGTGAGGTCATGTGAGGTTCAGAGAACGCTCTTAGCGAACAGCTCTAGTGAGGTCATGTGACGTTAAGAGAGCGCTCTTTGCAAACCGCTGTAGTGAGTTCATGTGAGGTTAAGAGAGAGCTCTTAGCAAACCGCTGTAGTGAGATCATGTGAGGTTAAGAGAGCGATCTTAGCGAACCGCAGTAGTGAGGTCATGTGAGGTTAAGAGAGCGCTCTTAGCGAACGGCTGTAGTGAGGTCATGTGAGGTTAAGAGAGCGCTCTTAGCGAACGGCTGTAGTGAGGTCATGTTAGGTTAAGAGAACGCTCTTAGCGAACCGCTGTAGTGAGGTGATGTGAGGTTAAGAGAGCTCTCTTAGCGAACGGCTGTAGTGAGGTCATGTTAGGTTAAGAGAGCGCTCTTAGCGAACGGCTGTGGTGAGGTCATGTGAGGTTAAGAGAGCGCTCTTAGCGAACCGGTGTAGTGAGGTCATGTGAGGTTAAGAGAGCGCTCTTAGCGAACGGCTGTTGTGAGGTCATGTTAGGTTAAGAAAGCGCTCTTAACGAACCGCTGTAGTGAGGTCATGTAAGGTTAACAGCGAGCTCTTAGCCAACGGCTGTAGGGAGGTCATGTGAGGTTAAGAGAGCGCTCTTAGCGAACCGCTGTAGTGAGGTCATGTGAGGTTAACAGCGAGCTCCTAGCCACCCGCTGCAGTGAGGTCATGAAAGGTTAACAGCGAGCTCTTAGCCAACGGCTGTAGGGAGTTCATGTGAGGTTAAGAGAGCGCTCTTAGCGAACCGCTGTAGTGAGGTCATGTGAGGTTAATAGAGCGCTCTTAGCCACCCGCCGTAGTGAGGTCATGTGAGGTTAACAGCGAGCTCTTAGCCACCCGCTGTAGTGAGGTCATTTAAAGTTAACAGCGAGCTCTTAGCCACCCGCTGTAGTGAGGTCATTTAAGGTTAACAGTGAGCTCTTAGCCACCCGCTGTAGTGAGGTCATGTAAGATTAACAGCGAGCTCTTAGCCATCCGCTGTAGTGAGGTCATGTAAGGTTAACAGCGAGCTCTTAGCCACCCGCTGTAGTGAGGTCATGTAATATTAACAGCGAGCTCTTAGCCACCCGTTGTAGTGAGGTCATGTAAGGTTAACAGCGAGCTCTTAGCCAACGGCTGTAGGGAGGTCATGTGAGGTTAAGAGAACGCTCTAAGCGAACCGCTGTAGTGAGGTCATGTGAGGTTAAGAGAGCGCTCTTAGCGAACCGCTGTAGTGAGTTCATGTAAGGTTAAGAGAGCGCTCTTAGCGAACCGCTGTAATGAGGTCATGTAAGTTTAACAGCGAGCTCTTAGCGAACCGCTGTAGTGAGGTCATGTGAGGTTAAGAGAGCGCTCTTAGCGAACCGCAGTAGTGAGGTCATGTAAGGTTAACAGCGAGCTTTTAGCCAACGGCTGTAGTGAGGTCATGTGAGGTTCACAGAGCACTCTTAGCGAACCGCTGTAGTGAGGTCCTGTGAGGTTAAGAGAGCGCTCCTAGCCAACCGCTGTAGTGAGGTCATGTGAGGATAAGAGAGCGCTCTTAGCGAACCGCTGTAGTGGTCATGTGAGGTTAAGAGAACGTTCATAGCTAACCGCTGTAGTGAGGTCTTGTGAGGTTAAGAGAACCCTCTTAGCGAACCGCTGTAGTGAGGTCATGTAAGGTTAAGAGAACACTCTTAGCCAACCGCTGTAGTAAGGTCATGTGAGGTTAAGAGAACGCTCTTAGTCAAACGCTGTAGTGAGGTTATGTGAGGTTAAAAGAACGCTCTTAGCCAAACGTTGTAGTGAGATCATGTGAGGTTAAGAGAACGCTCTTAGCCAAACGCTGTAGTGAGGTCATGTGAGGTTAAGAGAACGCTCTTAGCCAAACGCTGTAGTGAGGTTATGTGAGGTTAAAAGAACACTCTTAGCCAACCGCTGTAGTAAGGTCATGTGAGGTTAAGAGAACGCTCTTAGCCAAACGCTGTAGTGAGGTCATGTGAGGTTAAGAGAACGCTCTTAGCCAAACGCTGTAGTGAGGTCATGTGAGGTTTAAAGAACGCTCTTAGCCACCCGCTGTAGTGAGGTCATGTAAGGTTAACAGCGAGCTCTTAGCGAACCGCTGTAGTGAAGTCATGTGAAGTTAAGAGAGCGCCTTTAGCGAACGGCTGTAGTGAGGTCAGGTGAAGTTAAGAAAACGCTCTTAGCCACCCGCTGTAGTGAGGTCATGTAAGATTAACAGCGAGCTCTTAGCCACCCGCTGTAGTGAGGTCACTTAAGGTTAACAGCGAGCTCTTAGCCACCCGCTGTAGTGAGGTCATGTAAGATTAACAGCGAGCTCTTAGCCACCCGCTGTAGTGAGGTCATGTGAGATTAACAGCGAGCTCTTAGCCACCCGCTGTAGTGAGGTCATGTGAGGTTAACAGCGATCTCTTAGCCAACGGCTGTAGGGAGGTCATGTGAGGTTAAGAGAGCGCTCTTAGCGAACCGCTGTAGTGAGGTCAGGTGAAGTTAAGAGAGCGCTCTTAGCCACCCGCTGTAGTGAGGTCATGTGAGGTTAACAGCGAGCTCTTAGCCACCCGCTGCAGTGAGGTCATGGAAGGTTAACAGCGAGCTCTTAGCCAACGGCAGTACGGAGGTCATGTGAGGTTAAGAGAGCGCTCTTAGCGAACCGCTGTAGTGAGGTCATGTGAGGTTAATAGAGCGCTCTTAGCCACCCGCCGTAGTGAGGTCATGTGAGGTTAACAGCGAGCCCTTAGCCACCAGCTGTAGTGAGGTCTTTTAAAGTTAACAGCGAGCTCTTAGCCACCCGCTGTAGTGAGGTCATGTAATATTAACAGCGAGCTCTTAGCCACCCGTCGTAGTGAGGTCATGTAAGGTTAACAGCGAGCTCTTAGCCAACGGCTGTAGGGAGGTCATGTGAGGTTAAGAGAACGCTCTTAGCGAACCGCTGTAGTGAGGTCATGTGAGGATAAGAGAGCGCTCTCAGCGAACCGCTGTAGTGTGTTCATGTAAGGTTAAGAGAGCGCTCTTAGCGAACCGCTGTAATGAGGTCATGTAAGTTTAACAGCGAGCTCTTAGCGAACCGCTGTAGTGAGGTCATGTGAGGTTAAGAGAGCGCTCTTAGCGAACCGCAGTAGTGAGGTCATGTAAGGTTAACAGCGAGCTTTTAGCCAACGGCTGTAGTGAGGTCATGTGAGGTTCACAGAGCACTCTTAGCGAACCGCTGTAGTGAGGTCCTGCGAGGTTAAGAGAGCGCTCCTAGCCAACCGCTGTAGTGAGGTCATGTGAGGATAAGAGAGCGCTCTTAGCGAATCGCTGTAGTGGTCATGTGAGGTTAAGAGAACGTTCATAGCTAACCGCTGTAGTGAGGTCTTGTGAGGTTAAGAGAACGCTCTTAGCGAACCGCTGTAGTGAGGTCATGTAAGGTTAAGAGAACACTCTTAGCCAACCGCTGTAGTAAGGTCATGTGAGGTTAAGAGAACGCTCTTAGTCAAACGCTGTAGTGAGGTTATGTGGGGTTAAAAGAACGCTCTTAGCCAAACGCTGTAGTGAGATCATGTAAGGTTCACAGAGCACTCTTAGCGAACCGCTGTAGTGAGGTCCGGTGAGGTTAAGAGGGCGCTCATATCCAACCGCTGTAGTGAGGTCATGTGAGGTTAAGAGAGCGCTCTTAGCCACCCTCTGTAGTGAGGTCATTTAAGGTTAACAGCGAGCTCTTAGCCACCCACAGTAGTGAGGTCATGTAAGGTTAACAGCGAGCTCTTAGCCACCCGCTGTGGTGAGATCATGTAAGGTTAACAGCGAGCTCTTAGCCAACGGCTGTAGTGGGGTCATGTGAGGTTGAGAGAACGCTCTTAGCGTACCGACGTAGTGTGGTCATGTGAGGTTAAGAGAGCGCTCTTAGCGAACCGCTGTAGTGAGGTCATGTGAGGTTAAGAGAGCGCTCTTAGCGAACGGCTGTAGTGAGGTCATGGGAGGTTAACAGCGAGCTCTTAGCCAACGGCTGTAGTGAGGTCATGTGAGGTTAAGAGAGCGCTCTTAGCGAACCGCTGTAGTGAGGTCATGTGAGGTTAAGAGAGCGCTCTTAGCGAACCGCAGTACTGAGGTCATGTAAGGTTACGGTAAGAGAGCGCTCTTAGCGAACCGCCGTAGTGAGGTCATGTAAGGTTAAGAGAACGCTCTTAGCGAACCGCTGTAGTGAGGTCATGTGAGGTTAAGAGAACGCTCTTAGCGAACCGCTGTAGTGAGGTCATGTAAGGTTAAGAGAGCGCTCTTAGCGAACCGCTGTAGTGAGGTCATGTGAGGTTAAGAGAACGCTCATAGCCAACCGCTGTAGTGAGGTCATGTGAGGTTAAGAGAACGCTCTTAGCCAAACGCTGTAGTGAAGTCATGTGAGGTTAAGAGAACGCTCTTAGCCAAACGCTGTAGTGAGGTCATGTGAGGTTAAGAGAGCGCTCTGAGAAAACCGCTGTAGTGAGGTCATATGAGGTTAAGAGAGCGCTCATAGCCAACCGCTGTAGTGGGGTCATGTGAGGTTAAGAGAGCGCTCTTAGCGGACGGATGTAGTGAGGTCATGTGAGGTTAAGAGAGCGCTCTTAGCCAACCGCTGTAGTGAAGTCATGTGAGGTTAAGAGAGCGCCCTTAGCGAATGGCTGTAGTGAGGTCGTGTGAGGTTAAGAGAGCGCTTTTAGCGACCCGCTGTAGTGAGATCATGTGAGGTTAAGAGAACGCTCTTAGCGAACGGCTGTAGTGAGGTCATGTGAGGTTCAGAGAGCGCTCTTAGCGAACCGCTATAGTGAGGTCATGTGAGGTTAAGGGAGCGCTCTTAGCGAACCACTGTAGTAAGGTCATGTGAGGTTAAGAGAGCGCTCTTAGCGAAAGGCTGTAGTGAGGTCATGTGAGCTTAGGAGAACGCTCTTAGCGAACCGCTGTAGTTAGGTTAAGAGAGCGCTCTTAGAGAACCGCTGTAGTGAGATCATGTGAGGTTAAGAGAGCGCTCTTAGCGAACCGCTGTAGTGAGGTCATGTGAGCTTATGAGAACGCTCATAGCGAGCCGCTGTAGTGAGGTCATGTGAGGTTAAAAGCGAGCTCTTAGCGAACCGCTGTAGTGAGGTCATGTGAGATTAACAGCGAGCTCTTAGCGAACCGCTGTAGTGAGTACATGTGAGGTTAACAGCGAGCTCATAGCGAACCGCTGTAGTGAGGTCAAGTGAGGTTAAGAGAGCGCTCTTAGCGAACCGCTATAGTGAGGTCATGTGAGGTTAACAGCGAGCTCTTAGCGAACCGCTGTAGTGAGGTCATGAGAGCGCTCTTAGCAAACCGCTGTAGTGAGGTCATGTGAGGTTAAGAGAGTGCTCTTAGCGAACTGCTGTAGTGAGGTCATGTGAGGTTAAGAGAGCGCTCTTAGCGAACGGCTGTAGTGAGGTCATGTGAGGTTCAGAGAACGCTCTTAGCGAACCGCTCTAGTGAGGTCATGTGACGTTAAGAGAGCGCTCTTTGCAAACCGCTGTAGTGAGTTCATGTGAGGTTAAGAGAGAGCTCTTAGCAAACCGCTGTAGTGAGATCATGTGAGGTTAAGAGAGCGATCTTAGCGAACCGCAGTAGTGAGGTCATGTGAGGTTAAGAGAGCGCTCTTAGCGAACGGCTGTAGTGAGGTCATGTGAGGTTAAGAGAGCGCTCTTAGCGAACGGCTGTAGTGAGGTCATGTTAGGTTAAGAGAACGCTCTTAGCGAACCGCTGTAGTGAGGTGATGTGAGGTTAAGAGAGCTCTCTTAGCGAACGGCTGTAGTGAGGTCATGTTAGGTTAAGAGAGCGCTCTTAGCGAACGGCTGTGGTGAGGTCATGTGAGGTTAAGAGAGCGCTCTTAGCGAACCGGTGTAGTGAGGTCATGTGAGGTTAAGAGAGCGCTCTTAGCGAACGGCTGTTGTGAGGTCATGTGAGGTTAAGAGAGCGCTCTTAGCGAACGGCTGTAGTGAGGTCATGTTAGGATAAGAGAGCGCTCTTAGCGAACCGCTGTAGTGAGGTGATGTGAGTTTAAGAGAGCTCTCTTAGCGAACGGCTGTAGTGAGGTCATGTTAGGTTAAGAAAGCGCTCTTAGCGAACCGCTGTAGTGAGGTCATGTAAGGTTAACAGCGAGCTCTTAGCCAACGGCTGTAGGGAGGTCATGTGAGGTTAAGAGAGCGCTCTTAGCGAACCGCTGTAGTGAGGTCATGTGAGGTTAACAGCGAGCTCCTAGCCACCCGCTGCAGTGAGGTCATGAAAGGTTAACAGCGAGCTCTTAGCCAACGGCTGTAGGGAGTTCATGTGAGGTTAAGAGAGCGCTCTTAGCGAACCGCTGTAGTGAGGTCATGTGAGGTTAATAGAGCGCTCTTAGCCACCCGCCGTAGTGAGGTCATGTGAGGTTAACAGCGAGCTCTTAGCCACCCGCTGTAGTGAGGTCATTTAAAGTTAACAGCGAGCTCTTAGCCACCCGCTGTAGTGAGGTCATTTAAGGTTAACAGTGAGCTCTTAGCCACCCGCTGTAGTGAGGTCATGTAAGATTAACAGCGAGCTCTTAGCCATCCGCTGTAGTGAGGTCATGTAAGGTTAACAGCGAGCTCTTAGCCACCCGCTGTAGTGAGGTCATGTAATATTAACAGCGAGCTCTTAGCCACCCGTTGTAGTGAGGTCATGTAAGGTTAACAGCGAGCTCTTAGCCAACGGCTGTAGGGAGGTCATGTGAGGTTAAGAGAACGCTCTTAGCGAACCGCTGTAGTGAGGTCATGTGAGGTTAAGAGAGCGCTCTTAGCGAACCGCTGTAGTGAGTTCATGTAAGGTTAAGAGAGCGCTCTTAGCGAACCGCTGTAATGAGGTCATGTAAGTTTAACAGCGAGCTCTTAGCGAACCGCTGTAGTGAGGTCATGTGAGGTTAAGAGAGCGCTCTTAGCGAACCGCAGTAGTGAGGTCATGTAAGGTTAACAGCGAGCTTTTAGCCAACGGCTGTAGTGAGGTCATGTGAGGTTCACAGAGCACTCTTAGCGAACCGCTGTAGTGAGGTCCTGTGAGGTTAAGAGAGCGCTCCTAGCCAACCGCTGTAGTGAGGTCATGTGAGGATAAGAGAGCGCTCTTAGCGAACCGCTGTAGTGGTCATGTGAGGTTAAGAGAACGTTCATAGCTAACCGCTGTAGTGAGGTCTTGTGAGGTTAAGAGAACGCTCTTAGCGAACCGCTGTAGTGAGGTCATGTAAGGTTAAGAGAACACTCTTAGCCAACCGCTGTAGTAAGGTCATGTGAGGTTAAGAGAACGCTCTTAGTCAAACGCAGTAGTGAGGTTATGTGAGGTTAAAAGAACGCTCTTAGCCAAACGTTGTAGTGAGATCATGTAAGGTTCACAGAGCACTCTTAGCGAACCGCTGTAGTGAGGTCCTGTGAGGTTAAGAGGGCGCTCATATCCAACCGCTGTAGTGAGGTCATGTGAGGTTAAAAGAGCGCTCTTAGCCACCCTCTGTAGTGAGGTCATTTAAGGTTAACAGCGAGCTCTTAGCCACCCACTGTAGTGAGGTCATGTAAGGTTAACAGCGAGCTCTTAGCCACCCGCTGTGGTGAGATCATGTAAGGTTAACAGCGAGCTCTTAGCCAACGGCTGTAGTGAGGTCATGTGAGGTTGAGAGAACGCTCTTAGCGAACCGACGTAGTGAGGTCATGTGAGGTTAAGAGAGCGCTCTTAGCGAACCGCTGTAGTGAGGTCATGTGAGGTTAAGAGAGCGCTCTTAGCGAACGGCTGTAGTGAGGTCATGGGAGGTTAACAGCGAGCTCTTAGCCAACGGCTGTAGTGAGGTCATGTGAGGTTAAGAGAGCGCTCTTAGCGAACCGCTGTAGTGAGGTCATGTGAGGTTAAGAGAGCGCTCTTAGCGAACCGCAGTACTGAGGTCATGTAAGGTTACGGTAAGAGAGCGCTCTTAGCGAACCGCCGTAGTGAGGTCATGTAAGGTTAAGAGAACGCTCTTAGCGAACCGCTGTAGTGAGGTCATGTGAGGTTAAGAGAACGCTCTTAGCGAACCGCTGTAGTGAGGTCATGTAAGGTTAAGAGAGCGCTCTTAGCGAACCGCTGTAGTGAGGTCATGTGAGGTTAAGAGAACGCTCTTAGCCAACCGCTGTAGTGAGGTCATGTGAGGTTAAGAGAACGCTCTTAGCCAAACGCTGTAGTGAAGTCATGTGAGGTTAAGAGAACGCTCTTAGCCAAACGCTGTAGTGAGGTCATGTGAGGTTAAGAGAGCGCTCTGAGACAACCGCTGTAGTGAGGTCATATGAGGTTAAGAGAGCGCTCATAGCCAACCGCTGTAGTGGGGTCATGTGAGGTTAAGAGAGCGCTCTTAGCGAACGGATGTAGTGAGGTTATGTGAGGTTAAGAGAGCGCTCTTAGCCAACCGCTGTAGTGAAGTCATGTGAGGTTAAGAGAGCGCCCTTAGCGAATGGCTGTAGTGAGGTCGTGTGAGGTTAAGAGAGCGCTTTTAGCGACCCGCTGTAGTGAGATCATGTGAGGTTAAGAGAACGCTCTTAGCGAACGGCTGTAGTGAGGTCATGTGAGGTTCAGAGAGCGCTCTTAGCGAACCGCTATAGTGAGGTAATGTGAGGTTAAGGGAGCGCTCTTAGCGAACCACTGTAGTAAGGTCATGTGAGGTTAAGAGAGCGCTCTTAGCGAAAGGCTGTAGTGAGGTCATGTGAGCTTAGGAGAACGCTCTTAGCGAACCGCTGTAGTGAGGTTAAGAGAGCGCTCTTAGAGAACCGCTGTAGTGAGATCATGTGAGGTTAAGAGAGCGCTCTTAGCGAACCGCTGTAGTGAGGTCATGTGAGCTTATGAGAACGCTCATAGCGAACCGCTGTAGTGAGGTCATGTGAGGTTAAAAGCGAGCTCTTAGCGAACCGCTGTAGTGAGGTCATGTGAGATTAACAGCGAGCTCTTAGCGAACCGCTGTAGTGAGTACATGTGAGGTTAACAGCGAGCTCATAGCGAACCGCTGTAGTGAGGTCATGTGAGGTTAAGAGAGCGCTCTTAGCGAACCGCTATAGTGAGGTCATGTGAGGTTAACAGCGAGCTCTTAGCGAACCGCTGTAGTGAGGTCATGAGAGCGCTCTTAGCAAACCGCTGTAGTGGGTCATGTGAGGTTAAGAGAGTGCTCTTAGCGAACTGCTGTAGTGAGGTCATGTGAGGTTAAGAGAGCGCTCTTAGCGAACGGCTGTAGTGAGGTCATGTGAGGTTCAGAGAACGCTCTTAGCGAACCGCTCTAGTGAGGTCATGTGACGTTAAGAGAGCGCTCTTTGCAAACCGCTGTAGTGAGTTCATGTGAGGTTAAGAGAGAGCTCTTAGCAAACCGCTGTAGTGAGATCATGTGAGGTTAAGAGAGCGCTCTTAGCGAACCGCAGTAGTGAGGTCATGTGAGGTTAAGGGAGCGCTCTTAGCGAACGGCTGTAGTGAGGTCATGTGAGGTTAAGAGAGCGCTCTTAGCGAACGGCTGTAGTGAGGTCATGTTAGGTTAAGAGAACGCTCTTAGCGAACCGCTGTAGTGAGGTGATGTGAGGTTAAGAGAGCTCTCTTAGCGAACGGCTGTAGTGAGGTCATGTTAGGTTAAGAGAGCGCTCTTAGCGAACGGCTGTGGTGAGGTCATGTGAGGTTAAGAGAGCGCTCTTAGCGAACCGGTGTAGTGAAGTCATGTGAGGTTAAGAGAGCGCTCTTAGCGAACGGCTGTTGTGAGGTATGTGAGGTTAAGAGAGCGCTCTTAGCGAACGGCTGTGGTGAGGTCATGTTAGGATAAGAGAGCGCTCTTAGCGAACCGCTGTAGTGAGGTGATGTGAGGTTAAGAGAGCTCTCTTAGCGAACGGCTGTAGTGAGGTCATGTTAGGTTAAGAAAGCGCTCTTAGCGAACCGCTGTAGTGAGGTCATGTAAGGTTAACAGCGAGCTCTTAGCCAACGGCCGTAGGGAGGTCATGTGAGGTTAAGAGAGCGCTCTTAGCGAACCGCTGTAGTGAGGTCATGTGAGGTTAAGAGCGAGCTCCTAGCCACCCGCTGCATTGAGGTCATGTAAGGTTAACAGCGAGCTCTTAGCCAACGGCTGTAGGGAGTTCATGTGAGGTTAAGAGAGCGCTCTTAGCGAACCGCTGTAGTGAGGTCATGTGAGGTTAATAGAGCGCTCTTAGCCACCCGCCGTAGTGAGGTCATGTGAGGTTAACAGCGAGCTCTTAGCCACCCGCCGTAGTGAGGTCATTTAAAGTTAACAGCGAGCTCTTAGCCACCCGCTGTAGTGAGGTCATTTAAGGTTAACAGTGAGCTCTTAGCCACCCGCTGTAGTGAGGTCATGTAAGATTAACAGCGAGCTCTTAGCCATCCGCTGTAGTGAGGTCATGTAAGGTTAACAGCGAGCTCTTAGCCAACGGCTGTAAGGAGGTCATGTGAGGTTAAGAGATCGCTCTTAGCGAACCGCTGTAGTGAGGTCATATGAGGTTAAGAGAGCGCTCTTAGCGAACCGCTGTAGTGAGGTCATGTAAGGTTAAGAGAGCGCTCTTAGCGAACCGCTGCAATGAGGTCATGTAAGTTTAACAGCGAGCTCTTAGCGAACCGCGGTATTGAGGTGATGTGAGGTTAAGAGAGCGCTCTTAGCGAACCGCTGTAGTGAGGTCATGTAAGGTTAACAGCGAGCTCTTAGCCAACGGCCGTAGTGAGGTCATATGAGGTTCACAGAGCACTCTTAGCGAACCGCTGTAGTGAGGTCCTGTGAGGTTAAGAGAGCGCTCTTAGTGAACCGCTGTAGTGAGGTCATGTGAGGTTAAGAGAACGTTCATAGCTAACCGCTGTAATGAGGTCTTGTGAGGTTAAGAGAACGCTCTTAGCGAACCGCTCTAGTGAGGTCATGTAAGGTTAAGAGAACACTTTTAGCCAGCTGTTGTAGTGAGGTCATGTGAGGTTAAGAGAACGCTCTTAGCCAAACGCTTTAGTGAGGTTATGTGGGGTTACAAGAACGCTCTTAGCCAAACGCTGTAGTGAGGTCATGTGTGGTTAAGAGAGCGCTCTGAGCCAACCGCTTTAGTGAGGTCATGTGAGGTTAAGAGAGCGCTCATATCCAACCGCTGTAGTGAGGTCATGTGAGGTTAAGAGAGCGCTCTTAGCCACCCTCTGTAGTGACGTCATTTAAGGTTAACAGCGTGCTCTTAACCACCCGCTGTGGTGAGGTCATGTAAGGTTAACAGCGAGCTCTTAGCCACCCGCTGTGGTGAGATCATGTAAGGTTAACAGCGAGCTCTTAGCCAACGGCTGTAGTGAGGTCATGTGAGGTTAAGAGAGCGCTCTTAGCGAACCGCTGTAGTGAGGTCATGTGAGGTTAAGAGAGCGCTCTTAGCGAACGGCTGTAGTGAGGTCATGGGAGGTTAACAGCGAGCTCTTAGCCAACGGCTGTAGTGAGGTCATGTGAGGTTAAGAGAGCGCTCTTAGCGAACCGCTGTAGTGAGGTCATGTGAGGTTAAGAGAACGCTCTTAGCGAACCGCAGTACTGAGGTCATGTAAGGTTAAGAGAGCGCTCTTAGCGAACCGCTGTAGTGAGGTCATGCAAGGTTAACAGCGAGCTCTTAGCGAACCGCTGTAGTGAGGTCATATGAGGTTAAGAGAGCGCTCTTAGCGAACCGCTGTAGTGAGGTCATGTGAGGTTAAGAGAACGCTCTTAGCCAACCGCTGTAGTGAGGTCATGTGAGGTTAAGAGAACGCTCTTAGCCAAACGCTGTAGTGAAGTCATATGAGGTTAAGAGGATGCTCTTAGCCAAACGCTGTAGTGAGGTCATGTGAGGTTAAGAGAGCGCTCTGAGCCAACCGCTGTAGTGAGGTCATATGAGGTGAAGAGAGCGCTCATAGCCAACCGCTGTAGTGAGGTCATGTGAGGTTAAGAGAGCGCTCTTAGCGAACGGCTGTAGTGAGGTCATGTCAGGTTAAGAGAGCGCTCTTAGCCAACCGCTGTAGTGAAGTCATGTGAGGTTAAGAGAGCGCTCTTAGCGAATGGCTGTAGTGAGGTCATGTGAGGTTAAGAGAGCGCTTTTAGCGACCCGCTGTAGTGAGGTCATGTGAGGTTAAGAGAACGCTCTTAGCGAACGGCTGTAGTGAGGTCATGTGAGGTTCAGAGAGCGCTCTTAGCGAACCGCTATAGTGCGATCATGTGAGGTTAAGGGAGCGCTCTTAGCGAACCGCTGTAGTGAGATCATGTGAGGTTAAGAGAGCACTCTTAGCGAAAGGCTGTAGTGAGGTCATGTGAGCTTAAGAGAACGCTCTTAGCGAACCGCTGTAGTGAGGTTAAGAGAGCGCTCTTAGAGAACCGCTGTAGTGAGATCATGTGAGGTTAAGAGAGCGCTCTTAGCGAACCGCTGTATTGAGGTCATGTGTGCTTATGAGAACGCTCATAGCGAACCGCTGTGGTGAGGTCATGTGAGGTTAAAAGCGAGCTCGTAGCGAACCGCTGTAGTGAGGTCATGTGAGATTAACAGCGAGCTCTTAGCGAAGCGCTGTAGTGAGTACATGTGAGGTTAACAGCGAGCTCTTAGCGAACCGCTGTAGTGAGGTGATGTGAGGTTCAGAGAGCGCTCTTAGCGAACCGCTATAGTGAGGTCATGTGAGGTTAAGGGAGCGCTCTTAGCGAACCACTGTAGTAAGGTCATGTGAGGTTAAGAGAGCGCTCTTAGCGAAAGGCTGTAGTGAGGTCATGTGAGCTTAGGAGAACGCTCTTAGCGAACCGCTGTAGTGAGGTTAAGAGAGCGCTCTTAGAGAACCGCTGTAGTGAGATCATGTGAGGTTAAGAGAGCGCTCTTAGCGAACCGCTGTAGTGAGGTCATGTGAGCTTATGAGAACGCTCATAGCGAACCGCTGTAGTGAGGTCATGTGAGGTTAAAAGCGAGCTCTTAGCGAACCGCTGTAGTGAGGTCATGTGAGATTAACAGCGAGCTCTTAGCGAACCGCTGTAGTGAGTACATGTGAGGTTAACAGCGAGCTCATAGCGAACCGCTGTAGTGAGGTCATGTGAGGTTAAGAGAACGCTCTTAGCGAACCGCTCTAGTGAGGTCATGTGACGTTAAGAGAGCGCTCTTTGCAAACCGCTGTAGTGAGTTCATGTGAGGTTAAGAGAGAGCTCTTAGCAAACCGCTGTAGTGAGATCATGTGAGGTTAAGAGAGCGCTCTTAGCGAACCGCAGTAGTGAGGTCATGTGAGGTTAAGAGAGCGCTCTTAGCGAACGGCTGTAGTGAGGTCATGTGAGGTTAAGAGAGCGCTCTTAGCGAACGGCTGTAGTGCGGTCATGTTAGGTTATGAGAACGCTCATAGCGAACCGCTGTAGTGAGGTCATGTGAGGTTAACAGCGAGCTCTTAGCGAACCGCTGTAGTGAGGTCATGAGAGCGCTCTTAGCAAACCGCTGTAGTGAGGTCATGTGAGGTTAAGAGAGTGCTCTTAGCGAACTGCTGTAGTGAGGTCATGTGAGGTTAAGAGAGCGCTCTTAGCGAACGGCTGTAGTGAGGTCATGTGAGGTTCAGAGAACGCTCTTAGCGAACCGCTCTAGTGAGGTCATGTGACGTTAAGAGAGCGCTCTTTGCAAACCGCTGTAGTGAGTTCATGTGAGGTTAAGAGAGAGCTCTTAGCAAACCGCTGTAGTGAGATCATGTGAGGTTAAGAGAGCGCTCTTAGCGAACCGCAGTAGTGAGGTCATGTGAGGTTAAGAGAGCGCTCTTAGCGAACGGCTGTAGTGAGGTCATGTGAGGTTAAGAGAGCGCTCTTAGCGAACGGCTGTAGTGCGGTCATGTTAGGTTAAGAGAACGCTCTTAGCGAACCGCTGTAGTGAGGTGATGTGAGGTTAAGAGAGCTCTCTTAGCGAACGGCTGTAGTGAGGTCATGTTAGGTTAAGAGAGCGCTCTTAGCGAACGGCTGTGGTGAGGTCATGTGAGGTTAAGAGAGCGCTCTTAGCGAACCGGTGTAGTGAGGTCATGTGAGGTTAAGAGAGCGCTCTTAGCGAACGGCTGTTGTGAGGTCATGTGAGGTTAAGAGAGCGCTCTTAGCGAACGGCTGTAGTGAGGTCATGTTAGGATAAGAGAGCGCTCTTAGCGAACCGCTGTAGTGAGGTGATGTGAGGTTAAGAGAGCTCTCTTAGCGAACGGCTGTAGTGAGGTCATGTTAGGTTAAGAAAGCGCTCTTAGCGAACCGCTGTAGTGAGGTCATGTGTAAGGTTAACAGCGAGCTCTTAGCCAACGGCTGTAGGGAGGTCATGTGAGGTTAAGAGAGCGCTCTTAGCGAACCGCTGTAGTGAGGTCATGTGAGGTTAAGAGCGAGCTCATAGCCACCCGCTGCAGTGAGGTCATGTAAGGTTAACAGCGAGCTCTTAGCCAACGGCTGTATGGAGTTCATGTGAGGTTAGGAGAGCGCTCTTAGCGAACCGCTGTAGTGATGTCATGTGAGGTTAATAGAGCGCTCTTAGCCACCCGCCGTAGTGAGGTCATGTGAGGTTAACAGCGAGCTCTTAGCCACCCGCTGTAGTGAGGTCATTTAAAGTTAACAGCGAGCTCTTAGCCACCCGCTGTAGTGAGGTCATTTAAGGTTAACAGTGAGCTCTTAGCCACCCGCTGTTGTGAGGTCATGTAAGATTAACAGCGAGCTCTTAGCCATCCGCTGTAGTGAGGTCATGTAAGGTTAACAGCGAGCTCTTAGCCAACGGCTGTAGGGAGGTCATGTGAGGTTAAGAGAACGCTCTTAGCGAACCGCTGTAGTGAGGTCATATGAGGTTAAGAGAGCGCTCTAAGCGAACCGCTGTAGTGAGGTCATGTAAGGTTAAGAGAGCGCTCTTAGCGAACCGCTGCAATGAGGTCATGTAAGTTTAACAGCGAGCTCTTAGCGAACCGCGGTATTTAGGTGATGTGAGGTTAAGAGAGCGCTCTTAGCGAACCGCTGTAGTGAGGTCATGTAAGGTTAACAGCGAGCTCTTAGCCAACGGCCGTAGTGAGGTCATATGAGGTTCACAGAGCACTCTTAGCGAACCGCTGTAGTGAGGTCCTGTGAGGTTAAGAGAGCGCTCTTAGTGAACCGCTGTAGTGAGGTCATGTGAGGTTAAGAGAACGTTCATAGCTAACCGCTGTAATGAGGTCTTGTGAGGTTAAGAGAACGCTCTTAGCGAACCGCTCTAGTGAGGTCATGTAAGGTTAAGAGAACACTCTTAGCCAGCTGCTGTAGTGAGGTCATGTGAGGTTAAGAGAACGCTCTTAGCCAAACGCTTTAGTGAGGTTATGTGGGGTTACAAGAACGCTCTTAGCCAAACGCTGTAGTGAGGTCATGTGTGGTTAAGAGAGCGCTCTGAGCCAACCGCTTTAGTGAGGTCATGTGAGGTTAAGAGAGCGCTCATATCCAACCGCTGTAGTGAGGTCATGTGAGGTTAAGAGAGCGCTCTTAGCCACCCTCTGTAGTGAGGTCATTTAAGGTTAACAGCGTGCTCTTAACCACCCGCTGTGGTGAGGTCATGTAAGGTTAACAGCGAGCTCTTAGCCACCCGCTGTGGTGAGATCATGTAAGGTTAACAGCGAGCTCTTAGCCAACGGCTGTAGTGAGGTCATGTGAGGTTAAGAGAGCGCTCTTAGCGAACCGCTGTAGTGAGGTCATGTGAGGTTAAGAGAGCGCTCTTAGCGAACCGCTGTAGTGAGGTCATGTGAGGTTAAGAGAACGCTCTTAGCGAACCGCAGTACAGAGGTCATGTAAGGTTAAGAGAGCGCTCTTAGCGAACCGCTGTAGTGAGGTCATGCAAGGTTAACAGCGAGCTCTTAGCGAACCGCTGTAGTGAGGTCATATGAGGTTAAGAGAGCGCTCCTAGCGAACCGCTGTAGTGAGGTCATGTGAGGTTAAGAGAACGCTCTTAGCCAACCGCTGTAGTGAGGTCATGTGAGGTTAAGAGAACGCTCTTAGCCAAACGCTGTAGTGAAGTCATATGAGGTTAAGAGGATGCTCTTAGCCAAACGCTGTAGTGAGGTCATGTGAGGTTAAGAGAGCGCTCTGAGCCAACCGCTGTAGTGAGGTCATATGAGGTGAAGAGAGCGCTCATAGCCAACCGCTGTAGTGAGGTCATGTGAGGTTAAGAGAGCGCTCTTAGCGAACGGCTGTAGTGAGGTCATGTGAAGTTAAGAGAGCGCTCTTAGCCAACCGCTGTAGTGAGGTCATGTGAGGTTAAGAGAGCGCTTTTAGCGACCCGCTGCAGTGAGGTCATGTGAGGTTAAGAGAACGCTCTTAGCGAACGGCTGTAGTGAGGTCATGTGAGGTTCAGAGAGCGCTCCTAGCGAACCGCTGTAGTGAGGTCATGTGAGGTTAAGAGAGCGCTCTTAGCGAACCGCAGTAGTGAGGTCATGTAAGGTTAACAGCGAGCTTTTAGCCAACGGCTGTAGTGAGGTCATGTGAGGTTCACAGAGCACTCTTAGCGAACCGCTGTAGTGAGGTCCTGTGAGGTTAAGAGAGCGCTCCTAGCCAACCGCTGTAGTGAGGTCATGTGAGGATAAGAGAGCGCTCTTAGCGAACCGCTGTAGTGGTCATGTGAGGTTAAGAGAACGTTCATAGCTAACCGCTGTAGTGAGGTCTTGTGAGGTTAAGAGAACGCTCTTAGCGAACCGCTGTAGTGAGGTCATGTAAGGTTAAGAGAACACTTTTAGCCAACCGCTGTAGTAAGGTCATGTGAGGTTAAGAGAACGCTCTTAGTCAAACGCTGTAGTGAGGTTATGTGAGGATAAAAGGACGCTCTTAGCCAAACGCTGTAGTGAGATCATGTAAGGTTCACAGAGCACTCTTAGCGAACCGCAGTAGTGAGGTCCTGTGAGGTTAAGAGGGCGCTCATATCCAACCGCTGTAGTGAGGTCATGTGAGGTTAAGAGAGCGCTCTTAGCCACCCTCTGTAGTGAGGTCATTTAAGGTTAACAGCGAGCTCTTAGCCACCCACTGTAGTGAGGTCATGTAAGGTTAACAGCGAGCTCTTAGCCACCCGCTGTGGTGAGATCATGTAAGGTTAACAGCGAGCTCTTAGCCAACGGCTGTAGTGAGGTCATGTGAGGTTGAGAGAAAGCTCTTAGCGTACCGACGTAGTGTGGTCATGTGAGGTTAAGAGAGCGCTCTTAGCGAACCGCTGTAGTGAGGTCATGTGAGGTTAAGAGAGCGCTCTTAGCGAACGGCTGTAGTGAGGTCATGGGAGGTTAACAGCGAGCTCTTAGCCAACGGCTGTAGTGAGGTCATGTGAGGTTAAGAGAGCGCTCTTAGCGAACCGCTGTAGTGAGGTCATGTGAGGTTAAGAGAGCGCTCTTAGCGAACCGCAGTACTGAGGTCATGTAAGGTTACGGTAAGAGAGCGCTCTTAGCGAACCGCCGTAGTGAGGTCATGTAAGGTTAAGAGAACGCTCTTAGCGAACCGCTGTAGTGAGGTCATGTGAGGTTAAGAGAACGCTCTTAGCGAACCGCTGTAGTGAGGTCATGTGAGGCTAACAGCGAGCTCTTAGCGAACCGCTGTAGTGAGGTCATGAGAGCGCTCTTAGCAAACCGCTGTAGTGAGGTCATGTGAGGTTAAGAGAGTGCTCTTAGCGAACTGCTGTAGTGAGTACATGTGAGGTTAACAGCGAGCTCATAACGAACCGCTGTAGTGAGGTCAAGTGAGGTTAAGAGAGCGCTCTTAGCGAACCGCTATAGTGAGGTCATGTGAGGTTAACAGCGAGCTCTTAGCGAACCGCTGTAGTGAGGTCATGAGAGCGCTCTTAGCAAATCGCTGTAGTGAGGTCATGTGAGGTTAAGAGAGTGCTCTTAGCGAACTGCTGTAGTGAGGTCATGTGAGGTTAAGAGAGCGCTCTTAGCGAACGGCTGTAGTGAGGTCATGTGAGGTTCAGAGAACGCTCTTAGCGAACAGCTCTAGTGAGGTCATGTGACGTTAAGAGAGCGCTCTTTGCAAACCGCTGTAGTGAGTTCATGTGAGGTTAAGAGAGAGCTCTTAGCAAACCGCTGTAGTGAGATCATGTGAGGTTAAGAGAGCGATCTTAGCGAACCGCAGTAGTGAGGTCATGTGAGGTTAAGAGAGCGCTCTTAGCGAACGGC
This sequence comes from Anabrus simplex, assembly GCF_040414725.1. Classification (NCBI taxonomy): domain Eukaryota; kingdom Metazoa; phylum Arthropoda; class Insecta; order Orthoptera; family Tettigoniidae; genus Anabrus; species Anabrus simplex. The sequence continues at coordinate 6,273,505 of NC_090271.1, forward strand.
TGTAGTGAGGTCATGTGAGGTTAAGAGAGCGCTCTTAGCGAACGGCTGTAGTGAGGTCATGTTAGGTTAAGAGAACGCTCTTAGCGAACCGCTGTAGTGAGGTGATGTGAGGTTAAGAGAGCTCTCTTAGCGAACGGCTGTAGTGAGGTCATGTTAGGTTAAGAGAGCGCTCTTAGCGAACGGCTGTGGTGAGGTCATGTGAGGTTAAGAGAGCGCTCTTAGCGAACCGGTGTAGTGAGGTCATGTGAGGTTAAGAGAGCGCTCTTAGCGAACGGCTGTTGTGAGGTCATGTTAGGTTAAGAAAGCGCTCTTAACGAACCGCTGTAGTGAGGTCATGTAAGGTTAACAGCGAGCTCTTAGCCAACGGCTGTAGGGAGGTCATGTGAGGTTAAGAGAGCGCTCTTAGCGAACCGCTGTAGTGAGGTCATGTGAGGTTAACAGCGAGCTCCTAGCCACCCGCTGCAGTGAGGTCATGAAAGGTTAACAGCGAGCTCTTAGCCAACGGCTGTAGGGAGTTCATGTGAGGTTAAGAGAGCGCTCTTAGCGAACCGCTGTAGTGAGGTCATGTGAGGTTAATAGAGCGCTCTTAGCCACCCGCCGTAGTGAGGTCATGTGAGGTTAACAGCGAGCTCTTAGCCACCCGCTGTAGTGAGGTCATTTAAAGTTAACAGCGAGCTCTTAGCCACCCGCTGTAGTGAGGTCATTTAAGGTTAACAGTGAGCTCTTAGCCACCCGCTGTAGTGAGGTCATGTAAGATTAACAGCGAGCTCTTAGCCATCCGCTGTAGTGAGGTCATGTAAGGTTAACAGCGAGCTCTTAGCCACCCGCTGTAGTGAGGTCATGTAATATTAACAGCGAGCTCTTAGCCACCCGTTGTAGTGAGGTCATGTAAGGTTAACAGCGAGCTCTTAGCCAACGGCTGTAGGGAGGTCATGTGAGGTTAAGAGAACGCTCTAAGCGAACCGCTGTAGTGAGGTCATGTGAGGTTAAGAGAGCGCTCTTAGCGAACCGCTGTAGTGAGTTCATGTAAGGTTAAGAGAGCGCTCTTAGCGAACCGCTGTAATGAGGTCATGTAAGTTTAACAGCGAGCTCTTAGCGAACCGCTGTAGTGAGGTCATGTGAGGTTAAGAGAGCGCTCTTAGCGAACCGCAGTAGTGAGGTCATGTAAGGTTAACAGCGAGCTTTTAGCCAACGGCTGTAGTGAGGTCATGTGAGGTTCACAGAGCACTCTTAGCGAACCGCTGTAGTGAGGTCCTGTGAGGTTAAGAGAGCGCTCCTAGCCAACCGCTGTAGTGAGGTCATGTGAGGATAAGAGAGCGCTCTTAGCGAACCGCTGTAGTGGTCATGTGAGGTTAAGAGAACGTTCATAGCTAACCGCTGTAGTGAGGTCTTGTGAGGTTAAGAGAACGCTCTTAGCGAACCGCTGTAGTGAGGTCATGTAAGGTTAAGAGAACACTCTTAGCCAACCGCTGTAGTAAGGTCATGTGAGGTTAAGAGAACGCTCTTAGTCAAACGCTGTAGTGAGGTTATGTGAGGTTAAAAGAACGCTCTTAGCCAAACGTTGTAGTGAGATCATGTAAGGTTCACAGAGCACTCTTAGCGAACCGCTGTAGTGAGGTCCTGTGAGGTTAAGAGGGCGCTCATATCCAACCGCTGTAGTGAGGTCATGTGAGGTTAAGAGAGCGCTCTTAGCCACCCTCTGTAGTGAGGTCATTTAAGGCTAACAGCGAGCTCTTAGCCACCCACTGTAGTGAGGTCATGTAAGGTTAACAGCGAGCTCTTAGCCACCCGCTGTGGTGAGATCATGTAAGGTTAACAGCGAGCTCTTAGCCAACGGCTGTAGTGAGGTCATGTGAGGTTGAGAGAACGCTCTTAGCGAACCGACGTAGTGAGGTCATGTGAGGTTAAGAGAGCGCTCTTAGCGAACCGCTGTAGTGAGGTCATGTGAGGTTAAGAGAGCGCTCTTAGCGAACGGCTGTAGTGAGGTCATGGGAGGTTAACAGCGAGCTCTTAGCCAACGGCTGTAGTGAGGTCATGTGAGGTTAAGAGAGCGCTCTTAGCGAACCGCTGTAGTGAGGTCATGTGAGGTTAAGAGAGCGCTCTTAGCGAACCGCAGTACTGAGGTCATGTAAGGTTACGGTAAGAGAGCGCTCTTAGCGAACCGCCGTAGTGAGGTCATGTAAGGTTAAGAGAACGCTCTTAGCGAACCGCTGTAGTGAGGTCATGTGAGGTTAAGAGGACGCTCTTAGCGAACCGCTGTAGTGAGGTCATGTAAGGTTAAGAGAGCGCTCTTAGCAAACCGCTGTAGTGAGGTCATGTGAGGTTAAGAGAACGCTCTTAGCCAACCGCTGTAGTGAGGTCATGTGAGGTTAAGAGAACGCTCTTAGCCAAACGCTGTAGTGAAGTCATGTGAGGTTAAGAGAACGCTCTTAGCCAAACGCTGTGGTGAGGTCATGTGAGGTTAAGAGAGCGCTCTGAGACAACCGCTGTAGTGAGGTCATATGAGGTTAAGAGAGCGCTCATAGCCAACCGCTGTAGTGGGGTCATGTGAGGTTAAGAGAGCGCTCTTAGCGAACGGATGTAGTGAGGTCATGTGAGGTTAAGAGAGCGCTCTTAGCCAACCGCTGTAGTGAAGTCATGTGAGGTTAAGAGAGCGCCCTTAGCGAATGGCTGTAGTGAGGTCGTGTGAGGTTAAGAGAGCGCTTTTAGCGACCCGCTGTAGTGAGATCATGTGAGGTTAAGAGAACGCTCTTAGCGAACGGCTGTAGTGAGGTCATGTGAGGTTCAGAGAGCGCTCTTAGCGAACCGCTATAGTGAGGTCATGTGAGGTTAAGGGAGCGCTCTTAGCGAACCACTGTAGTAAGGTCATGTGAGGTTAAGAGAGCGCTCTTAGCGAAAGGCTGTAGTGAGGTCATGTGAGCTTAGGAGAACGCTCTTGGCGAACCGCTGTAGTGAGGTTAAGAGAGCGCTCTTAGAGAACCGCTGTAGTGAGATCATGTGAGGTTAAGAGAGCGCTCTTAGCGAACCGCTGTAGTGAGGTCATGTGAGCTTATGAGAACGCTCATAGCGAACCGCTGTAGTGAGGTCATGTGAGGTTAAAAGCGAGCTCTTAGCGAACCGCTGTAGTGAGGTCATGTGAGATTAACAGCGAGCTCTTAGCGAACCGCTGTAGTGAGTACATGTGAGGTTAACAGCGAGCTCATAGCGAACCGCTGTAGTGAGGTCATGTGAGGTTAAGAGAGCGCTCTTAGCGAACCGCTATAGTGAGGTCATGTGAGGTTAACAGCGAGCTCTTAGCGAACCGCTGTAGTGAGGTCATGAGAGCGCTCTTAGCAAACCGCTGTAGTGAGGTCATGTGAGGTTAAGAGAGTGCTCTTAGCGAACTGCTGTAGTGAGGTCATGTGAGGTTAAGAGAGCGCTCTTAGCGAACGGCTGTAGTGAGGTCATGTGAGGTTCAGAGAACGCTCTTAGCGAACCGCTCTAGTGAGGTCATGTGACGTTAAGAGAGCGCTCTTTGCAAACCGCTGTAGTGAGTTCATGTGAGGTTAAGAGAGAGCTCTTAGCAAACCGCTGTAGTGAGATCATGTGAGGTTAAGAGAGCGCTCTTAGCGAACCGCAGTAGTGAGGTCATGTGAGGTTAAGGGAGCGCTCTTAGCGAACGGCTGTAGTGAGGTCATGTGAGGTTAAGAGAGCGCTCTTAGCGAACGGCTGTAGTGAGGTCATGTTAGGTTAAGAGAACGCTCTTAGCGAACCGCTGTAGTGAGGTGATGTGAGGTTAAGAGAGCTCTCTTAGCGAACGGCTGTAGTGAGGTCATGTTAGGTTAAGAGAGCGCTCTTAGCGAACGGCTGTGGTGAGGTCATGTGAGGTTAAGAGAGCGCTCTTAGCGAACGGGTGTAGTGAGGTCATGTGAGGTTAAGAGAGCGCTCTTAGCGAACGGCTGTTGTGAGGTCATGTGAGGTTAAGAGAGCGCTCTTAGCGAACGGCTGTAGTGAGGTCATGTTAGGATAAGACAGCGCTCTTAGCGAACCGCTGTAGTGAGGTGATGTGAGGTTAAGAGAGCTCTCTTAGCGAACGGCTGTAGTGAGGTCATGTTAGGTTAAGAAAGCGCTCTTAGCGAACCGCTGTAGTGAGGTCATGTAAGGTTAACAGCGAGCTCTTAGCCAACGGCTGTAGGGAGGTCATGTGAGGTTAAGAGAGCGCTCTTAGCGAACCGCTGTAGTGAGGTCATGTGTGGTTAAGAGCGAGCTCCTAGCCACCCGCTGCATTGAGGTCATGTAAGGTTAACAGCGAGCTCTTAGCCAACGGCTGTAGGGAGTTCATGTGAGGTTAAGAGAGCGCTCTTAGCGAAACGCTGTAGTGAGGTCATGTGAGGTTAATAGAGCGCTCTTAGCCACCCGCCGTAGTGAGGTCATGTGAGGTTAACAGCGAGCTCTTAGCCACCCGCTGTAGTGAGGTCATTTAAAGTTAACAGCGAGCTCTTAGCCACCCGCTGTAGTGAGGTCATGTAAGGTTAACAGTGAGCTCTTAGCCACCCGCTGTAGTGAGGTCATGTAAGATTAACAGCGAGCTCTTAGCCATCCGCTGTAGTGAGGTCATGTAAGGTTAACAGCTAGCTCTTAGCCAACGGCTGTAGGGAGGTCATGTGAGGTTAAGAGAACGCTCTTAGCGAACCGCTGTAGTGAGGTCATATGAGGTTAAGAGAGCGCTCTTAGCGAACCGCTGTAGTGAGGTCATGTAAGGTTAAGAGAGCGCTCTTAGCGAACCGCTGCAATGAGGTCATGTAAGTTTAACAGCGAGCTCTTAGCGAACCGCGGTATTGAGGTGATGTGAGGTTAAGAGAGCGCTCTTAGCGAACCGCTGTAGTGAGGTCATGTAAGGTTAACAGCGAGCTCTTAGCCAACGGCCGTAGTGAGGTCATATGAGGTTCACAGAGCACTCTTAGCGAACCGCTGTAGTGAGGTCCTGTGAGGTTAAGAGAGCGCTCTTAGTGAACCGCTGTAGTGAGGTCATGTGAGGTTAAGAGAACGTTCATAGCTAACCGCTGTAATGAGGTCTTGTGAGGTTAAGAGAACGCTCTTAGCGAACCGCTCTAGTGAGGTCATGTAAGGTTAAGAGAACACTCTTAGCCAGCTGCTGTAGTGAGGTCATGTGAGGTTAAGAGAACGCTCTTAGCCAAACGCTTTAGTGAGGTTATGTGGGGTTACAAGAACGCTCTTAGCCAAACGCTGTAGTGAGGTCATGTGTGGTTAAGAGAGCGCTCTGAGCCAACCGCTTTAGTGAGGTCATGTGAGGTTAAGAGAGCGCTCATATCCAACCGCTGTAGTGAGGTCATGTGAGGTAAAGAGAGCGCTCTTAGCCACCCTCTGTAGTGAGGTCATTTAAGGTTAACAGCGTGCTCTTAACCACCCGCTGTGGTGAGGTCATGTAAGGTTAACAGCGAGCTCTTAGCCACCCGCTGTGGTGAGATCATGTAAGGTTAACAGCGAGCTCTTAGCCAACGGCTGTAGTGAGGTCATGTGAGGTTAAGAGAGCGCTCTTAGCGAACCGCTGTAGTGAGGTCATGTGAGGTTAAGAGAGCGCTCTTAGCGAACGGCTGTAGTGAGGTCATGGGAGGTTAACAGCGAGCTCTTAGCCAACGGCTGTAGTGAGGTCATGTGAGGTTAAGAGAGCGCTCTTAGCGAACCGCTGTAGTGAGGTCATGTGAGGTTAAGAGAACGCTCTTAGCCAACCGCTGTAGTGAGGTCATGTGAGGTTAAGAGAACGCTCTTAGCCAAACGCTGTAGTGAAGTCATATGAGGTTAAGAGGATGCTCTTAGCCAAACGCTGTAGTGAGGTCGTGTGAGGTTAAGAGAGCGCTCTGAGCCAACCGCTGTAGTGAGGTCATATGAGGTGAAGAGAGCGCTCATAGCCAACCGCTGTAGTGAGGTCATGTGAGGTTAATAGAGCGCTCTTAGCGAACGGCTGTAGTGATGTCATGTCAGGTTAAGAGAGCGCTCTTAGCCAACCGCTGTAGTGAAGTCATGTGAGGTTAAGAGAGCGCTCTTAGCGAATGGCTGTAGTGAGGTCACGTGAGGTTAAGAGAGCGCTTTTAGCGACCCGCTGTAGTGAAGTCATGTGAGGTTAAGAGAACGCTCTTAGCGAACGGCTGTAGTGAGGTCATGTGAGGTTCAGAGAGCGCTCTTAGCGAACCGCTATAGTGCGATCATGTGAGGTTAAGGGAGCGCTCTTAGCGAACCGCTGTAGTGAGATCATGTGAGGTTAAGAGAGCACTCTTAGCGAAAGGCTGTAGTGAGGTCATGTGAGCTTAAGAGAACGCTCTTAGCGAACCGCTGTAGTGAGGTTAAGAGAGCGCTCTTAGAGAACCGCTGTAGTGAGATCATGTGAGGTTAAGAGAGCGCTCTTAGCGAACCGCTGTATTGAGGTCATGTGTGCTTATGAGAACGCTCATAGCGAACCGCTGTGGTGAGGTCATGTGAGGTTAAAAGCGAGCTCGTAGCGAACCGCTGTAGTGAGGTCATGTGAGATTAACAGCGAGCTCTTAGCGAAGCGCTGTAGTGAGTACATGTGAGGTTAACAGCGAGCTCTTAGCGAACCGCTGTAGTGAGGTCATGTGAGGTTCAGAGAGCGCTCTTAGCGAACCGCTATAGTGAGGTCATGTGAGGTTAAGGGAGCGCTCTTAGCGAACCACTGTAGTAAGGTCATGTGAGGTTAAGAGAGCGCTCTTAGCGAAAGGCTGTAGTGAGGTCATGTGAGCTTAGGAGAACGCTCTTAGCGAACCGCTGTAGTGAGGTTAAGAGTGCGCTCTTAGAGAACCGCTGTAGTGAGATCATGTGAGGTTAAGAGAGCGCTCTTAGCGAACCGCTGTAGTGAGGTCATGTGAGCTTATGAGAACGCTCATAGCGAACCGCTGTAGTGAGGTCATGTGAGGTTAAAAGCGAGCTCTTAGGGAACCGCTGTAGTGAGGTCATGTGAGATTAACAGCGAGCTCTTAGCGAACCGCTGTAGTGAGTACATGTGAGGTTAACAGCGAGCTCATAGCGAACCGCTGTAGTGAGGTCATGTGAAGTTAAGAGAGCGCTCTTAGCGAACCGCTATAGTGAGGTCATGTGAGGTTAACAGCGAGCTCTTAGCGAACCGCTGTAGTGAGGTCATGAGAGCGCTCTTAGCAAACCGCTGTAGTGAGGTCATGTGAGGTTAAGAGAGTGCTCTTAGCGAACTGCTGTAGTGAGGTCATGTGAGATTAAGAGCGCGCTCTTAGCGAACGGCTGTAGTGAGGTCATGTGAGGTTCAGAGAACGCTCTTAGCGAACCGCTCTAGTGAGGTCATGTGACGTTAAGAGAGCGCTCTTTGCAAACCGCTGTAGTGAGTTCATGTGAGGTTAAGAGAGAGCTCTTAGCAAACCGCTGTAGTGAGATCATGTGAGGTTAAGAGAGCGCTCTTAGCGAACCGCAGTAGTGAGGTCATGTGAGGTTAAGAGAGCGCTCTTAGCGAACGGCTGTAGTGAGGTCATGTGAGGTTAAGAGAGCGCTCTTAGCGAACGGCTGTAGTGAGGTCATGTTAGGTTAAGAGAACGCTCTTAGCGAACCGCTGTAGTGAGGTGATGTGAGGTTAAGAGAGCTCTCTTAGCGAACGGCTGTTGTGAGGTCATGTGAGGTTAAGAGAGCGCTCTTAGCGAACGGCTGTAGTGAGGTCATGTTAGGATAAGAGAGCGCTCTTAGCGAACCGCTGTAGTGAGGTGATGTGAGGTTAAGAGAGCTCTCTTAGCGAACGGCTGTAGTGAGGTCATGTTAGGTTAAGAAAGCGCTCTTAGCGAACCGCTGTAGTGAGGTCATGTAAGGTTAACAGCGAGCTCTTAGCCAACGGCTGTAGGGAGGTCATGTGAGGTTAAGAGAGCGCTCTTAGCGAACCGCTGTAGTGAGGTCATGTGAGGTTAAGAGCGAGCTCCTAGCCACCCGCTGCAGTGAGGTCATGTAAGGTTAACAGCGAGCTCTTAGCCAACGGCTGTAGGGAGTTCATGTGAGGTTAGGAGAGCGCTGTTAGCGAACCGCTGTAGTGAGGTCATGTGAGGTTAATAGAGCGCTCTTAGCCACCCGCCGTAGTGAGGTCATGTGAGGTTAACAGCGAGCTCTTAGCCACCCGCTGTAGTGAGGTCATTTAAAGTTAACAGCGAGCTCTTAGCCACCCGCTGTAGTGAGGTCATGTAAGATTAACAGCGAGCTCTTAGCCATCCGCTGTAGTGAGGTCATGTAAGGTTAACAGCGAGCTCTTAGCCAACGGCTGTAGGGAGGTCATGTGAGGTTAAGAGAACGCTCTTAGCGAACCGCTGTAGTGAGGTCATATGAGGTTAAGAGAGCGCTCTTAGCGAACCGCTGTAGTGAGGTCATGTAAGGTTAAGAGAGCGCTCTTAGCGAACCGCTGCAATGAGGTCATGTAAGTTTAACAGCGAGCTCTTAGCGAACCGCGGTATTGAGGTGATGTGAGGTTAAGAGAGCGCTCTTAGCGAACCGCTGTAGTGAGGTCATGTAAGGTTAACAGCGAGCTCTTAGCCAACGGCCGTAGTGAGGTCATATGAGGTTCACAGAGCACTCTTAGCGAACCGCTGTAGTGAGGTCCTGTGAGGTTAAGAGAGCGCTCTTAGTGAACCGCTGTAGTGAGGTCATGTGAGGTTAAGAGAACGTTCATAGCTAACCGCTGTAATGAGGTCTTGTGAGGTTAAGAGAACGCTCTTAGCGAACCGCTCTAGTGAGGTCATGTAAGGTTAAGAGAACACTCTTAGCCAGCTGCTGTAGTGAGGTCATGTGAGGTTAAGAGAACGCTCTTAGCCAAACGCTTTAGTGAGGTTATGTGGGGTTACAAGAACGCTCTTAGCCAAACGCTGTAGTGAGGTCATGTGTGGTTAAGAGAGCGCTCTGAGCCAACCGCTTTAGTGAGGTCATGTGAGGTTAAGAGAGCGCTCATATCCAACCGCTGTAGTGAGGTCATGTGAGGTTAAGAGAGCGCTCTTAGCCACCCTCTGTAGTGAGGTCATTTAAGGTTAACAGCGTGCTCTTAACCACCCGCTGTGGTGAGGTCATGTAAGGTTAACAGCGAGCTCTTAGCCACCCGCTGTGGTGAGATCATGTAAGGTTAACAGCGAGCTCTTAGCCAACGGCTGTAGTGAGGTCATGTGAGGTTAAGAGAGCGCTCTTAGCGAACCGCTGTAGTGAGGTCATGTGAGGTTAAGAGAGCGCTCTTAGCGAACGGCTGTAGTGAGGTCATGGGAGGTTAACACCGAGCTCTTAGCCAACGGCTGTAGTGAGGTCATGTGAGGTTAAGAGAGCGCTCTTAGCGAACCGCTGTAGTGAGGTCATGTGAGGTTAAGAGAACGCTCTTAGCGAACCGCAGTACTGAGGTCATGTAAGGTTAAGAGAGCGCTCTTAGCGAACCGCTGTAGTGAGGTCATGCAAGGTTAACAGCGAGCTCTTAGCGAACCGCTGTAGTGAGGTCATATGAGGTTAAGAGAGCGCTCTTAGCGAACCGCTGTAGTGAGGTCATGTGAGGTTAAGAGAACGCTCTTAGCCAACCGCTGTAGTGAGGTCATGTGAGGTTAAGAGAACGCTCTTAGCCAAACGCTGTAGTGAAGTCATATGAGGTTAAGAGGATGCTCTTAGCCAAACGCTGTAGTGAGGTCATGTGAGGTTAAGAGAGCGCTCTGAGCCAACCGCTGTAGTGAGGTCATATGAGGTGAAGAGAGCGCTCATAGCCAACCGCTGTAGTGAGGTCATGTGAGGTTAAGAGAGCGCTCTTAGCGAACGGCTGTAGTGAGGTCATGTGAGGTTAAGAGAGCGCTCTTAGCCAACCGCTGTAGTGAAGTCATGTGAGGTTAAGAGAGCGCTCTTAGCGAATGGCTGTAGTGAGGTCATGTGAGGTTAAGAGAGCGCTTTTAGCGACCCGCTGTAGTGAGGTCATGTGAGGTTAAGAGAACGCTCTTAGCGAACGGCTGTAGTGAGGTCATGTGAGGTTCAGAGAGCGCTCTTAGCGAACCGCTATAGTGAGATCATGTGAGGTTAAGGGAGCGCTCTTAGCGAACCGCTGTAGTGAGATCATGTGAGGTTAAGAGAGCGCTCTTAGTGAAAGGCTGTAGTGAGGTCATGTGAGCTTAAGAGAACGCTCTTAGCGAACCGCTGTAGTGAGGTTAAGAGAGCGCTCTTAGAGAACCGCTGTAGTGAGATCATGTGAGGTTAAGAGAGCGCTCTTAGCGAACCGCTGTATTGAGGTCATGTGTGCTTATGAGAACGCTCATAGCGAACCGCTGTAGTGAGGTCATGTGAGGTTAAAAGCGAGCTCGTAGCGAACCGCTGTAGTGAGGTCATGTGAGATTAACAGCGAGCTCTTAGCGAACCGCTGTAGTGAGTACATGTGAGGTTAACAGCGAGCTCTTAGCGAACCGCTGTAGTGAGGTCATGTGAGGTTAAGAGAGCGCTCTTTGCGATCCGCTATAGTGAGGTCATGTGAGGTTAACAGCGAGCTCTTAGCGAACCGCTGTAGTGAGGTCATGAGAGCGCTCCTAGCAAACCGCTATAGTGAGGTCATGTGAGGTTAAGAGAGTGCTCTTAGCGAACTGCTGTAGTGAGGTCATGTGAGGTTAAGAGAGCGCTCTTAGCGAACGGCTGTAGTGAGGTCATGTGAGGTTAAGAGAACGCTCTTAGCGAACCGCTCTAGTGAGGTCATGTGACGTTAAGAGAGCGCTCTTTGCAAACCGCTGTAGTGAGTTCATGTGAGGTTAAGAGAGAGCTCTTAGCGAACCGCTGTATTGAGGTTATGTGAGGTTGAGAGAGCGCTCTTAGCGAACCGCTGTAGTGAGGTCATGTGAGGTTAAGAGAGCGCTCTTAGCGAACGGCTGTAGTGAGGTCATGTGAGGTTAAGAGAGCGCTCTTAGCGAAGGCCTGTAGTGAGGTCATGTTAGGTTAAGAGAGCGCTCTTAGCGAACCGCTCTAGTGAGGTCATGTGACGTTAAGAGAGCGCTCTTTGCAAACCGCTGTAGTGAGTTCATGTGAGGTTAAGAGAGCGCTCTTTGCAAACCGCTGTAGTGAGTTCATGTGAGGTTAAGAGAGCGCTCTTAGCGAACCGCTGTAGTGAGGTCAGGTGAAGTTAAGAGAGCGCTCTTAGCCACCCGCTGTAGTGAGATCATGTGAGGTTAACAGCGAGCTCTTAGCCACCCGCTGCAGTGAGGTCATGTAAGGTTAACAGCGAGCTCTTAGCCAACGGCTGTAGGGAGTTCATGTGAGGTTAAGAGAGCGCTCTTAGCGAACCGCTGTAGTGAGGCGATGTGAGGTTAAGAGAGCGCTCTTAGCGAACCGCTGTAGTGGTCATGTGAGGTTAAGAGAGCTCTCTTAGCGAACGGCTGTAGTGAGGTCATGTGAGGTTAAGAGAGCGCTCTTAGCGAAGGCCTGTAGTGAGGTCATGTTAGGTTAAGAGAGCGCTCTTAGCGAACCGCTGTAGTGAGGTGATGTGAGGTTAAGAGAGCGCTCTTAGCGAACCGCTGTAGTGAGGTGATGTGAGGTTAAGAGAGCTCTCTTAGCGAACGGCTGTAGTGAGGTCATGTGAGGTTAAGAGAGCGCTCTTAGCGAACGGCTGTAGTGAGGTCATGTGAGGTTAACAGCGAGCTCTTAGCGAACCGCTGTAGTGAGGTCATGAGAGCGCTCCTAGCAAACCGCTATAGTGAGGTCATGTGAGGTTAAGAGAGTGCTCTTAGCGAACTGCTGTAGTGAGGTCATGTGAGGTTAAGAGAGCGCTCTTAGCGAACGGCTGTAGTGAGGTCATGTGAGGTTAAGAGAACGCTCTTAGCGAACCGCTCTAGTGAGGTCATGTGACGTTAAGAGAGCGCTCTTTGCAAACCGCTGTAGTGAGTTCATGTGAGGTTAAGAGAGAGCTCTTAGCGAACCGCTGTATTGAGGTTATGTGAGGTTGAGAGAGCGCTCTTAGCGAACCGCTGTAGTGAGGTCATGTGAGGTTAAGAGAGCGCTCTTAGCGAACGGCTGTAGTGAGGTCATGTGAGGTTAAGAGAGCGCTCTTAGCGAAGGCCTGTAGTGAGGTCATGTTAGGTTAAGAGAGCGCTCTTAGCGAACCGCTCTAGTGAGGTCATGTGACGTTAAGAGAGCGCTCTTTGCAAACCGCTGTAGTGAGTTCATGTGAGGTTAAGAGAGCGCTCTTTGCAAACCGCTGTAGTGAGTTCATGTGAGGTTAAGAGAGCGCTCTTAGCGAACCGCTGTAGTGAGGTCAGGTGAAGTTAAGAGAGCGCTCTTAGCCACCCGCTGTAGTGAGATCATGTGAGGTTAACAGCGAGCTCTTAGCCACCCGCTGCAGTGAGGTCATGTAAGGTTAACAGCGAGCTCTTAGCCAACGGCTGTAGGGAGTTCATGTGAGGTTAAGAGAGCGCTCTTAGCGAACCGCTGTAGTGAGGCGATGTGAGGTTAAGAGAGCGCTCTTAGCGAACCGCTGTAGTGGTCATGTGAGGTTAAGAGAGCTCTCTTAGCGAACGGCTGTAGTGAGGTCATGTGAGGTTAAGAGAGCGCTCTTAGCGAAGGCCTGTAGTGAGGTCATGTTAGGTTAAGAGAGCGCTCTTAGCGAACCGCTGTAGTGAGGTGATGTGAGGTTAAGAGAGCGCTCTTAGCGAACCGCTGTAGTGAGGTGATGTGAGGTTAAGAGAGCTCTCTTAGCGAACGGCTGTAGTGAGGTCATGTGAGGTTAAGAGAGCGCTCTTAGCGAACGGCTGTAGTGAGGTCATGTTAGGTTAAGAGAGCGCTCTTAGCGAACCGCTGTAGTGAGGTGATGTGAGGTTAAGAGAGCTCTCTGAGCGAACGGCTGTAGTGAGGTCATGTTAGGTTAAGAGAGCGCTCTTAGCGAACGGCTGTAGTGAGGTCAGGTGAGGTTGTATGGTAATTGAGTAGTTCCTGAAGAAATGAGAGTACTGTATGGAGTGGGAGCGAGACACGGGACCTCTGCCACTTTTGAATCCAAGATCTTAGGTTCAAGTGACCACTAATGTAGTGAAGTCTCAATTCACATCGAGGAAGAGGAATGTGCTGGCACGGGTGCCTTCCCATCCACCTCTGGGGGGATGATAGAGAATCGCTAGAATGAAAGACGGGAGATCCCGGTGAAAGCCTGTCCCATCTCCGCTTTATCCAGCACAAATATTACATGTAGTCACCAGGTTTGAACCTAGGACCGGCGTTAATGACAAGAAGGGGCCACCAGAGTGTAATAAAAAAAAAGTGAAATTTGAACAATCAAATGACACCTCATAATTAAATTAAAGGTATTAGCACCTTACTTAAGCGATACATAGTAGACCTGGTTTGATCTTCTTCAATATTATTAAGCGGAATTACTAGTCTTACAATTTAATATTATATTTTAAAAAGGATCTCCTTCCAATATGAATATCTACGAAAATGTTTCGGATTTCATGAAACTTTTAAAGAATTTTTGACAGCACACTAGGCCCTAAGTACTTTTTACTTTATAGAAAACAGAGAATTTTGAATTTTAATCTGCCCTTTATTCTAAATATTGTGCTGCTCCATGGCTAAATGGTTGGCGTCCTGGCCTTTGGTCCAGAGGGTGCTGGGTTCGATTCCCAGCCGGGTCGGGAATTGTAACTTTAATTGGTGCAATGGCTCGGGGCTGGGCATGTGTGGCGTATTCAGCATTAGAAATCATCCTAGATAGGGCCATCATCTTCACAGACATGCAGGTCGCCCAATAGGCGCACCAGGCCTCTCCGGAGGCGATACGCCATTATTTTTCTAAATATTAGAAGGTGGAGAAGGTGGATTCGGCACTTGTAAAAAGGTTTTCGGGGATTTACCTTCCCAAGGAGCACAGTAATTTAAAATGTTTCTCTCTGCGCCTGGTGGCTTTGTACCATGGAGAAGCATACCGTAGACTACTGTAGCCGATACACGGAAATACGTATTTTTCTTGTAATGCCTGAATATCGCTTCCTACAATCATGAATAGAACGAGTGACGCATGACGCCAAGTCCGACCTTGAGCAAGTCTGTGACATAACAAAGCAAATATATTGGCGTTCCATGCCAACTCGAGTGGACTGTGCTGCATCCGTGATTAATTCCTGGTCGTACGTCATGTCCCGCTCGCCGTTACACACCGATCGCCTGCAGCAAAAATCATCAAATATTTTTCATTTGAATTTCTGTTCAAAAATAGAAAACCGTGTTTTTGATTAGAAAATGACAGTCTGTCACCTCGGCTAGACGGGAGCGGAGTCCCTCTGAACCAACTGTTATCAGAAGTTCACGACTAATTCATTTATTTATTTATTTATTTGATTTATTGTTCAACAGGTATTTCTGCCCACTTACAGAACATTTCCATTTCTTATCTCCAATTTTATAAATAATTCACAATAAAAATTAAAATATGAAACCTAATACTATACTTATGAACCATGGACAGTGGCAAGTGTGTGTTTCAACTTATTATTATGATTTCTTCTAAAATATACATTATTCATCTAAATTAATCTTAGGACTAAATTATTCATGGTACATAATAATGCTACTCTGTCTGTGTGAGTTCCCTTCTGACTGGCCTTAACAAGATACCCTCCTCGTGAAATATGTCCACGTTTGGCATTTTATATTCTGTTTAATGGTCAATTCATTTGGTGATTTGTGTTTGACCTTTTAACAAAGAAAGTTAAATTATTTCTATTACTTCAAAACGGTGAATACAGGTTTATTTGATGGAGTAACTCTCGGTTATCTGCTTTACCTTTGAGAATTCTATGGAGGTATTTCACACAGGTTAATGTTCTCCTCGTATGCAGCCTAACTATCCCAAAATTTGTTATTAAGTCACTATATGCCACATATTTTGCACTAGTTTTAGAGATACAGAAATACAGACATCTTAGAAATTTTAGCTTGAACATTTTCTATTTCTTTTATACGTTTGATACATGATGGATTCCAAACTATAGAGGCATATTCTATTACTGTTCTAACTAGTGAATTGTATACCTGTATTATGGCTTTGATATTTTTGAATTTGTTTATGTTTCTCATTAGAAATCCTAGGTTCCTATAGGCCTTATTTACGGCGTTGTTTATGTGTATATTGAACTGAAGTTTACTATCAAATATCGCTCCTAAATCCTTCTTTTCTTCAACTCGTTTTAGGCTGATATTGTTCATTTCATAAGAATGGACTTTTGGTTGTCTTTTTCTAGTAAAGGTCATTGATTCACATTTCTTAACATTGAATTGAAAGGAATTGTGTTTTCCCCATTCAACCAGTGCTGTGAGGTCTTGTTGTAATTTTTCGCTATCTTTGTTTGAACTAATCTGCCTGTAAATTTTCATGTCATCGGCATATAACTGAAATTTAGAGTTCTTCAACACAGAGCCAATATCGTTAACAAACAGAATGAACAACAGTGGACCTAATTTTGAACCTTGGTTTATGCCTGAATGGATGAAGCTACCCCTTTGAAACTAACAAATTGAAATCTATTCCTGAAGTAGGAGTTAAAGAATTCAACTAGTTCAGGGCTAAAACTAAAACTGTGAAGCTTGTTTAGAAGTTTGTGATGATCAATCCTATTGAACGCTTTTGTCACGTCCGTGTATATGACATCCACTTGCCCTCCTTGATCTAAAATAGATGACACATAGTTTGTAAAGTTTACTAAATTTGATCTCCCTTGCAATTTCTCAACATGTTGATAGATATTGGAGTAAAGTATATCCTGAAACACTTTGCAGTATTGATACTGGTCTATAATTATGCATGTTTTCAGTATTACCATCTTTGTGAATTGGACACACTCTTGCTATCTTCCACAAATCAGGAAGTATTTTTTGTTAATAATGATAATAATTATACAAAGTGGATATGCAAGAGCGTCTCCGCGTCCTTTCACTACATATTGGGGTATATTATCTGGACCAGCACTTCCCTTAGATTGTAATCTTTAGCACATTTAACATCATCAACAGATACGAACCATTGAAATGTTTAGCATGTTTATATTGCAGTTCCTCTAGAATATACTGCTCATTAGTTTCGGTGTTATTTTTTGTGAATGTACTCTTGAAGTAAGAGGCAAATCCATCGGCTATTTCTGTCTTAGAAGTTAAGGTGCTATCATTCAGTACATATCTGTGACATTCTTGATTATTGGTCGTCTTTTGCTTTAAAAAGTGCCAAAAGTTTTTTATTATTTTCTATACCTTGAATGAATTCTTTATATGCTATTCTTATTTTCTTTTTAAGGATTGCTCTCTTTGTTTTGAACTCTGTCATACTATATTCACTATATTTCCTTTATTATACCACATCGGATAAGTTCTTTTACTGTACTTAGTCAGAGGAACGCAATAATCAAGAATCTCATACAGTTTATTATAGAAACAATCTAAAGCCCTGTTAACGTCCTGAATGTCATTCAATTCTGACCAATCACAAGTGTTTAGTAATTCAAAGAGTATTGAAAATTAGCTCTATTGTAATTATGAAGCCTAAAAGTCCAATGTAGTAAGTTTTCTTAGATTACAGTGCAGGCTGGTCAACTCGCTCTATTGTGGAGGCCAGAACTAAATGTAGCTAATATGTACGACTTGATAAATCACAAACAACTGACTACGACACAAATATAAAAACACAGCCTCTGAACGTGCTGGGGAGTGAACGGGGTGTGCTAAACGCTAATTAGAAAAGCCGATTGTGAACGACACTTCAGTCTGCAAGCCTCTGTCAATTTACTAAATGCCGCCACAATCAACTAGTGCTGTGGCCTCATTTAGTTCTATGCCTCTTATCTTCAAATCGTTAGAAACTGAGTCTAACCACCGTCGTCTTGGTCTACCTCTACTTCTCTTACCATCCAGAACAGAGTCCATTATTCTCCTAGTTAATCTATCCTCCTCCATTCGCCTCACATGACCCATCACCGAAGCAGATTTATGCGTACAGCTTCATCCATCGAGTACATTCTTAACTTAGCCTTTATCTCCTCATTCCGAGTGCCCTCCTGCCATTGTTCCCACCTGTTTGTACCAGCAATCATTCTCGCTACTTTCATGTCTGTTATTTCTAAATTATGAATAAGATATCCTGAGTCCACCCAGGTTTCGCTGCCGTAAAGCAAAGTTGGTCTGAAAACAGACCGATGTAAAGATAGTTTCCTCCGGTGATTATTGTTTTAAGAGGAAGTACAAGTAAGCAACCATCCTCTATTAACTCTAATCAGAGAGAACAAATGACAAGGGGTTCGATACTTCGAAAAATGAAGGTATCGGCCAAAGAAAGACAAAGGCCACGACTCCCTAGCCCTCGGAAGTGTTGCCAACAAGTATGTTTCAGACTTGCAGAAACTTTTAAAATAATTTATTTTAAGTTGATGAGTTATGAATTTGTTTGCCTTTTATGGCCACCCAAAATTGACCTTGATACTGAAGAAACAAATAATACAATTAAAAAGCCATCCAACAATGTTGGTAGGCGATAACAGCACCTTTAAAATGACCCCTGTTAGAAGGTGTTAAAGGAGTTCTTACTCATTTTATCGGAAATAGCTGAGCAAACAGTTGTGAGCTGGTTGTTCCTATAGCTCATTCCATGGTAAGAAAACAGTACTGCTCTTATGACAACATGCTCTGTTCAACACCATCACGGGAAGACGGCGGCACATACATTTGTGAAATTCAGTATTTAAGTTCAAGACAAAAAAGCGGAAGAAACAAATCGACAAATTACTTTTATGAACTAAAGTGGACGGGAGGTTTACAAGGGCTATTTTTGGTTGTACAGAAACAGAGGTAAACCACGGCACATAAAAAACCTAACCTCAGCATTGAAGTATAAAAGAAACTGGGGGGAAAATCAAAAATAATCTTTATGGGCTCGAGGGGGGGAGGGATGCATTTAATTGCGTGTAATAAATTTCTCCAGGCAATAAAGCCTAAAAAACACACACATGCAACAAATAAATACTGTAGATGACTTGCCGGCGGTTCACAGAGTGAGGCGACGGCTGTTCCCGCCATTGTGCTTCCTTCCTACGAATGTATTTATGAAAAAGAAAATGTTATGTAGTTATTTTAATACCTCACGGGCAAAAATGCCTCATCCTTGTGATCTATCTTTCGTAATACATTACAAGTAATCACGAGGAATTATGGGTGTGTCAGAGGGAGTATGTTCACTCGTTGTAGGTCCGTAAGAGCAATACTGTTTTCTTAACGTGGAATGAGCCATAGGCATTCCCTTGCTGTTTCTACTACAGGATCCCTGTATGCCACCCATTCTCCTTCTATGTCCTAAACCTGCTTACGGTTCACTGTTCGGAACTTCTCACTAATCATATCCATGTACTTCTAATTTCCTCGTCCTGGAGATTTTCTACCCTTATTCGTTTGCAGACAGATTTCACTTTCTCTACCCTAGGCCTAGAGATACTTAGTTCACTACAGATCAGATAATGGTCTGTATCATAGAAAAATCCCCGGAAATTTCACACATTCCTAACAGATTCTCTGAATTCAAAATCGTTTATGATATAGTCTATTAAGGATCTAGTACCACTACCATCCCATGTGTCTTTTGCTTGAAGAATGTATTCGTAACTACTAAACCGATACTAGCACAGAAGTCCAGCAAACGCTTTCCATTCCTAATAGCTTTCATAACTTCTCCACATTTACCCAATCACCCTTTCGTATCCTTCAGTTCTATTTCCAACTATCCTATTCTTGCTGTTGACCCACAATGCTTCACAAAACTCGTCAACTTCATCCTCACATGGTGAATACTTGTTCTAATTCGCCCACCTGCCAAATCTACCCACGTCATTCGCTTATTTACGTGCCGACAGAAACTATGTTGCGTGCAATGGTATTCCTCATGAACAGTCCTAGGTCACACTCTGCCCTTCCCTTTCTAACACCCGTCAAGTACACATTATAATCTCCTATCTCTTCCTCGTTATCCCCCCCTTACCCGAATATCACTTACTCCTAGCACATCCAGATGCATCGTCTTTGCTGACTCAGCCAGTTCTACTTTCTTTCTTCCGTAGGCCCCATTAATATTGATAGCTCCCCATCGAATTCCATATCGTTCGTCAAGTTGTTTCCAAGGAGTCCCTGGCCTGTCAAATGGGAGTGGGACTCCGTTACTCCCATAGGTCCGTTCTGAGCGTGCTCGGTGAAAATTCTGTGAAGCAGGATTGTATCCTTACTTACACATAGTCCAAGTATCTCCTGTAAGAGGTTAGGGACCACCGATGGATTGTATAGTCCTAGCCGCCTGAGCACAAGGAGGGCTATGGCTCAGAATATGTCCGAGATGCCCACTCCCGACTGTCAGGGCCACTCAGCCGTTGCCCATGGTTCACGAACTAGGACGTGACTACAGTAACCATATTTAGGTAACGTCACTGGTTTTCATTCAACTTACTCTCAACAACGGATTGCACCCTCCCTTCCAATTTGCGTGGTATGCTGATCAATGAGATACGTTCCTGTTCCGACGTGCACTCATACTCCATGCTGCCTTCTCCTGCTGCTTTATGACAATGTATAAGCTTTTTAAACAATGGCTTATAAAATCTTCACGCCCACGAATTGAAATGGGGCCGATGCATGTGTATAGAGTGTGATTTTCTTTCGTTATGGTATTTACTTTAATCAGGATTGTGACATCGCTAGATTTTAGTATGTCGTATAGAGTGGTTTATGTGAGTGCAGTTATAGAGACATCTTGTAACCCAGTTGAATTTCGAACCCGGAGGTTGAGAATAGAAGGGAACCATTTAGCGTGTGTATTGAGATAACGTTGAAGGTTGGTCTGTGCAAGTGTACGCCATTGCTAATAAGGGATGATCGAACCAGAATGTGCCACGGCCGAGGAAGTAGATTAATTCACGCAAGTAGTATAATGGCTTTGTTTACAAATTCAAATCTCGCGCCAAAATTCAAATTTCCCGCCAAAAATTCAAATTTCCCGCCAGAATTCAAATTTCCCGCGTGAGGAGGCCGCAGAACTCTCCCATTATACTACTCACGCATGATGAAGAGAATTAAGGTAATGAGTGAGTTGTGGAAGTGTCTCTTTTGTGGTTCACATGCGAAAGTGATTGTTGTCTCGCATCAAGGGCGAAGAGAGGCTCGGGTTTGTCACCCTTCCCTTATTTTCATGTGTGCATTTGCTTTACAGGTGTCCGAGTTTGGTCATCTCCATGTCATTTGTGGTTTGTTTGTTGGTTGTATTGTGTTGATTTGATCGTTTGTTTATGGTATGGATGAGCGCCAATATAAATGGTTCGTTATTGAACATTATAAATTTTCCAGCTAACTCATTCCTGGTTGCCAGCGTTTCGCCCCCGTGTTTTAAGTTGGGCTCACCCACCACACCGTGGAGGTCACCTGGAGCCACCGCCACTATGAGTGACTTTGCCTCACTACCAAAGCTTGATGCCTGCTTGGTCATCAGATGATATAGCCGTGCTCCATGGCCGCGACCATGGGGTTGTAGGGACGGTCCCATATACAATGTGAATTTATCTGAATATACAATTTTCCCTGTCTAGATTAGGTGGGTCGATTTACTCTAGTTGCGAAAATTATTCTTTCTCTTATTCAACCTTTGTTGAATGGTCTCTTGGTCAAAAGTTTAGAGGATTATATCGTTATCCGCGTCAAATTCTCCCAGTTTCAACTTAACAACAAACCGTCAAGGCCCCATGCAAGGCTCGATTTGTAATTTTATTTGATGAATGGAGTTGTTCCGGGGATTGTGTGGAACGCAGAGATGGTGAAAGAAGGTGCGGGCTTGAATGGCTCTATCTACAATATCAAAATTAATTTAAAACTTGAACTGAAGGTTATATTTCTTTTAGAACTTCAAACTTAATATTTTTCCATAACAATGAAACATCAGGTATAATAACAGTCTTGAAACAAGACTAGGAAAATCCAAAATTACTGACTTTCAGATTATGGGCTTCAAGCCCCTAGTTTTACAATTCCAGAGATACCGGATAGAGTTTACAAAACTTTAATTAAAAATGAGGAATCCTTTAGTTAAGGGCAGAAATCCCCTAATTCAAGAGCACTTGCTCCCAAAATACAATATCTAGCCTTCCAGAAGCAATCGTTACAATCACAAAACTTTGAAAAGAGTTTACAGGCTCTCAGCCTACTCAAGGCAATCTCTGGCCTCTCAAGGCACAACTTACAGGATACAGTGGTACCTAGTACCCATCCTACTGGGCCGTTGCGAAAGAGAACGGCCCGAACACAAACTGAATGGAGGCGTACATTGCACTCCCACATAATGAAAAATTAAAACCTGCAGGGCTCTCGGCCGATGAAACGGGCTAATCCCAAGCTACTTGAGGTGGCTCGCATGAAAATAACGCTAATACATTACAGAAAAAGGGTAGCTAAATCGCAGACACCTCAAATCCACATTAAGGGGAGCTTGAGAGGGTAACTCACTCTCTATCCCCGATTTACAATTAAAGATTTTATGAAGTGTTTACATTCGTCGAAAGAAAAGTCACATTTTAGAAAAGTATGGTTACATAATTAAATATTCGGACCTTCCCCTCCAATGAAGCTGCGGACGTAGCAAGAAAGATAAAGTTTACGTGTCCATTACCTTATAGATGTTCTGCTGACCGAAGAAAGAGGCGGCCCCGCCTCCTGCCTTAACACACACACACTTATCAAGACGGTGATGAATTGGCCAGGAAACGTGAAAAGCCGCAGTTTATAAACCCTCAGGGAAGGTTCGAGAGCATTCAAGACTAATCAGGACACACCCTCTTAATTTTATTGGCAGATTCAGAGTGAACAAGAAAAGCGGCATTTGTTGAAAATTAATTACAAAATTCGTGATTGGCTATATTCAAAACTGGCGGAAAGAAAATAAAGTATTGCCAACCCAAAAATAAATGAACATAGATCAGTTATGGAAAACCTAGGAATATGAAACTTCTTTAAGTTATAAGTTCTTCCACATTGAACCAGAGTGCACAATCATAGTTTTTAGTAGTGTCATCTGTGGAAAAATATCCAAACGACTTGATGTATAGCAGAACAAAACAAGGAGAAAATCAATCAGTTTAGGAAACTACACAGTAACAAAATTACTTTATACTTCAGTGGTGTAATCTTCTGATTGAAGTTCCAAGTTCGTGTAGTATGAGTTTCACATTTTGATCAATAGAAGAGATTCTTAAGGCGCGTTGTGGTGTACCTCTCGGTACAGACCCCCCACCGAAATGTTCTTCCTTGGGGTGACAGAAGAATTTTGAAAAAACATTCCCAATTTTCTAAGGTTTTTTTTTGGAAGTTGATTAGTAGAAAATAATTTGAGAATCCAAATTTAGAGTGTCCTTGTGGTCGTAGAAGTTTTTGACGGCAAGACCTGCCGCCGTAGCCAATACACAGCTGAGGTCGCCCGGACCCCCCAAGTACACTCTGTTACACTTCTCCCGCTTTTATGAAAGGGGTAGTCGTGGTGATGGTCTCCGCAGATTAGAAATATATGTACAGTCCCCAGATGTGTTGGCGGTAGGGTTACCGCACTTCAGCTTTTGCCGGGAAGATGGACCCGGTGTGCCGTTCAGAAGGAGGCCTTACTAGAGCGAAGTGGGCCCTTTCTCCTCTCTCGTGTCCCTCACAAGATGTTACAGTACGGCGGAATACAGCTGAGGGGGCACTGAAGCACTGATGTGTGTGTGAACAACGCGTGGATGCAGGAGACAGGGGCTAGGTAATGGCCACCAAGGAAGTGACAGCAGGAAAACCAGAGGGGAAGATCGTACACAACAGGTCATATACATAATTAAATAAAACCATTGGGGCACAAGGCCTCAAATAAAAAATATACCCTTCAAACCTGCTAAATATTCATAGCTAACGAAAATAGTAATGCAATTATACAGGTTTCACCTGGGAGAGGTGTACTCTAAAGATCCTCTCTGTAGCTGGATTGCTTACGAATAATGTAACTGGTGTCAAAAATTTTAATATAATACACGGCCCATGAAATCTGGGGGCAAGTTTGCCCAAAGGAACAAAATTCCTAACCATTACTTGATCTCAGATTTTTAAATTGGTGGGCCTCCGTCCACGATCATATCTTTCCCTGACCTTTTCATGAGAAAACTTCAGGTTGTGCTTAGCCTTCTTCCATAGATCTTTAATAGTATCGGGATCTCTTGTCTCCGGTAATACACTGACTGACAGAGCAAATGCAACACCAAGAAGGAGTGGTCAGAACTTTATGCCAATTGCAGGGTAGACTGACGTCACTGAGGTATGCTCATGATGTGAAATGCGCCGCTGTGCTGCGCACGTAGCGAACGATAAATGGGACACGGCGTTGGCGAATGGCCCACTTCGTACCGTGATTTCTCAGCCGACAGTCATTGTAGA
The DNA here is from genome assembly GCF_040414725.1 of Anabrus simplex. NCBI lineage: Eukaryota > Metazoa > Arthropoda > Insecta > Orthoptera > Tettigoniidae > Anabrus > Anabrus simplex. Next base: position 6,296,962 of record NC_090271.1, read on the forward strand.
ACGTGTTGTCGTGTGCCACAGGACACGTGTATAGCTAAGAATGCCAGGCCGCCGTCAACGGAGGCATTTCCAGCAGACAGACGACTTTACGAGGGGTATGGTGATCGGGCTGAGAAGAGCAGGTTGGTCGCTTCGTCAAATCGCAGCCGATACCCATAGGGATGTGTCCACGGTGCAGCGCCTGTGGCGAAGAGGGTTGGCGCAGGGACATGTGGTGTGCGAGGGGTCCAGGCGCAGCCCGAGTGACGTCAGCACGCGAGGATCGGCGCATCCGCCGCCAAGCGGTGGCAGCCCCGCACGCCACGTCAACCGCCATTCTTCAGCATGTGCAAGACACCCTGGCTGTTCCAATATCGACCAGAACAATTTCCCGTCGATTGGTTGAAGGAGGCCTGCACTCCCGGCGTCCGCTCAGAAGACTACCATTGACTCCAAAGCATAGACGTGCACGCCTGGCATGGTGCCGGGCTAGAGCGACTTGGATGAGGGAATGGCGGAACGTCGTGTTCTCCGATGAGTCACGCTTCTGTTCTGTCAGTGATAGTCACCGCAGACGAGTGTGGCGTCGGCGTGGAGAAAGGTCAAATCCGGCAGTAACTGTGGAGCGCCCTACCGCTAGACAACGCGGCATCATGGTTTGGGGCGCTATTGCGTATGATTCCACGTCACCTCCAGTGCGTATTCAAGGCACGTTAAATGCCCACCGCTACGTGCAGCATGTGCTGCGGCCGGTGGCACTCCCGTACCTTCAGGGGCTGCCCAATGCTCTGTTTCAGCAGGATAATGCCCGCACACACACTGCTCGCATCTCCCAACAGGCTCTACGAGGTGTACAGATACTTGCGTGGCCAGCGTACTCTCCGGATCTCTCACCAATCGAACACGTGTGGGATCTCATTGGACGCCGTTTGCAAACTCTGCCCCAGCCTCGTACGGACGAACAACTGTGGCAAATGGTTGACAGAGAATGGAGAACCATCCCTCAGGACACCATCCGCACTCTTATTGACTCTGTACCTCGACGTGTTTCTGCGTGCATCGCCGCTCGCGGTGGTCCTACATCCTACTGAGTCAATGCCGTGCGCATTGTGTAACCTGCATATCGGTTTGAAATAAACATCAATTATTCGTCCGTGCCGTCTCTGTTTTTTCCCCAACTTTCATCCCTTTCGAACCACTCCTCCTTGGTGTTGCATTGTCACTGTCAGTCAGTGTACATCAAAGGTTAGAGAGCGGCGTGTTGGGAACAAAGAGAAGCTGGTGTGAACTTGTGAGACTCATGAACCGCCGAATTTAGAGCGAAATACGATGAAATGCGATTAAAGCAGATCTAAGATTACGATGGACCCGCTCAGCCAGAGATGGTTGAGGATAATACTCCGAAGTAGTTGCATGTGATATAGACAGATCAAAACAGAATTTGCGGAATGCATTGGATGTGATTGCCTTAGCATTATCAGAAACTATATATTGACAGGGGCCAAAGGAAGCAAATATGGTATTTAAACAAGAAATGGTGGACTGAGCGGTTGCCAGCTTAGTCGAAAATAACCAAGGAAATCTAGTTAAACCATCTACACACACAAAAATGAATTTGTTGGCGTTCTCCTTTGATTGAGGGAAGGGTCCGACGTAGTTTATATATAGGCGCTCCATGGGACGCGACGCTAGATGAGAAGATACTAGACCTAGCTTGGTGAACAAGGTGGGCTTACTAAGCAAGCAAGGTTTACAAGCTTTTACCAGTTCACGAATTTCGCCATCCATACCTTTCCAAATGAACATCTCTCGGATCTTTTCCCGAGTTTTAAGATGCCTAAATGCTCCCCTAACGGGTTATCATGATAATACTTGAAGATCATAGGCACAAGAACAGCTGGAACCACTACTTTCATCTTTTGGTCATGCCCCGACGGGCAACACAAAACCCCGTTTCTCAATACATAAGGGACGACATGTTCCCCAGAAGAAAGGGTTTCAATAATAGGGTCCAGCACAGGATTTTCACCTTGATATTTTTCGATATCCCTAAACAACATGGGGGCATCAGTTAGAATGGCAATAACGCCCGAACGTATGGGCGTGGGAAGAGAAGAATGATCTCCCCGTTCAGTGGTCTCCACATCCTGAGAAAACATACGGCTTAGTCCATCCGCCACATTTTCAGATCCTCTGATATGTCTCACATCAAACTGGAATGCCGAAGTTCTGATGGCCCAGCGGGCTATACGACCAGTACGAGACTCGAAATTATCGGTTTCTAGGTCGAACTTGACATGTTCCAAATATAGTCGGAACTTCTCTAGCGCAAATAAATCAGCCCAAACCTCAAGTTCATAAATGGAATATTTAGCTTCTTGAGCCGATAGTGTCCTAGACGCATAGGCGATGGGTCGCCTCCCGAGTTCAGTTTCTTGAAGAAGCACAGCAGCCACCGCCGACGATGAGGCGTCGGTTTGAACAATAAATTTCTTCGAAAAATCAGGCATAGCAAGGACAGGGGCGTTGCAGAGAGCTAATTTAATATCTTGAAAAGCGGCTTGTTGAGACTGCCCCCACTCAAATTTGAGCCTTTCCTACGGACTAGGTTCAATGGCGTCGCTCTGTTAGCGAATTTAGGAATAAAGTTTCTGAAGAAATTCACCATACCGATGAACCTGGCAATACCTTTGATGTCCTTGGGAGGTTTGAAATCACGGATGGCCTGTGTTCTGGAATGATCGATAGAAACACCATCGGGCGACACAATATGCCCTAGGAATGACATAAATGGCTTAGCAAAGGCTACATTGGATAATTTGACAGTCAACCCAGCTTAACGAAGGCGATTGAGTACTTCCTTTAGATGATCTAGGTGTTTTTCAAAGGTCTCAGAAAGTACAACGACATCATCAAGATAGTGATACAAGTATTCAAATTTGATGTCGGAGAAGACCCTATCTAGCAGTCTAGTGAGCACAGCTGCCCCTGTGGGGAGCCCGAAACGCCCGCGTTTGTACTCATACAAGTTCCAATCCGTGGCAAAAGCTGTTAGATGTTTCCATTCTTCAGTTGGAGGGATCTGATTATACGCCTGATTGAAATCAAGGATGGTGAAGAACTTAGCCTTCCGAAACCATGAAAAACAAGAGTAAAGATCAGGAAGGGGCACATATTGTAACACCATCTTACGATTTAAAGCCCTATAATAAATCACAGGCCTGAAGCCACCTTGGGGTTTCGGCACCAGAAAAATAGGCGATGAATACGCCGACTTAGATGGTCGAGTAATACCGTCCTTTAGCATCTGATCGATGATCTCTTTAAGAGACTTCGTTTTAGGTGGAGACAGCCTATAGGGTAGGAACTGGGATCGAATCCGTAACCTCAATCCTGTACTCGATAAGGTCAGTAACACCAAGAGTATCTGAAAATACATCAGGAAACGACTGACACAATTTACGAATAGTTTCAGCCTGCTCCTCAGGTAGATGTCTAAGGTCTAACAACATCTCATCCTGGGTGGGAGAAACAGATGAACATGACACAGAATTACATTTGAGCAAAGGGATTTTACAATTATTAGCAAATTTGAAGGTGCACGATTTGCTCTGAATGTCGAGCACCAGACCGGTAAAAGACATGAAATCCGCTCCCAATATTACGGGGCAAGAAAAGTGCTTAGCCACAAACAATTTTATTTTCCTAGTGAATTTAGATATACGAAGTTTGCCAACGATGACACCTAAAATTTCTAATGGAGAGGAATTAGCCGAAACGCATTGGACTGAAGACGAACAATAATCAGAAAACTTACAAATAATCTTTAATTTAGAATACATTTCAGATGAAATTATCGAACACACGCTCCCAGATTATATAAGAGCAGTGACGGGTTCACAATTCAATTCAATTCAATTTTAAGAAATGGTACAAGTGCGGGGGTCTCCGCCGCAATTCTCAGGCATTCCTTAGGATCTCCACGGAGCCCAACTCTGCCTAAAGCTCCACCCGAGATCCAACTCTACCTATGGCTCCTCCACGGTGCCCGAATCTGCCCATAGCTCCAAGACAGAGCCCAACTAGGAATATAGCTATACCACAGAGCCCAAATCTGACAATAGCTCCACCACGGATCCAACTCTGTCTATGGCTGCACCACAGAGCCCAACTCTGCCTATAGCTCAACCACGGGGCCCAACAGTGCCTAAAGCTGAACCACGGATCCAAATCTGACTATATCTCCTCCACGGAGCCCAACTCTGCCTATATATCTACCACGGAGCCCAAATCTGCCCATAGCCCCACTACGGATACCACCTATGACAATAGCTCCACCATGGAGCCCAACTGTGCTATACATCCACCACGGATCCAAATCTCCCTACGGCTCCCCAACGGACCTAACACCGGTTATAGCTACTCCACGGAGCCCAACTGTGACTATATCTCCACCGCGGAGCCCAACTCTGACTAAAGCTCCAACAGCCAGTCCAAGTCTGCCTATAGATCCTCCGCCTTGCCCAAAAGTGAATATAGCTCCACCGTGCAGCCCAACTGTCACCATAATTCTACCAAGGATCCAACTCTGACTACAGCTCCCCCACTAAGCAAAACTCTGCCTATAGCCAACCACCGAGCCCAAGTCTGCCTATAGGTCCTCCACGGAGCCCAACTGTGAATATAGGTCAACCATGCAGCCCAACTGTGACTCCAACTCCAGCATGCATCCCAGTTGTGCCAAGAGCTACACCAGTGATCAATCACTGCCTATGGCTCCACCACGGATCCAACTCTGACTATAGGTCCACCATCAGTCCAAGTATTCTATAGCTCCTCCACGGAGCCCAATTCTGTATATAGCTCCTCAATGGAGTCGAACTCTCACTATAGGTCCACAATGCAGCCATAGTCTGCATAAAGCTCGACCACGCAGCTCAACTGTGACTATAGCTCCACCACGCAGCCCAACTCTGGCTACAGCTCCACCACAGAGCCCAACTCTGACTATAGCTCCGACACGGATACAACTCTGCCTATGGCTACACCACAGAGCCCTAATCTGCCTATAGGTCCTCCACGGAGCCCTACTGTGACTATAGCACCACCATCAGTCCAAGTATGCGTTTAGCAACTCCACGGATCCAAATCTGTCTATGGCTGCACCACGGAGCCCAACTTGCCTATGGCTCCTCCACGGAGCCCAGCTCTTCCTATAGCTCCTTCTCGGAGCCCAAATCTGCCCATAACTCCACCACGGAGCCCAACTACGACTATAGCTCCACCACGGAGCCCAAGTTTGAATACAGCTTCTCCACGGAGCCCAACTGTAACTATAGCTCTCCCACGGAGTACAACTCTGCTTATAGCTCCACGATGGAGCCAACGTCTCCCTATAGCTACTCCACGGAGCCCAACTGCGACAATAGCTCCAACATGCAGCCAAACTGTGACTATAGATCCACCACGGAGCCCAAGTCTCCTTATAGCCCCTCGAAGCAGCCCGACTCTGATTATGGCTCCTCCACGGAGCCCGACTCTGCCTGTGACTCCACCACAGATCCAACTCTGACTATTGCTCCACCACTGAGCCCAACTATGACTATAGCTTCATCACGGTGCAAAACGCTGCCTATGTTTCCACCACAGATACAACTATGCCTTTGGCTCCACCATGGATCCAACTGTGCCTAAACCTCGACCACGGATCAAATCCTGACTACAGCACATAAACGGAACCCAACTGTGACTATCGCTCCACATCAGAGACCAACTCTGCCTATAGATCCACCTGGGAGCCCAGCTGTGCCTAAAGCTCAACCACGGACCCAACTCTGACCATACCTTCTCCACGGAGCCCAAATGTGACTATATCTCCTCCGCGGAGCCCAAAACTGCCTATAGATCCACCACGGAGCCCAACTCTAACTATAGTTCCACCAAAGAGCCAAACTCTGCCTATAGCACCGCCAAGTATCCAACACTGCCTATAGCTCCACCACGGAGCCCAAGTCTGCCGATAGCCTCTCCACGGAGCCCAACTGTGAAAATAGCTCCACCATGCAGCCCAACTGTTACTATAGGTCCACCACGGATCCATCTCTGCCTATGGCTCCACGAAGGTTCTAACTCTGAACATAACTCCACCACGGAGCCCAACTCTGCCTATAGCTCCACCACGCAGCCCAACTCTGTCTATAGCTCCACCAGGGAGCCCAACTCTCGCTATAGCACCTCCACGGTGCCCAATTCTGCCTATATAGCTCCACCATCAGTCCAAGTCTGCCTTTAGCTCCAGCACGGAGCCCAAGTCTGACTACAGCTCCAAAATGGAGCCCAAATCTGCCTGTATCTCCACCCGAGATCCAACTCTACCTATGACTCCACCACGGAACCCACTCTCACTATAGCTCCACCATCAGTCTAAGTATACCAATAGCTCCTCTACAGACCCCAACTCTCTCTATAGTTCCTAAACGGTGCCCAACCCTGCCTATATAGTTCCACCAACAGTCCAAGTCTGCCTTCAGCTCCACCACGCAGCCCAACTCTGACTATATATCCACCACGGTGCCCAACTCTGCCTATATAGTTCCACCAACAGTCCAAGTCTGCCTTTAGCTCCACCACGCAGCCCAACTCTGACTATATATCCACCACGGAGCCCAACTCTGTCTATAGCTCCAACACGGATCCATCACCGCCTATAGTTCCACCACAGAGCCCAACTCGGTCTATAGTTCCGACACGGATATAACTCTGCCTATGGCTCCACCACGGATCCAACAATGACTAGAGATCCACCACGGAGCCCACTCACCATATAGCTCCTCCCCGGATCCCAACCCTGCCCATGTTTCCACCACGGATATAACTCTGCCTTTGGCTCCACCATGGACCCAACTGTGCCTAAAACTCCACCACGGATAAACTATGACTACAGCTCCTCCACGGAGTCCAACTCTGAATATGACACCAACATGGAGCCTAAATCGACCCATAGCTCCAGCAAAGAGCACATCTATGACTATAGCTCCTCCACGGATCCAGCTCTGCCTATGGCTCCCCCACGGATCCAACTCTGACTGTAGCTCATCCACGGAGCCCAACTGTGACTATCGCTCCACCGCGGAGCCCATCTATGACCATAGCTCCACCACAGAGCCCAACTCTACCTATAGCTCCGAGACGGAGCCCAACTTTTCCTATAGCCCTTCCTCGGGGCCCAAATCTGCCCATAGCTCCACCACGGATTCAAACTCTGCCTATAGCTCCACCACAAAGCCCAACTCTGCTATAATTCCAATACAGAGCCCACCTCTGACTATAGTTCCACCACGGAGCCCAACTCCCCCTATACCTACACCACGGTGCCCGACTATGCCTATGGCTCCACCACAGAGCCCACCTCTGTCTATACTTCCACCACGGATCCAACACTGTATATAGCTCCACCACAGAGCCCAACTCTGCCGATAGCTCCTCCACGGAGCCCAAATCTTCCTATAGCCCCTCCACCGAGCCCATCTGTGACAATCGCTCCACCACAGAGCCCAACTCTGCCTATAGCTCCTCCACGGTGCCTAACTCTGCCTATATATTCCACGATCAGACCAAGTCTGCCTACAGCTCCACTACGGAGCCCAAATCTGACTATAGTTCCACCACAGAGCCCAAGTCTGCCTGTAGCTCAACCACGGAGCCCAACTCTGACTATACCTCAACCACGGATCCAACTCTGCCTATATAGCTCCACCATCAGTCCAAGTGTGCCTACAGCTCCACCACGGAGACCAAATCTGACTATAGCTCAACCAGAGAGCCCAACTTTCCCCATAGTTAGTCGACGGAGCCCAAATGTGACTATACGTCCAAAACGAAGCCCACCTGTTCCACCATGGAACCAACACTGACTATAGCTCCACCACGCAGCCCAACTCAGCCAATAGCTCCACCACGGAGCCCAGATCTGCCTATGGCTTCTCTACGCAGACCACCTCTGCCTATAGCTCCACCACGGATCCCTAGTCTGACTACAGCTCCTCCACGGAGCCCAACTGTGACTATAGCTCCACCGTCAGTCCAAGTATGAATAGAGCTCCACCACAGAGCCAAACTCTGCTTTTAGCTCCACGATGGAGCCAAAGTCTGCCAATAGCTACTCCACGGAGCCCGACTCTGCCTAGGGCTCCACCACGGGTCCAACGCTGCCTATGTGTCCACCACGGATGCAACTATGCCTTTGGCTCCACCACGGATCCAACTGAGCCTAAAGCTCTAACACGGATCAACCTATGACTACACCTCCTCCATGGAGTCCAACTCCGCCTATATCACCACCATGGAGCCTAATCGGCCCTTAGCTCCACCAAGGAGCACATTTATGACTATAGCTCCACCACGGATCCAACTCTGACTATAGCTCCTCAACGGAGCCCATCTCTGACTTTAGCTCGACCAGAGAGCCCAACTTGCCTATAGCTCCGCCACGTATCCAACACCGACTATAGCTCCACCACGGATCTAAATCTGCCTATAACTCCACCACGGAGCTCAAGACAGCCGATAGCTCCTCCACGGAGGCCAACTGTAAATAGAGCTGCCGCATGCAGCCCAACTATGACTCTAGCTCCACCATGCATCCCAACTTGACTATAGCTCCACCACGGATCCAACCTACAGCTCCACCACGGTGCCCAACTCTGCGTATATATAGCTCCACGATCAGTCCAAGTCTGCCATTAGCTCCACCGCGGAGCCCAAGTCTGACTACAGCTCCAAAACGGAGCCCTAATCTACCTGTAGCTCCACCCGAGATCCAAATCTACCTATGGCTCCAGCACGGATCCTACTCTGTCTATAGCTCCACCATCAGTCCAAGTATGCCTATAGCTCCTCCACGGAGCCCAACTCTTCCTATAACACCTCCTCGGAGCCCAAATCTGCCCATAGCTAAACCACGGAGCCCAACAGTGCCTAAAGCTCAACCACGGATCAACTCTGACTATATCTCCCCCATGGAGCACAAATCTGCCTATATCTCCACCACGGAGCCCAAATCTGCCCATAGCCCCAAGTATGCCATTAGCTCAAACATGGAGCCCAACTCTGCCTATATCTCCACCACGTATCCAAATCTGTCTATGGATGCACCACAGAGACCAACTAATCCTATAGATTCTCCACGGAGCCCACCTCTGATTATAGCTCCAAGAAGCACAACTCTGCCTATATATCCACCACGGAGCCCAAATCTGCCGATATCCCCACGTATGCCTATAGCTAAAACATGGAGCCCAACTCTGCCTATAGCTAAACCACAGAGCCCAACTCTGACTATAGCTCCCCCACGAAGCCCAACTCTGACTATAGCTCCGCCACGTATCCAACTTCAGCAATATAACCTCCACGGAGCCCAACTGTGAATATAGCTCCAACATGCAGCCCAACTGTGACCCTAGCTCAACAATGCAGCCCAATTGTGACTATAGATCCACCATGGATCCATCGATGCGTATGGCTCCACCAAGGATCTAACTCTGAACATAGCTTCTCCACGGAGCCCAACTTTGCCTATAGGCCCACCACGGAGCCAACTTTTCCTATAGCTCCTCCATGGAGCACCACTCTGCGTACAGCTCCACCATCAGTGGAAGTCTGTCTACAGCTCCACCACGGAGCCCTCCTCTGACTATAGACCCACCAGGGATCCAACACTGCCTACGGTTCCACCACAGAGCCCAGCTCTGCGTATAACGCCTCCACGGAGCCCAAATGTTTCTATAGCTCCACCATCAGTCCACGTATGCCTATAGCTACTCCGGGAGTCCAACTCTGCCTATATCTACACCACGGACACAACTCTATCTATGGCTGCACCACAGAGCCCAACTCCGCCTATAACCCCTCCACGCAGCCCAACTCTTCCCATAGCTTCACCACGGAGCCCAACTCTTCCCATAGCAACACCATGGAGCCCAACTAGGACTATAGCACGATAACGGAGCCCAATTCTGCATATAACTCCACCACGGATCCATCTCTGCCTATAGCTCCCCCACGGATCCAACTCTGCCTAGAGCTCCTCTACGGAGCCCAACTGTTACTATAGCTCCTCCACGGCGCCCAACTCTTCCCATAGCTCCACCATCAGTCCAAGTTTGCCTATAGATACTCCGGGAGTCCAACTCTGCCTATATCTACACCACGGACACAACTCTCTCTATGGCTGCACCACAGAGCCCAACTCTAACTAAACTTCCACCACGAAGCCCAACTCTGCCTAAATTCCACCACGTATCCAACTCAGACCTTAGCTCCACCACGGATCCAACTCTGCCTATAGCTTCACCATGGAGTCCAAGTTTGGCTATAGACCCTCCGCCCAGCCGCAACGTGAATATAGCTCCACCATGCAGCCCAACTATGACCATAGTTCCACCACTAAGCAAAACTCTGCCGATAGATCCACCACGGAGTCCAAGTCTGCCTATAGCTCCTCCACGGAGCCCATCTGTGAATATAGCTCAACCATGCAGCCCAAGTGTGAATCTAACTCCAGCATGTAGCCCAGCTGTGACTATAGCTCCAAAGGGATCAATCTCTGCCTATGGCTCCACCACGGATCCAACTCTGACTACAGCTCCACCATCAGTCCAAGTATGCTCATACTTCCTCCACGGAGCCCAATTCTGTCTATAACTCCTCAATGGAGTCGAACTCTCACTATAGGTCCACTATGCAGCCCAAGTCTGCATAAAGCTCGACGCCGCAGCACAACTGTGACTATAGCTCCACCACGCAAACTAACTCGCAGCCAACTTTTCCTATAGCTCCTCCATGAAGCCCAACTCTGCCTACAGCTGCACCACGGAGCCCTAATGTGACTACAGCTCCACCACGCAGCCCACCTGTGATTATAGTTCCACCATGGATCCTACACTAACTATAGCTCCACCACGCAGCCCAACTCTGCCTACTCTTACCAGAGCTCCTCCACGGAGCCCAACTGTGACTATAGTTCCTCCACGGAGCCCAACTGTGACTATAGCTCCTCCACGGAGCCCAACTCTGCCTATACCTCCACCACAGCGCCCACGTCTCGCTATAGCTCCACAACGGTGCACAGCTCTGCCTAATTTCCACCCCGTATCCAACTCTGACTAAAGCCCACCACGGATCTAAATCTGCCTATAGCTCCACCAGGGAGTTCAAGTCTGCCTATACTCCTTCACAGAACCCAACTGTGAAGATAGCTCAACCATGCAGCCCAACTGTGACTATAGCTCCAACATGCAGCGCAACTGTGACTATAGCTCCACCATGCAGCCCAACTGTGACTACATCTCCACCACGGATCCAACTCTTACTGCTCCTCCATGGAGCTAAACTCTGCCTATAGCTCCACCACGAATCCATCTCTGCCTACGTAACCACCACGGAACCAAATCTGAATATAGCTTCTCCACGGAGTCCAACTCTGCATATAGCTCCTCCGCGGATCCTTCTCAGCCTATAGCTCCTCCACGGAGCCAAACTCTGCTTATAGCTCCACTACGGAACTTAACTGTGACTATAGCACCACCGCGCAGGACAAGTCTGCCTATAGCTCCTGCACGGAGTCGAACTCCCACTATAGCTCCACCAAGCAGCCCAAGTCCCCTATAGATCCAGCACGGAGCCATTCTCTGACTATAGCTCCACCACCCAGCCCAATGGTTACTATTGCTCCACCACGGATCCAACTCTGCCTATGGCTCCGCCACAGAGCCCAACTCTGCCTATAGCTCCACCACAGAGCCCAACTCTGCTATAATTCCACCACAGAGCCCAAACCTGACTAAAGTTCCACCACGGAGCCCAACCCTGCCTATAGCTCCACCACAGAGCAACTCTGACTAATGCTCCACCACGAAGCCCAACACTGCCTAAATTCCACCACGTATCCAACTCAGACTATAGCTCCACCACGGATCCAACTCTGCCTATAGCTCCACCAGGGAATCCAAGTCTGCCTATAAATCCTCGGCCCAGATCAAATGTATATATAGCTCCACCATGCAGCCCAACTCTGACCATAGTTCCACCACGGATCCACCTCTGACTACAGCTCCTCCACTAAGCAAAACTCTGCCTATTGCTCCACCACGGACCCCAAGTCTGCCTATAGCTCCTCCACGGAGCCCAACTGTGAATATAGCTCAACCATGCAGCCCAACTGTGATTCCAACTCCAGCATGCAATCCAGCTGTGACTATACCTACACCAGGGATCAATCTCTGCCTATGGCTCCACCACGGATCGAACTCTGACTATAGCTACACCATCAGTCCAAATATGCTTATAGATCCTCCACGGAGCCCAATTCTGTCTATAGCTCCTCAATGGAGTCGAACTCTTACTATAGGTCCACCACGCAGCCCAAGTCTGCATAAAGCTCGACCACGCAGTGACTATAGCTCCACCACGCAACTCAATTCTAACTATACATCCACCACGAAGCCCAACTCTGCCTACAGCTGCACCACGGAGCCCAAATCTGCGTATAGCTCCTACACGGATACGACTCTCCCAATGCCTCCACCACAAGGCCCTAATCTGCCTATAGCTCCTCCACAGAGCCCAAATGTGACTATAGCACCACCACCAGTCCAAGTCTGCCTATAGCTCTCACCAGGGGGCCCAAGTCTGAGTACAGTTCCACCACGGAGCCCTAATATGCCTATACCTCCACACGGGATCCAACTCTGCCTCTGACTCCACCACGGATCCAACTCTGATTATAAGTCCACCATCAGTCCAAGTATGCCCATAGCTCCTCCACGGAGCCCAACTCTGCCTATATCTCCACCACGGATCCAAATCTATCTATGCCTGCACCCAAAGCCCAACACTGCCTATAGCCCCTCCACGGAGCCCAACTCTCTCTATAGAACCTTCTCGGAGCCCAAATCTGCCCATAGCTCCACCACGGAGCCCAACTAGGACTATAGCTCCACCACGGACCCCGAGTGTGAATACAGCTCGTCCACGGAGCCCAAGTGTGACTATAGGTCCACCATCAGTCCAAGTATGTCTAGAGCTCCACCACAGAGTCCAACTGTGACTACAGCTCTCCCACGGAGCCCAACTCTGCTTATAGCTCCACGATGGAGCCAAAGTCTGCCTGTAGCTACTCCACGGAGCCCGACTGTGACTATCGTGCACCGCGGAGCCCAACTCTGCCAATAGCTCCGCCACGTGTTTAAATCTGCCTATAGCTCCACCACGGAGCCCAACGCTGCCTATGATTCTAGCACGGATACATCCCTGCCTTTGGCTCCACCACGGACCCAACTGTGCCTAAACCTCCACCACGGATCAAACTATGACTACAGCTCTTCCACGGAGTCCAACTCTCCCTATAACACCGCCGTGGAGCCTAAATCGGCCAATAGGTCAAACATGGAGCCCAACTGTGACAATAGCTCCACCACGGATCCAACTCTGCCTATATAACTCCACCATCAGTCCAAGTCTGCCTACAGCTCCACCACAGCGCCCAACTCTGCCAATAGCTCCGCCACTTATCCAACACTGTCTACAGCTCCTCCATGGAACCCAACTGTGACTATCACTCCACGGCGGAGCCCAACTCTGCCTATAGATCCACCTCGGAGCCCATCTCTGACTATAGCTCTACCACAGAGCCCAGCTCTGCCAATAGCTCCGCCACGTATCCAAATCTGACTATAGCTCCACCACGGATACAAATCTGCCTATAGCTCCACCACGGAGCCCAACGCTGCCTATGATTCTACCACGGATACATCTCTGCCTTTTGCTCCACCACGGATCCAACAGTGCCTAAACCTCCACCACAGATCAAACTATGATGATGATGCTTGTTGTTTTAAGGGGCCTAACATCGAAGGTCGTCGGCCCCTAATGGAACGAGATGGACGACAGGATACATGACAGTTAAAATTTTAAAACGTATCCACTGACTAGAGTTTAAAAAATGGTGATGGAAAATGAGTATGAGATTAAAATAATCAGTGGATCTGATTCGCAATGCCTTATTTTGTAATAAGATAAGAGAAAATAGAGGAAACAAAGGAATAAGGCATTGCTTGCCAGGACAAATATATATACGTACTTTACATTAGACTTTAAAAGAACACATTAAATGCACAAATGGAAATTCTAAATTCCCATGGAGGGAATTCGATATTTTTCACCAACAGAGCATATCAAGAATCAGATCAAAAATTAGATGTATGGTTTTTCAGGCGTTTGCTCTATTAACCAGCATTTCGTCTTAGGTCTGACACTAGATTCGTCAGAGTGGGATGTGTCAGACCCTACCCACTGATGCTGGGGTGTATGCAGGTGAAATTTATCAGAAGCCTATTTATACACCCCAGCATCAGTGGGTAGGGTCTGACACATCCCACTCTGACCAGTCTAGTGTCAGACCTAAGACGAAATGCTGGTTAATAGAGCAAACGCCTGATTAGCCATACATCTAATTTTTGATCTGATTCTTAAATGCACAACACAAACTAAAATGAAGTCAATGGGATAAAAGCGCTATTGACACAAAAAACACTAGGACAAAGGACATCATCACACACGATAAAACAAACCACTATCCCTCATAAAGCGGATGTCGAGGTTTGCTGACTGCTCGTCATCTCGCAAGAAAAGGGAGAATGTACTCGGAAGGTTAAGACTACGGCGCAGATCGACCAGGTTCACACACTCCGTAAGGATGTGTACCACGGTAAGTATTCGGCGCAGGTACACATCGGAGGCGGTTCCCCTTTCAAAAGATGCGAGTGAGTCAGGATACCATGGCCGATCCGAAGACGACATAATACCACGGCTTCCCTCCGCGAAGCCAGAAGGGAAGTCCTCCAAACCTTCGTTGTTCCTTTTATCGCTCGCAGCTTATTTGGAAGTGGAATGGCCTGCCACTCCATCTCCCAATAAGACATAACCAGATGTCTCAGCTGAGAGCGAATATCACTTGCTGGAACCTTGCCTCCTTGGCAGCCTGATCTGCTAATTCATTTCCCTCTATGTCCATGTGGCTGGGTAGACACAGAAACGTGATTCTGGTGTCGGCATCCGAACACCCGGCCAGCAAGTCCTGGATCCGCTGCACCAGAGGGTGCCGAGGGAAACAGGTATCAATAGATTGGAGCGAACTCAAGGAGTCAGTACACACGAGAAAGTGTCGGCGCTCATTGTACAGTGCGTACCTCAGAGCTTCGCGGATAGCATAGAGCTCGGCTGTGTACACACTACAGGTTTCCGGGAGAGCAAAAAGGAACCTATCATTGTTGACAACGAACGCACAACCGACCTTCGTATGTCCTCGAACCATCCGTGTAGACGGCGACTGAACCTGGATATCGACCAACAACGGACAGGAAGAGCCTCCGATAAATCGAAGGGTCCGTGTTTTCTTTCGGGCCGGTGTGCAGATCCAGGATTATTTCAGGTCGTCGTACTACCCAGAGAGGTACCCCACTTGGTTGTCTGATAAGGCAAGGAATCGAAGGTACGTCGAGCAATCTGTAACTGCTATCCAAGCGTATTCCAACCGGCCGCGTTGCTCCAGGGCAAGCAGCGTACAGCAAACGGTTGCCATTTTTGAACACGCAAGGATAGCTTGGATGAAGTGACATCTGTCGCAAATTTGCAGCATACGAAAGAAGCATTTGCTGGCGCCTCAGATGTAAAAGCGGTATACCAGACTCAGCGAGCAGGCTGGCAATGGGGCTTGTAAGGAAAGCTCCCGTCGCCAACCTAACCCCGCTGTGGTGGATGCTGTTCAGCTTCCCAAGCACGCTTGGCTTTGCTGAGCCATATGCTGCACTGCCGTAGTCCAACCTCGATAAAGATCAAACTATGACTACAGCTCTTCCACGGAGTGCAACCCTCCCTGTATCACCACCATGGAGAATAAATCGGCCTATAGGTCAACAATGGAGCCCAACTCTGACAATAGCTCCATCACGGATCCAACTCTGCCGATATAACTCCACCATCAGTCCAAGTCTGCCTACAGCTCCACCACGGAGCCCAAATCTGACTATAGCTCAACAACAGAGCCCAACTTTCCCCATAGTTCGACGACGGAGCCCAAATGTGAATATAGCTCAACCACGCAGCCCACCTGTGATTAGAGCTCCACCATGGATCCAACTCTGACTATAGCTCCACCAGGCAGCCCCACCCTGCCTATAGCTCCACCACGGAGCCCAAACCTGCCTATAGCTCCTCCACGCAGCCCAACTCTGCCTATAGGTCCACCACCGAGCCCAACTCTGCCTATAGCTCCTCCACGGTGCCCAACTGTGCCTATAGCTCCACCAAGGAGCCCAAGTCTGCCTACGGTTCCTTCACGGAGCCCAACTGTGAATATAGCTCAACCATGCAGCCCAACGGTGACTCTACCTCCACCAAGCAGCACAACTAGGACTACATCTCCACCACGGAGCATATTCTTACTGCTCCACCACGGAGTTAAAGTCTGCCTATAGCTCCGCCACGGATCCATCCTGCCTACGGTTCCACCAGGGATCCAACTCTGACTATAGCTCCCGCACGGAGCCCAACTCTGCGTATAGCTCTGCCAGAGAGCCCAACTCTTCCTATAGCTCCTCCACGCAGCACAACTATGACTACAGCTCCACCACGGAGCCCAACTTTGCCTATAGCTCCGACCACGGCTCCCACCTCTGACCATACTGCCACCACGGATCCAACCTGAATATAGCTTCTCCACGGAGCCCAACTCTGCCTATAGCCCCTCCACGGATACCTCCCTGTCTATTGCTCCTCCATGGGGCCAAACTCTGTTTATAGCTCCACCACGGAGCTCAACTGTGACCATAACTCCACCACGCTGCCCAAGTGTTACTATAGCCCCACCACGGAGCCCAAATCTGCCTATAGCTCAACCACGGACCCAACTCTGCCTATAGCTCCACCACAGAGCCCAACTCTGCAATAATTCCTTCACAGAGCCCAACTATGAATATATCTCCACCACGGATCCAACTCTGCCTATGGCTCCACCACAGAGCCCATCTCTGCCTATGGCTCCGACTAGAGCTCCTCCACATAGCAAAACTGTGACTATAGCTCCACCACGAAGCCAACTCTGCCGATAGCTCCTCCACGGAGACCAACTCTGACTATAATTCCACCACAGAGCCTAACTATGTCTTTAGCTCCAACATCAGTCCAAGTCTGTTTTTATAGCTCCACCATCAGTCCAAGTCTGTCTACAGCTCCAACACGCAGCCCAAATCTGACGCTCAACCACAGAGCCCAAATCTGCCTACAGCTCCACAACGGAGCCCAAATCTGACTATAGCTCAAACACAGAGCCCAATTTTGCCTATAGTTCGACGACGGAGCCACACTGTGACTATAGCCCCACCACGCAGCCCAACTCTGCCTATAGCTCCACCACGGAGCCCAAATCTGCCTATAGCTTCACCACGGAGCCAAAAACTGCCTATAGCTTCACCACGGGGCCAAACTCTCACTATAGCTCCGCCACGGAGCCAAACTCTTCCTATAGCTAACCACGGAGCCAAACTCTGCCTAACGCTCCTCCACGGAGCTCAACTCTGCCTATAGCTTCACCACGGAGCCCAATTCAGCCTATAGTTCCTCCACGGAGCCAAAAACTTCCTATAGCTTCACCACGTAGCCCAACACTGCCTACAGCTCACCACGGATCTAACTCTGCCTATGGCTCCACCACAGAGCCAAACTCTGCCTGTAGCTCCACCACAGTGCCAAACTCTGCCTGTAGCTTCACCACGGATCCAAATATGCCTATAGCTACTCCACGGAGCCAAACTCTGCCTATGGCTCCACCACAGAGCCAAACTCTGCCTATAGCTTCACCACGGGGCCAAACTCTCACTATAGCTCCGCCACAGAGCCCAACTCTGCCTATTGCTCCGCCACGGAGCCCAACACTTCCTATAGCTCAACCACGGATCCAACTCTGCCTATGGCTCCACCACAGAGCCAAACTCTGCCTGTAGCTCCACCACAGAGCCAAACTCTGCCTGTAGCTTCACCACGGATCCAACTATGCCTATAGCTACTCCACGGAGCCAAACTCTGCCTATGGCTCCACCACAGAGCCAAACTCTGCCTATAGCTTCACCACGGGGCCAAACTCTCACTATAGCTCCGCCACGGAGCCCAACTCTGCCTATTGCTCCGCCACGGAGCCCAACACTTCCTATAGCTCAACCACGGAGCCAAACTCTGCCTATAGCTCCTCCACGGAGCCAAACTCTGCCTATAGTGACACCACGGAGCCCAACTGTGACTATAGCTCCAACACACAGTCTAACTCTGACTATAGCGCCACCATGGATCCAATTCTGCCTATAGCTTCACCACGGAGGCCAGCTCTGCCTATAGCTCCTCCATGGAGCCCAACTCTGCCTATAGCTTCACCACGGAGCCAAACTCTCACTATAGCTCTGCCACGGAGCCAAACTCTTCCTATAGCTAACCACGGAGCCAAACTCTGCCTACAGCTCCTCCACGGAGACCAACTCTGCCTATAGCTTCACCACGGAGCCCAATTCAGCCTATAGCTCCTCCACGGAGCCAAACTCTGCCTATAGCTCCTCCACGGAGCCCAACTCAGCTTATAGCTTCACCACGGAGCCCAACTTTGCCTATAGCCCCTCCACGGAGCCCAACTCTTCCTATAGCTCAACCACGGAGCCAAACTCTGCCTATAGCTTCACCACGGAGCCCAACTGCCTATAGCTCAACCACGGATCCAACTCTGCCTATGGCTCCACTGCAGAGCCAAACTCTGCCTATAGCACCTCCACGGAGCCCAACTGTGACTATAGCTCCACCATGGATCCTATTCTGCCTATAGCTCCACTACAGAACCCAAGTCTGCCTATAGCTCCACCATGGAGCCCACGTCTGCCTATAGCTCCACTACGGAACCCAAGTTTGCCTATAGCTCCACCACAGATCCACCTCTGCCTATAGCTCCACTACGGAACCCAAGTCTGCCTATAGCTCCACCGTGGAGCCCACGTCTGCCTATAGCTCCACCGTGGAGCCCACGTCTGCCTATAGTTCCAACAGCACTTTTGGTTACTGAAGACATTAGAAATGCTAGGGACAAACGACTGCTTACTGTACTTATCTCTCTTGACTTCAGTAGCGCCTTTGACACTATAGACTTTCAGACTATGATCAAGAAAATGGAACTGCTAAATTTTGACCTGGCTGCACTTATGTTTTATAGTTCTTATTTGAGTAACTATCAACAGCATGTAAACAGTAAACTATAAGGCGTCTAAATGGAAAATGAAACTTAGAGGTGGCCCACAGGGCATTACTCTTGGGCCCTTACTTTTCTGTATTTATATCAATGACATACCATCTGTGACAGGAAATAAAACACACCACCTCTATGCTGACGATCTTCAAATTTATCGACACTGCAAGACTTCAGACTTAGATGAATCAATACAAGATATTAACAATGACCTCCGACGACTCAGTATATCTGCACAACAAAATTCTCTTACACTAAACTCCACAAAATCTCAGGCAATCATAATTGGATCATGAAAATTACTGAACAGCTCAAACAATGTTGCAATCTCGCCTATCCTACTGAGTGGTAACATTATTCCCCACAGTAAAAGAATTTTAAATCTGGGCGTAATTATGAATGAAACACTTGATTGGTCTGATCACATGAAAAAAATATGTAAAAAGATTGTTGGAGCGCTTCACCCCAACTAATACAGACACTGGTTCTCCCTGTTCTTGATTTATTGTTCTAGTTGATATGACGAGAGAAGAAACACTTAAACTTCAACGTGCACTGAATTCCTGCCTGCGATTAATTTACAATATTGGGTACGATGTTCATATCACCCCATACCATAAGGCTCTCTCATGGCTGAAGCCTGATAAACGTCGGCAGCTACACATTTTAACGACGGTGTTTAGAGTGTTAGCCGAAAGTCAGCCACTGTATATTTCTTCTAAATTCACCTTTTTATCATAATTTCACAACATTAGTACACGTTCCAGATCTTCTCTTTCTTTTCAGTGCACCGCACAAATAAAATTAATAGATCGTTTGTAGTGACCGGCGCCAGCTCCCTGCCAGCTCAGGTCAGAGAAACAAGCTCTTTACAAAGATTTGAGGTCACCTGCCGAGACTACCGGCTGAGGACAGCTGACTGAATTGTTGAAGTACGACTGTGTGCGCGCCTGAGGATTAGTCATTATTAAGAGTTTTTAATATTAATTAGTTTTAGTATTAACTTAATCATTTATTTAAATTTATTCTCAATTCTATTAATTTTTGTAGTTTTCACTATTTTAAGTATCTCAGTATTTGATTAGTTTGTGGTTAAGTGGAAGAGAGGGTCTCGAGCCCTACCTTTGCCACTGAAAAAAAGGCATAAATAAATTAACTCTGACTACAGCTCCACCATGGGACCCAAGTCTGCCTATAGCTCCACCACGGAGCCCAACTCTGACTGCAGCTCCACCATGGAGCCCAACTCTGACTATAGCTCCACCACAGAGCTAACTCTCACTATAGCTCCACCACGGAGCCCAAGTCTGCCTATAGCTACAATACGCAGTCCAAATTTGACTATAGGAGTTGCTCCACTATGCAGCCCAAAATTTGACTACAGCTCCTCCACGGAGCCCAAGTCTACCTATAACTCCACCACGGAGCCCAAGTCTGCCTAAAACTCCACCACGGAGCCCAATTCTGACTACAACTCCACTACGGAGCCCAACTCTGACTAAAGCTCCACCAGGGAGCCCAAGTCTGCCTATAGCTCCACCATGGAGGCTAACTGTGACTATAGCTCCTCCACAGAGCCCAACTCTGGATGTCTGCGGCCAGCCTCCCATTTTATAGCTCGGGTGATGTGAGCCAGGATTTTTGCGAGGTGGCTACAGGCAGAACAGCCTCGTTCGATTTCCAAGAAACTCACAGGTAAGCCAGCTGATGAGAACAGTACACAGAAAGGCCGGCGCCACCCCACAAGCCGGCTGAGAGATCCCCGGTCGTCTGAGTCACTAGCCCCTTCAAGGAAGTACCGAAAGGCAGCACCATGTAACAATTTCAACTCATCCCTAACTGTTTCTTTGGGTTGTTTTGGAGTAAATTTGACTTCTAATGATAAGAACAGGTCTTGGATGATACTTAAATAAAAAGGTCTCGGATGATACTTTAATACTTTTAGAGTAAAATATACGTTTGGGATGAAAACATCTCTTAACTTAAATATTCAATATCTCTTAAACTGATCGTGTAATAATTAATAATAATGTTATTTGCTTTATGTCCTAATAACTACTTTTATAGTTTTCGGAGACGTTGAGATGCCAGAATTTAGTCCCACAGGAGTTCTTTTACGTGCCAGTAAATCTAACGACATGAGCCGGGATCGAACCTGCCAATTTGTGGACAGAAGGCCAGTGCCTCAACCGTCTGAGCCACTCAGGCCGGCAGTGTGTGAAAGAATTGTACTTACAATATTTCACTTTAATTGCTCTACATCTTCATATAACGTTTCTACCTCTAATCTGTATATTTTCATAACATTGGGTAGAGGTGCCTAGAAAAGATTTCATTTGACATCTATTCTCGGTTTGTTATTTTATGTATGCTCCTTTGTCTTAAGATGTTTTTCTATACAGAGATAATCGTGAATTCAGACTTTTGCTGAGTTGCAAAGAATTGGTTCAACAGAACATAAAGGTTAGGAATAGTTTGATACCGTGTACGCTATAACTCAGTTTGTTCATGCTATAAACTAGCAGTCAACTACCTAAAGTGAAAGCTTTAATATTGTAACATCCATTATAGTTAAGAGTGATCTGTGGCGAGACAGTTTGTCAATCATAACTTTTGCATGTGGTCAGTGTACTGCTACATTTAACATTTTACACGTCATGTGAGTTCCAAACATGGTTGTTGAACACTTTTACGATGTGAAGTCTGTGATACCTATTACCCTTATTTTGAGCAATATCAGTCACATCTAGAAGATCTGCATCAACAAGTAATATGTAAGATCTCCAAACCAGTCAGTAAGATTTTTTTTAATATAAGAGGATTTACATCACACCGACAAAAATAGGTCTTGTGGCGATATGACAGGAAAGGGCTGGGAGTGGGAAGAAAGGGGCCGTGGCCTTAATGAAGGTACAGCCCCAACATTTGTGTGGTGTGAAAATGGGAAATCACGGAAAACCATTTTCAGGGCTGCCAAGAGTGGGGTTCGAACCCACTGTCTCCCGAATAATGGACGCATTTAAGTGAATGCAGCTATCGAGCTCGGTGTCAGTAAGAGTAACCAGAGAAATACATAAAAACATCTCAGAATTTCGACAGAGCATTATGAAGAAGCGTAATCGAAAGGAAGAGAGTTCTACCTTAAAGACGCTGCAAATATTTAATGATAAAGGTGTTGAATCAAAAGCATGAACATCAAGCAGAGAGATCATCCTCGTATAAAACAGCACTCAGCATAAATCTAAACAGCTCAAACGTGTTCAAGCAGATACTGAATTTTTTTTGCAAACAGAACTCAACACGCCTCTACATGAGCTTTCTAATTCTACCTCATTGTCTAGACCTGCTACATGTTCTGTTTCCATGCAAATGTCTCAGGATGAAGAAGAGGACAAAGAGAAGAACGAAGATTAACTCAACATTTCTTTGCAATCAGAGCTCATTGTCTAAGCTTTCTATCTCAGTGCAAGCATCTCAAGAAGAAGAAGATGATGATGTCAACCTCTTTTAATCATCAAATCCTATTGCAGTAACACCTACTACATCAAAACAACATCTACCTTCCTTGTCTGAGCAAATAATTATTCCACAGTATCGTGATCAGTGAAAACACCTTTTGCTCCTTACATAGAAAAACTCTTTACAGGAGACACCAACACAACCTACAGTACTCGTCATGAAGATGATTGTTTTCGTACAGGTGAAACTGGCATTAAAATTAAAAGGTGTCCTTCTTCTTCTTTTCCTCATGGGGCCTCTAAATATTAGTTCCTAATTAGCATCGACCTCCAAGATCTTTTGCTACCATGTTTTTCCTTCATTCCCACCTAAATATACCTGCTGCCTTCACAAAGTTGCAGGTTGTTATTATTGGGGGATTTTTTCTCTCTCTTCACCTAGTAGTCCTAGAGTGGAGAGTGATTCTACCCCGTGTCTCACATTCAAAAAGTATGTGTTCAGCTGATTCCTCTGCTTCATTGCATTTCCTACATAAATTGTCTCTTATTACTCCAATTCTATGTAGGTGTTTTTTCAGATGGCAGTGTCCTGTCAACAGTCCTACTACCCATCTTCTCTGCTGTGTTTTAACAGTTCTTTAGTATGCTTCTTGTTTGGTCCTTTTATCAGTTCCTTTGCAAGCCTGCATCCTGGAGTATATTTCCAGTTTTCCATTTGTTTCTTTTGTACCCAATTTCCTATGTAGTGCCGGGCTTGTCCATAGGAAACCCTGCATACAGGTTCTGGGCCTACAAAATGTTTCTGCCCCTTTCCTGGCCAGGTTATCTGCCTTTTCACTTCCTTCTATACCTGCATGCCCTGGTACCCAAATTATTTTGACATTGTACTTTGAGAGCTTCAGGAGAAGTGAGTGGCAATACCAGACAATTCTGGATATTACCCGAACTGCCTCTAGTGCCTTAATGGCTGCTTGACTGTCCGTAAAAATGAAAATGTTCTTATTCCTATAGTTCATTTTCAGATTTTCTTCAAGATATGTTGTGATAGCTATCACTTCTGCTTGAAAGACTGTAGTGTGTCTGCCCAGGCTCATCTGGACTGATCTCTCTGGTTTTCCCCCGTTGATCCCTCCTCCTGTGCCATCCACAGTCTTTGAGCCATCAGTTCACCACCCTATATTTCTTTTTCAGTATTCCATTTGTTAGATATCCCAGTCTTATTTTTTATTATCTGGGTCTCAAAACAGTTTTTCAGAGTTGTACTTTGGTATCATATGATCAGAAGGCATGTGTAGAACTTCCTCTGTTATTACTCTGTTAATTTTACAGTGTCCTAAATTGGGTATTTGAGCATTCCAGCATTCTGATTGTGCCAATCTATATGAACTCATTCTAGCCTGTCCTTTTATGAAATTGCATAGTGATGGGAGGTGTAGTAATGTACCGGTATTCAAGGCTTCTGTCGGCGTAGTTTTCATAGCCCCAGTTATGGCTATGCATGCTATTCTCTGTAGGCTATCCAATCTACTAGTGACTTTTCCTTGGCTTACTTTCTGCCACCAGATGATTGCAGCATAGGCCATCAACGGTCTAATGATCACTGTATATATCCACATGTCTTCCCGACGGCTCTGTTACATGCATACAGCAGCAAGTTCTTGGCCCGGGTTATGTTCCTTTCTATACGTGGATTCCAGGTTAGATTTTTATCTAACACTACACCTAGGTGCAGTGCCTGTTCTTTCCCAAAGAGCTTCAGTAATCTCTTTCCCTCTAATTTCCTCCTTCTTATAAAAGGGACCAGAGTTATCTTGTTCGGATTGACTGATAGTTGTTCTTCCCAATACCAGTTCTCCACAAGGTTAAGTGATCTTTGCATAAGGTCCTGGTTAACACTCATCACCTTATCTCGTACCATAATCACTACATCTTCTGTGTATCCTTGTGTATAAAAACCTTGTTCATTGAGCATAGCTATGATTTTGTTCACCACCAGGTTCCACAGCAGAGGAGAAAGAACTCGTCCCTGAGCACAGCCTCGGGTGGCCCTAATCGTCAGCGTTTCTTCAAACAGGGTTGCTTTTATCTTCCTTCTGTCTAACATGGTTTTAATCCATTTGACGACGGTTTTACTCACCTTGCTCTTTTCCAATGCTTCGATCATAGAGTCATAGGTTGTATTGCTGAAGATTCCTTCTATATCTAGAAATGCCGCCAGTGCAATTTCTTTATATTCTAGGCTTTCCTCTAGCTTACAAAACAACTGGTGGAGTGCTACTTCAGTTGATCTGCCAGGTTTATATGCAAACTGATTTTCGTGTAACGTTGAGTTCAGTTGCACTGTTCTTCTGATATACTTCTCCAGAATTTTCTCCATTGCTTTCAGCATGAAGGAGGTTAAACATAATGGTCTGTATGCTTTGGCTTGGGCATGATTTGCCCTTCTAGGCTTAGGTATGAATACTGCTTTGATTTCGGCACGTACCCTAAAGCTAGACTAGCTGTGAAAAGGTCCGTCAGCGCATTGACCAGTATCTGTCGACCTTCCTGTAGGAGTATCGATGGCATCATCTGGCCCCGGAGCCTTTATAGAATGAAACGTGCCGATTGCCCATTTTACATAGTTATGTTTTATTATTCTTTGGCACAGTTCCAGTCTGCTCTTCGAGCTCTGGTCTCTGTTCCAACCTTTTCTTTTTCTGTCCCGTCCTCAGCCTCAGAAAAGTGACACCCCATTAGTATCTCCAGCGTGTCCCTCCCCACCTGAGTAAATGACCCATCTGGTTTCTCCAGTGTCCCCACTTGATTTATATGAGTTGCTTTCAGAACCTTCTCGAGCCTTGCTGTTTCAGTGTGTGATTCCACTTTCTCACAGAACAATCTCCCAGATTTTCTTTTTGCATTCCATATCTCTAGGTTATACTTAGTGAGTTTCCTATGATATACGTCCCACATACCATTTCTAGATGATATTCTATACAACATCCTAACCTCTTTTTTCGTTTTGGCTAGTTTGTAGTTCCACCACCTTACTTTTTTGGTGTTTTTCTTTTCTTTGAGAAGACAGTTGTCATGGAATGAGTTTATAATGGCCTCTTCTAATAGTTCCACTGCCTCATCCAATTCTTTCTGTTCTCTCATGTTAATTGGGATTTTTTGTACAGCCTTCCCAAGAACTTCTCTGTATCTATCCCAGTTAGTTCTTTTTGGGTCTCTGTACATCTCAATCCCACATAGTCTTGCATCTACTGCAAATTGAATGTGCTGGTGATCTGCCAATGATGGTTCCTCCAGCACCTTCCAGTCTTTAATAATGTTTGCAATATGCGTAGCGCTTAGTGTAATGTCTATTACCTGCCTACGATTGTTATTTATAAATGTAGGCTTGGTTCCTAGGTTTGGTATCGTCAACTCAGTTCCAATAATAAACCCTAGTAAAGACGCACCTCTTGCATTACAGTTCGTGCTGCCCGTGCCGTGTGGTGTGAATTTGCATCTATTCCAAGGACTCTTTCCTCTTTGCGTTGCAAATTAGGTTCTCAACTTCTTCTGATGGGGGCAGATTAGTTGAGTCATATGGGAGATATGCAGAGCCTATGGTTATTCCTAGGGTCCCTCCTAATTTCCAAGTTTAATCTTGGCCACAATTAAGACCCGTGAATAGTGTTCCTGCAACATAAGACATTTTAATTTCCTGTTCACAGGAAGACATGTTCTGGGTATTTCTGATGTTGTATCATATATCAGCTTACCTCCAGATTCTGCCAGTCCTGCTACTCTGCCCTTGACTACCTATGACTCTACATATAAAATAAATACAAGGTTTAATCCACCTACTCAATACTTTACATAAATTGCGATGTTTACAAAAATATTACAAGTTACGAGGTACTAGTTTCGACCCTGTATGGGTCATCATCAGCCTAGCCAAGATACATATACCAAAGTCTTAAAACAGAATTACACGGTGGAATGAAATATAAAAGAATGAAATGAGTATGTGATGGAATGATGCACATAAAATGGTGAGTCTATGAACTGTATGGATGTAACAATGTTATGTTTATTAGTGACAAATAAAATGTTTGGAATTATGTCACGTATAATTAAACTATATGAATATTTATCATACAATTATTGTAAAATTGAATAAAATGAGCTCTGTTGACACATATTCTAAAATTGTACATTTAAAATCGTAATATGCCGGTTTTAAAGTGAAATCCAAATGCTTCTATTGAGTTCTAGAAGATATAAAGTTCAACATTGGTGCAGAGGGAATCTTTCTTACATGATGTCCAATAAATCGACAACAGAGGTTAAATGTTGATAGAACTGTTCGACATTCTAGTAATATAATAAAATCTTGCTATGCTGCAAAGAATACTCCCAATTCAAGTGGGAACCAATAGAACCTGATGAAGAAAAGTTAGAATTAACGCGAGAAATGTGACATGGAAAGGGAGGGGCGGGGCCTTAAGCCACTTCCCATTTCCACTCTCATTCTGTCAGTTGCACTCCACCGGTAAGGTTGTTTTACATTGCGCGCAAGGTGAGTACTCGTTAATTTCTTTCTTTGCCATTCTCGTCTTTTCACAATATTTTTCGCATTAATTCTAACTTTTTCTTCATCAGGTTCTATTGGTTCCCACTTGAATTGGGAGTATTCTTTGCAGCATAGCAAGATTTTATTATATTACTAGAATGTCGAACAGTTCTATCAACATTTAACATCTGTTGTGGATTTATTGGACATCATGCAAGAAAGATTCCCTCTGACCAATGTTGAACTTTATCTCTTCTAGAACTCAATAGAAGCATTTGGATTTCACTTTAGAACCGGCATATTACGATTTTAAATGTACAATTTTAGAATATTTGTCAAGAGAGCTCATTTTATTCAATTTTACAATAATTGTATGAAAAATATTCATATAGTATAATTATACATGACATAATTCCAAACATTTTATTTGTCACTAACATTGTTACATCTATACAGTTCATAGACTCATCATTTTATGTGCATCATTCCATCACATACTCAATTCATTCTTTTATATTTCATTCCACCTTGTAATTCTGTTCTAAGACTTTGGTATATGTATCTTGGCTAGGCTGATGATGACCTATACAGGGTCGAAACTAGTACCTCGTAACTTGTAATATTTTTGTAAACATCGCAATTTATGTAAAGTATTGAGTAGGTGGATTAAACGTTGTATTTATTTTATATGTAATCTTAATTCAATACAAAACCAATAATTAAGTTTATAACCTTGAACCTATGACTCTTGAATAAGGGCCACACCAATAGCCTCGGACTTGAACTTCCTGGCAAAATTGGCCACAGCTGTTTTTTTATACTGAAGATTGGCCTGAAGGACCTTTATCAACATTGGGTTTCGTTTTTCCCCTGATGACTTGAAACTTGATCTGCCCAGGTCCAAACTTAGCCTTAAGGCTTCTCTTTTTCAGCTCATCAAAGTCTCTTCTACTAAGGGCTAAAACGACTGCCCTTCCTGTCTTATCGATAGAAGTGGCATTCAGCATTCTCCACTCTTTTGTTAGAAGTTTGGTATCGTGCTGACTGATTCTGACCGCAGTCTGCTCTACTGGAGCTTCTGTTGCCATATCTTGTTTTGAGTCGGTGACAGCGTGTCCCAATGGGACTTCTGGCTTCATTTTTTCATCTTGGCGTTGCTCCCGGATCTGCTCTATTGGAGCTTCTGTTGCCATATCTTGTTTTGAGTTGGCGACAGCATGTCCCATTGGGACTTCTGGCTCCATGTTTTCATCTTGGCCTTGCTTCTGGATCTGCTCTACTGGAGCTTCTGTTGCCATATCTTGTTTTGAGTCGGCGACAGCATGTCCGATTGGGACTTCTGGCTCCATGTTTTCATCTTTGCCTTGCTCCCGGATCTGCTCTATGGAGCTTCTGTTGCCATATCTTGTTTTGAGTCGGCGACAGCGTGTCCCATTGGGACTTCTGGCTCCATGTTTTCATCTTGGCCTTGCTCCCGGATCTGCTCTACTGGAGCTTCCTTGGCTTCCCTTGATGTCAAAATTTTTGAAATTGGTTCTTTACAAGCATACATATTTCAATCAATCATACGGTTTTTGCCCCTTCTAGGGTCCTGAGCGTTGTTCTCACCATCCATGGTGAGGCATACAGCCCGACATTGTTCTCCCGCAACTCAGGCTCTCCGTAGCCCCTCAGTCCACCCCTGGCCCGAACCTAGCCAGGTTTGTTCCCCCTTCAGTAGGCCTACTCACATGGTCTCCACTTGGCATTATCATGACTGAGTTCACGGTCATGACTTTCCCCCTATGTTGGGATCGCCCCTTTCCCAATGTGTTGGCTCCAGGTCACCTCAATCACCAGCCCCACTTTACCTGAACCACCGTATCACCCATGTGGAGGAAGCATGTGTGGGTGAGGCCTAAGGTGTCACTCATAAACCTACTAAAGATTTCTTAGAATTTTGAAACCAAAGAAGAATGTAAGTTCGCCACATGATCGTAAGAAGTATAGTTTGATTCGTTTTGCTACTAACGCTAAGAAGACAGAAGTTGTAAATGCAAATGAAGTCGCAAGTATCGAGTTTGTTTCCTTCACATCAACTGTCTGCACATGGTCTTAATCTCATCAGCACGCCTCTATTACTTTATGTGGACCTACGGTACTTGAAGACCCCAACCTGTTTGTAGAACATTTGCAACAGCTAAGAGCCTATCAAGATGCTGGTCACATAGGTTATGAATCAGACATTTAAGAAATAGAGAAAGAATTATGTCATGATGGTAGTGAGCCAGTACAACAGGTAGCACAGTTCAAATAACTTGGCAAGATCATAACAGGAAACCTTCAGTGTCACACTGAAACAAAAACATGAATAGCAATAGCAAAGCAAGCTTGCACAATTAAATAATCCCTTCAATGTCAGAAAACAATGTCCGTCATCTTACGTAAAAGAATAATGACATCTTATGAGATCTGGACGTTAACCAAGAGTGAGATGTGGTGTTGGGAGGAGAAGAAGACCAACACTGAGAGACAGCCGTTGAGCCAGATTAGGAAGAGACAACTTTCTTGGATGGGACATAGGAATGTGTTGATGGAAATTTTGGAAGGTAAAATACCAAGAAGACCCAGAAAGACATTCATGATGACATTTCTTGTGAACTCAGGATGCAGGAGCTATGCAGATGCAAAACGTACTGCACACGATCGACCCAGTTAGAGAAGACTCATCGCAGGGGCAAAACCAGTCATTAGACTGAATTACTCAAAGAAGAAGGTATTATTGAGTAATAGCCACTCAAAGCAAGACCTAACCTGTAAAGATAAGCATTTCACGCACCAACCATCTCAGAAGTGTCATCATGTGTAGAAAGGATGATCTTAAGCAAGCTCACTTAGTAGAAATGATTCCTCATGCCTCTAGAAATAAAGGATAAAAGTATCTATTCACTGTCACCGATGTGCACTCTAAGTTTGGTTTCTTCTTCATCTCCTCCTTTTATGACCACATAGGATCACTTTAGTCAGTCCGTCGTTCAGGTCTCTTTGAAGGGATTGTTCGGGCTTTGCGGTCTTCCCAGTACTTCTTCAGACGCTCCGATCTGCGTGCCCTTTCCTCAGTTGAAAATATGCGTGTTGTTGGTTTGTTTTGTGTAAGGGTGAAGCGGAGATTTGTATTCTTGAGTTTTGTTTATAGCATGAATAAAATTATTTATAGCCTACATGACTGCACTTTATTCCAAACCTTTACATTCTGTTCAACAATTTTCAAATGACTTTGTTAGTCTAAATTCATGATCATCTATTTTATTATAGCTGTACAAAAAGTCATGTTAAGACAAAAATTATAAGAAATTTTGTTTTCTAAAATGTTGATTTTGTAGTATTTTTCGCTGATAACGTGATTTTAGACTTACCCCTAAACTACCATTTCAGCCACGAGATAACATTTTATTCTTATCCAAGTTTTATTACACTCTGTTCACGCACATAGCTGCACTAGAAGATATTCTACAGCCTCTGCAATAGATTTTTAATCTTTCACTAATGAAAGGACAATTTCCAGACCCATTCAAAATTGCTATCATAGTCCCAATCCATAAATCAGGCAATATGAGAGAGAGTTAAGCAATTATTGCCCAATTTCTCTCACAACCCACCTTTCAAAATTACTAGAGAAATACATTAAAACCAATTACTTAATTACTTGGATAAGTATAACATATTGTCTCCAAATCAGTTTGGTTTTAGACCAAAAATTAGCACTCAAGATGCTATATTCTCCTTAACTTATTTTTGTATAAAACCATTGATAGCTCCAAAAGGATATATTCTATATTTTTGGATTTAACAAAGGCATTTGATACCGTAGACCACAATATACTCCTCAGAAAAGTTGAAAAAGTAGGCATTCGTGGAATTCCTCAAAATCTAATTATAAGCTTTCTTTCTAACAGAATACAAAAGGTAAGAATCAAGGATACTCTAAGTAAAAGTGCTCAAGTAAAAGTCAGAGTACCCCAAGGAGCAGTGTTAGGACCAATTCTTTTTCGTTATATATCAATGATCTGTGTGAGCTAAACTGTAATGCAAAAATTAACTCATATGCTGATGACACGGTAGTCACCGTCATGGGTAAAACTTGGGAGGACACTTTCAACAGAGCTCAAGAAACCCTAGTCATAGTTCAGAAATGGCTAAACAACCACCTACTTACTCTAAATGAAAATGATACAAAATTCCTCTGCTTCTCGCATAATAAAAAAATGCAAACCTCAGACAACCTAACACTAAAACTCCACACACCAATTTGCAAAAGTACTGAAAGCTGCAACTGTTATACTTTACAGAAATCAATAAATGTTTCATACCTAGGGATAATTATAGATAGTTATCTGAATGGAATTTTCATGCATCAAATTTGATCATTAAACTTCAGAAACTTATTTATATATTTTACAGAATTAGAAATGTTATTTCAACAAGAGCCTTGAAGTCTGTATACTTTGCCTTAGTTCAATCGCAACTGCAATATGGAATTAACAGTTCGGCTGGAATACTGGATTCACACTTGGCTCAGGTAAATACATGCCAGGTAAATACATACTGAAAGTCATGTACAAAAAGCCACTGATGTTTCCAACATATGAAGTGTTCCAGGAAAGCATGGTACTTAACATACGGCAGCTATTTGTGCAGTCAGTGACCCTATAAATGCACAAAAATTTGAAGCTCTTCTGCAAAGAACACAAGTCAAAAATTTTGCACTAGGCTGCAAGACACAACTGGAATAAGTATACCACGCCGGAACACTTTACTTCGACAAAGAAACGGCCATGGATATACAATGCATTACCTGTGGATGTGATCAGTGGCAACCAGAATACCCTGAAGAAAAGGCTATTCACATGGCTCATTAACAATTATTACAAAGTAGATCAACTTATACATTTTCATTATAATATTTAAATCAACCATCACACTATTCCCCTCTACTAAGAAACCAACCTTCTCCTTAACCCTGTTCCTCCTTTCCAGCTTCTTGTTTATTACACCAAATGCAGAAAAACAGTTCATAAAATTACTGTAGTCAAATATCACCAAAATGATAATGGAGCAAATGGTATTCACTACATGCCATGATGTACATAATCGAGCTATTGTATTTTTGAAGTGCACACACAAGTATACCTTATGTGGGATTCACACTGTATCTTTTACTACCTCTGTACGTATATGTAAGATACTGATTGTGAATAAAAATGCTTAAAATAAAAAAAAATAAAAAATTTTCGAAACTCAGCAAAAGTCTAAATTCACGAATATCTCTGTTAATATAGCCTGTACAGAAACACATGATGAAATGGGAACGCCCTGTCAGCATTCGCCGTCCATGTATTTCTTGTGGAAAACGCGCTACCACCCATCTGTGAAGATTTAAAATGAGCGCCGAGCGCGCAGGCAACATGTGTGACAGCGCAGGCAGGTGATCGCTTGCTGCAGGGTACCAGCCAAGGCCGAGTGATGTCACGATCCAATGTTCCATTCATTCGATGTTACTATAGCCAGAACGGGATGTCCAATCATAATTTGAAGTACGTCATCTTGTAGGCCTAAATAATAAATATAACTGTACAAAATCTCAAGCAAATCGGCGGAAGAATGGCCGAGTTATGAAAAATTAAGGAACCACATATTTTCAGTCTGGCCAGCCGACCTGTGCGGATAAAAGGAGCTCGCCAGCCCCGTAGAAGGCAGAGTGTGTTTCGTCGTGTCCCAGCTGCCACGCCGTACAGGCCAGCTGCGGGAGCATAGTCTGTTATTCTGTCCGGCTAAGGGCCGATGGTGGATGATACGGGATATGGTTCGAATGTCTAAGTGTCGAACGTGTACTCGTAGGACTTTAACTTCATGTGAAGGAAGTAAGTTGCCTCAGAAGACTTGTTCAATAGTAATGCAAGTGATAGAATCGGTTCAGCTGATTAACATTCTTTTGACTTGTGAATTACGTCTTACAGAGACTGCACATTAATTGCTGTCACGTAGACATTGATTTTATAAAGAGTGTGATTAACTAGGTGCAAAAAGACTGTGCCTTAGTGAAAATCAATTTCTTTTCGAGAGACTGTGTTTATTCACTTCGTAAAAGACTGTGCCTTAGTGAAAATCAATTTATTTTCGAGAGACTGTGCTAATTCACTTCGTAAAAGACTGTGCCTACATTTCTTTTTGAGAGATTGTGTTAATTCACTTTGTAAAAGACTGTGCCTTAGTGAAAATCAATTTCTTTTCAAGAGACTGTGTTAATTCACTTCGTAAAAGACTGTGCCTACATTTATTTTTGAGAGATTGTGTTAATTCACTTCGTAAAAGACTGTGCCTTAGTGAAAATCAATTTATTTTCGACTGTGCTAATTCACTTCGTAAAAGACTGTGCCTACATTTCTTTTGAGAGATTGTGTTAATTCACTTCGTAAAAGTGTGCCTACATTTCTTTTTGAAAAACTGTGTTAATTCACTTCGTAAAAGACAGTGTCTACATTTCTTTTCGAGAGATTGTGTTAAGTTACATGTAAAAACTGTGCCTCAGTAGAAAATTAATTTCTGTGTTAATTTACTTCGTGAAAGACTGTGCCTACATTTCTTTCGAGAGACTGTGTTAAGTTACTTTGTAAAGACTATGTCTTATTGGAACTTAGTTTTTTTTTTCAGAAGACTACGTGTTACAATTCATAAACTGTGCCTTTACGAAAACTTGGTTTCAAGTCACGAGACTGCACTGTGATCAATTAAAATTGCCTTCATAGAAACTTTAATGTATTTCAAAGTTTGTGCGCGCTGGATAATTGCAGTTACTTCACCGTATTCACTACGAACAGTACGAAAGATGTGTCCGAGGGACTCAATTTATTTCATTTCCTTGAACTGAGATTGAGTGAAGTTGCATACAGTTGAACCTCAGAAGGTTCCAGATTTTGTGTTTCTTATCATTCCAAGTTCGTCAGTGACTATTTTCATTTACTGAACAGCGTTATCATCATGGAACTGTGATTCTGAATTTATTTCTTCAAAGTAGTTTGCATCCAACACTACTGACAGTGGAACCCAGAGCTAATCAACTGTTCCACGCTGCACTATCACCAGATGTCAAACTTCAGGTTCGAGTCTCTTTCAAACATCGAGGGTCGACAACCGCCGTGGGAATATGTGCTGCCATGGTGAGGGGAAGAAGTCCAGCGACGTGGGACGACGCCGAGGCTGAGGGACGATGACCGACGCCGGCGACCGACGCAGACACGGAGGGACGACGCCTTCTCTACATCTTTCTGGACACTCAAACTCCAACCATTCGTCTGTAAAGGTGATATGATTTATCTGTTTTCCTTGAATACACTGCAAGTTCCACTTAAAAACAACTACAACCCTTCTCTCTCCAACTCTTTGAGCATGGACTGTACACACCCTGGCGTCAATCCATGTTCTCCACTAAGCTAAAGTACGAGCGTTCCTGTTACAATACTAAGACAAAATAAATATAAGAGCATGCGTAAAATAACATAAACAGACAACAGATATCAAATGAGTTACCGGTATTTTCTAGGCACCCCTACCCCATATTTTGAAAATATACGGATGAAAGGTAGACACTTTATGTGAAGGTGTAGAGAAAGTAAAATGAAACATTTTAATCCGCAGTTTCCTATGAAAATCGGTTGAAGAGATATTGAATATTTAAGAGATGTTGTTACCCCAAATGTATTTTTTAAGTCTAAAAGTCATTTTAAGTGTCATCCAAGACTTGTTTAACGTTAGTTTTAGCCCAAAACTTTGAAAAGGAACAGGTGCGAGTTGATAAATATCATTGATTAGGGGCCTTCAGTTCAGAAGGTCCGGGGTTCGATTCCCGGCCAAGTCGGGGATTTTAACCTTCCAATGGTACGGGGGCTGGATGTATGTGTCATCTGCATCATCATTTCAGCCTCATCACGACGCGCAGGTCGCCTACGGGCGTCAAATAGAAAGACCTGCACCTGGCGAACCGAACCCGTCCTGGGATATCCCGGCACTAAAAGCCATACGACATTTCATTGGTGAGGATATAAGTTTTGATAAATTTTAAGCTAAATATTAGTTTTGTATGACCACTGGTTTAGGAGATGCTGAACTTTTAAGTTAAGGGATGTTTTCACCCCAACCCTTTTTTCTCTAAAAGTCATTTAAAGTATCATCCAATACAGTTTTAACATTCAAAGTCATTTTTACCCCAAAACATGGAAAAGAAGCATTTAGCTTAAAATTTATCAAAACTTATACCCTCACCAATGAAATGTCGTATGGCTTTTAGTGCCGGGATATCATCAGTTTAGAAGATACTGAATTTTTGAGTTAAGGGATGTTTTCACCCAAAGCTGTTTTTTACTCTACAAGTATGTTTAAAGGGTTATAATTTATATTGAAATTTTGAGTGTTTGAAGACTTGAAGGTTTTTATATGTCATAAGTCAAAAGTAGCTGCACTTCAAAACATTAGTTTGAAAAACAGAGCCAGTATTTATTGTAGAGGGTTTGAAATGAAAACGCCTATATCAATATATTTCAGAAAATAGTATTTTCATTTTTTAAATACAGTGGAACCTCGATTCTCCGTTTTTGGAGGGACCACCGAAAAAAAACGTAAAACACGGGAAAACGTAAAATCTAGGAATGAATGAACCATGAACAATTTGGCTAAACATAACAAAAAATAAATATGTATACTTAAAATCTTACAAACACCCCTAAACCAAACGAAACTACAGCCCCAATGGGCCTTCCGCCTACCAAGCAACCGCTGCTCGGTCCGAAGGCCTGCAGATTACGAGGTGACGCTTGGTCAGTGTGATGAATACTCTCGGCCGTTATTCCAGGGTCTCTAGACCGGGGTCGCCATCTCACCATTAGATAGTGCCTCAATTAAAGGTACTCGTAGAATGAGTGAACCTGGAACCAGCCCTCATATCCAGGAAAAAATGGCTGACCAGGCCGGGAGTCGAACCTGGTTCCTCCGGGCGAGAGACAGGCGAAGTTCGACCGCGGGGCCGGCTTCAAACATTAATTACCGGTACGCGACTTAAAAGTCTCGAAACTTTACATTCAGTTTTACCGGGGAAACTTCGTCAGTTTCCTCTGAAAACTTATTTCAGTTCAGCAACTTTGATCGGTCAAACCAAATACAGTAGAGATAATACGCGACACTTATGGATTTCGCCTTGCTAAAATGGGAGACAATTCGACGGTGGCGCTCCTAGTGACTTGACCTGAACAAATTGCGCTAAATTCAAATATCAATGGAAATGTATATACGGAAATGGGTAAATAAATTACGTCTAGAAAGAAAGTGTTATTGAAATATTAACTTCAAAGTTGTTAAAGCAATTCTGGATAAATGAATGAAGAATTATTTAAAAGGTTATTATTCAAAGACTGAAATTAGACATATAAACAAGAAGTGAAATGGACTGGTGTGAAATGGCTTGATCTTTCATTTATGCATTACTTTTTTAGCTTTAGCATTCTTGCCTGAACTCTTACGGTTGGATTTGTCTTTTTCCTCATTTAAAAACATTGTATCATCACATTAAGACACTTGTCAATAAAAATATCAGCACATTCCTTACACATATGATGCAATGAATTAACATTTAATAGCTGGACAATTTTCCTCTTAACATGTAGCCTACTAACAGAAAGATATTCCTTACACATATGATGCAATGAATTAACATTTAATAATAATAATAATAATAATAATAATAATAATAATAATAATAATGTTTTTTGTTTTACGTCCCACTAACTACTCTTTTACGGTTTTCGGAGACGCCGAAGTGCTGGAATTTAGTCCCGCAGGAGTTCTTTTACGTGCCAATAAATCTACCGACACGAGGCCGACATATTTGAGCAAAATTCAAATACCACCGGACTGAGCCAGGATCGAACCTGAAAAGTTGGGGTCAGAAGGCCAGCGCCTTAACCGTCTGAGCCACTCAGCCCGGCGAATTAACATTTAATAGCTGGACAATTTTCCTCCTAACATGATGCCTACTAACAGAAAGATAATCTATAAAATCCTGGCTTTAATCTGAGAAGAGGGATAAAGAAAGAAAAGTATGAACATGTTGTCGATAGTGATGCTTTAAGGAATGTTTACATACAATTAGAGCAAAAATGTAACATACCCTTGGCTGTATTGTCGAGGATTTCTAAAGTTGCTGGCCTGGAAATGATCTGAACAGATCTTATAATTCTTATATAAGCGTAACGTCCCTTCTTTCTTGTACACGTTATCCAAATCGCTTCTGTGACATTTCAAAACCCACAGATCACACCTACAACGACACATCGGTATTGAAGGTTAACTGCTGCACTATAGAATAAAATATGCGTATTACATCTTAAAATATGGGTCGAGCAGGTCAGAAGATTATGAAGTACTATAAAAATCTCTGTCACTGGAAGAATATATATGCAAACGCAATATTACTTACATGTTCTTGTCACGAGGGAACCTGAAGAACGACCGCGCATTTTTCTCTACTTCGTAATTACTGCAGCCAAACACAGCACATACCTTTCCCCTCATGTTTGAGAGGAGATATCAAGGAATAACACACACTACTATTTATGTCAACTCACTGAAAACGCATAAATAACACCAAAAACTTCACACAAAAATACACGTGCTCTTATGACAGAATCAGTACTCTTCAGGTCTATCCGCTAGAGTAAGCTCCAATAGCTGTCCCTCGATATCTCGCTCAGTGTCGCATATTGTCTCTACTGTATTTGGTCAAACTGTTCGAAAAGCCAAACAATCGACCGCAAGTATTTTTTAAATTCTCTAATCTAATAAAACAAAGCACATTGGATACAAAAGCGCCCAACATGATTGCGAAATCCCTTTTTCTTTAAATCTTCCATTGTAATTTGGTCACCGGTATACTGAGCTCTAATATATACTGGAAGTAGCACTGCATGATGGAAAATCGTGATGACAGAGTTAGCGGTCCGCCATGACAGTGAACGTATGTCTGTCTCTCTCTTACTCGTGTCCTGTATATAGACATGCAAACATTACTGGAATCATAGAAAAATATTGGCCTTTTTAAACCACTATTATGAACGAATATTTTCAAATTTAAACGACTTGATGTTTTTAATGTAAGTTGTGACGAAAATAATATAATACCAAAGCGGTTTGTTTAAATTATTCGTTTAATCTGAATCTGGCGTGAATGTACCTTGAAGGTAAACGGTAGTAAAGAGTCCCATTTAAGAAAGCGGAAAATAGCTTTTCATTACAAACTTTGTGATATTACACTTTCTTGGGCACTAATAATTTAATTATCTTGAGGCTGTCTTAAGATTTTTTAGGCCTGTACCTGTGTTAACTACTTGCAACCAACCTTTGTGATCGCCCAACTAGGCAGGTTCGATCCTGGCTGTCCGGTGATATTTGAAGGTGTCGAAATACGTCAGCCTAGTGTCAGCAGATTTACTGGCACGTTAAGGAACTCCTGCGGGACTTAATTCCGACACCTCGACGTCTCCGAAAACCGTAAAAGTAGTTAGTGGGATGTAAAATCAATAACCTTATGTGATCAGCACACTTTTGGTAATGACTATAAAATTTGGTTGTTTGTTTTATTATTATTTAAATTTAAATCTTCCAGTAAAAAAACGGAACATTTTAATCTTCATATGTTTTATTAATAATAAATTTATTGGCTTTACGTCCCACTAATTACTTTTACGGTTTTCGGAGAAGTCGAGGTGCCGGAATTTAGTCCCGCAGGAGTGCTTTTACATGTCAATAAATCTATCGACACGAGGCTGATTTATTTATGCACCTTCAAATACCACCATACTGAGCAAGGATTGAACCTGCCAAGGAGGGGTCAGAAGGCCAACGCTTCAACCGCGTGAGTCACTCAGTCTGGCAATCTTAATATGTAATGTTGCTTCACATTTCATTACACTCCCAATGTTCGTGGCCCTTGATATTTCACAAACCTTACCTCCCTACGGTTAAATGCCCTTGTCCAATTTAAGCATGTCGTATCTGAAAGAAATATATGAGAAAAGTATTTTCTATACAGTATGGGCCAGGGATTAAAAACATAGACATACCTACATAGTTGTGTATATGTAGGATCTGGCTATGACAGTAGAGAAGGTGGTACAGATTCTGATTCCCTGAAATATATGTCCTAAATGAGTTAATTCATAATTCCAATATAAATGGAAATGATAAGTTTTCCAGCAAAGTCATTCTTGGTTGCCAGCATTTCACCTGTGTGCCAATTTGGGCTCATCAGTTGGTAACTAGCACACCTACCAAGATGCATGGCTAATGCATGTAGTGGAGGTTATCTATTCAAGCTTTAATTCCTCCCCTACAGGGTGAAACAGGCCACCTAGTCCGGGTTTTTTTTTTCTTTCTAGTTGCTTTACGTCGCACCGACGCAGATAGGTCTTATGGCGACGATGGGACAGGAAATGGCTAGGAATGGGAAGGAAGCGGCCGTGGCCTTAATTAAGGTACAGCCCCAGCATTTGCCTGGTGTAAAAATGGGAAACCACGGAAAACCATTTTCAGGGCTGCCGATAGTGGGGTTCGAACCTACTATCTCCCGAATACTGGATACTGGTCGCACTTAAGCGACCGCAGCTATCGAGCTCGGTCCGGGGGGGTTTAAGGTGATGTGTTAGATGTGTTAGATGTGGGGGAGGGTAAATAGAGATGATAGGAGTGGGAGAATGCATTGTTTTCATCTTGGCTAGGGAGTCTTGTGGTATACACATTGTTCTGTACGATAGTCTTTCTATTTTTCTCTCTCTCTTCTGGTTTGTTCATTTTTATTTTTACTGAATTAGGTTTGTTGTCTTCTACCATCTACATGTGAACAGAAGATTTTGCTTGATTACACATATCAAGAAACAATAATACGATAATACAGGCTTATTTCTTTAACAGCAAAACCATAGAAACTTCACTATTTTCTGCAGTATTATTAATGAGAGTATTTAAATAAATAGGCCTAGTAAGCTTTCTGCCACATAATTGTATACAAATACAAAATTAGTGTTATTAGTTATGAAACAAATGAATAAAGTCCACAACCTGCTAAGAAAATATTGAATGTTACAAAGTACTTAAACATAACATTGATCTATAGCAACTATATACAATACAATTTGGAACTTGTACAGCTTGCCACATTTTAGCAATAGGCTACATCAGTTCTATACCTGGAACACATTGTGGGTTCTAATTTTGAGTTCTTGACAACATAACCAATAGCAGCTTAGCTATTTTCGCCGACTAAATTAATAGACTTACGTAATGTTCAATATATGTAAAGATTGTTGAAACATATAATAACTGAAATTAAATCAACTATATGCTATGAACGTAATGTCTGAGTAAATAAATTGGTGAGAAAACATTGATCTATATTAACTATATATAACACAATTTTAGGAATATATACATCCGTACAGAATGTCACGTTGTAGCAAGAAGCTGGATTTGTCTCTATGGCGGGAACACATTGTAGGTTCGAATGCTTGCTAAGTGTAACTAAAGGGGAGTGCTATTTCATGGTCAATGGTGAGGTGGTCAATGTAGTGTCTTAGGAACTGGAATATTGAAAAGTAATAGTGACCTATGAGATGGACTAGGCAGCTAATAACGTGTGGAGAGTGTGTGGGGTACACAGTCGTCTCTACAGGGGTGGCCGGTCTGTGGGTTGGATGAGGATGTGGTAAAAGTGGAGCGGGGATAAGCTATGTCGAGGGGCCTTAAAGGGTAGTGACCAGAGTGGGGACGTGACGGAGTTGTTGGGAATCAGGGCTTTATCGAGGATTCTTTGGAACAGGAGGGGGACGTGGGTGTTCAGTTTGGGAATATGATATAGTAGTCTTTGGTGCTATAGAGAGGTGGGAGACGGAGAACAATGCAAACCAGGCGACGTTCCATAGATGGAAGAGGCTCGTAGAGGGTAGGATGGGTAGTGAAGGCCACTGCGTAAGCTACTTGGAGCCACAGGCAGTGCTAATGCACTATGAGAGACTTGGTCTCTTTTATGAAAATTGATGCCTGCTAGGCCATTAAATTATTATCTTGCTAGTGGCTTTACGTCACACCGACATAGGTAGGTCTTATGGTGATGATCGGATAGGAAAGGCGTAGGAGTTGGAAGGAAGCATCTGCCTGGTGTGAAAATGGGAAACCATGGAAAACCATCTTCAGGGCTACTGACAGTAGGATTCGAACCCACTATCTCCCAGATGCAAGCACAGAGCCACGCGCCCCTAACTGCACGGCCAACTCGCCCGGTGGCCATTAGATGATACAAACTTTGCTTCTCATACGGAACTTGAAATATTTGTCCCAGAGGAGTCGCCTAAATTCACAATTTCTCTATAAATGGTCCGTTTTTGGAAATAATGAATTTCCCAGTTAACTCATTCTTGGTTACCAGTGTTTCGCCCCAGTGTGTTAATTTGGGCTCATCTGTTGGTAACTAGCACACCTACCAAGACTAGTGTATGTAATGAAGGCTACCTGGAGCTACAGGAAGTGCCAATGCACTATGAGAGTCTTGATCTCTTACAAAAATTGATGCCTGCTAGGCCATCATATGATACAGATTTTGATTACCGTGTAAGTATATTGAGTATTCAGCCCAAAAGCTGGTCCGATCCCGAATAGCTCCGCAGGAATCACTGAAGAGGTATTCTACGGAAATGAGGAGTGAGGTCGTTTCCCGTTCTTTTTCTCGCCGGGCCAAAAGTTGCTATTACATATTAGCCTGCCAAGACAACTGAAATGCATGAACCAACCAACTATATGAGTAACATTTTCATAGCAGGGACTAGCTGCATAAAGAATGGCATTACCAGCATCACTCATATCTCAGTCACTTTCATATTGTCAAAGTCAAGGATGAGATTGAGACAGATCAATGAAAGTAAAATTTGTTCTAGCCCATACCAGATGACATAGTGCACTGTAAACACTAGGTCTCACCAGCAAGAACATCAGTTCCCATCGGGAACCTGAAATAATTGTCCTGAATGAATAATTCAAATATCAATGGTCCATTATAGCAAAATATAAATTTTCCAGCTAATTCATTCTTGGTTGACATCATCTAATGGCCTACCAGGCATCAATTTTTGTGAGAGGCAAATTCTCTCATGATCCATTGGCTTTGCCAGTGTCTCAAAAAAGCCTACGCAGTGGCCTCCACTAATTGAACTAGCCATGCGTCTTGGTAGGTGTGCTAGTTACCAACTAATGAGCCCAAATTGGCACACTGGACACAAACGTTGGCAACCAAGAATGAGTTAGCTGGAGAATTTATAATTTCCAATAATGGACCACTTATATTGAAAGCACAGGAGAAATTAAATAAAAATGAAAACTGCATAATACAAGAGCAAAACAGTGGTGATAACAAGTGGAGAAAGAGAAGGAAAGGTATCGTTCATATCAGAGGACAAAATCTTGAGTTTTTTGAATGCTTCAAATATTTGAGAGGTGAATGCAAGATGCAAGGTTGGATACAGCAGAAGGGTACAAGTGGGAAATATGTTCTACCAGAATGTAAGGAACTTGGTATGGAACATTCCTATGAAATGTAAAGAGATAATGTACAAGGTGTATTAAACCCCTATATTAATGTATACATCAGAGACTTGGACACTGGCAGCAAGAGATGAGAGTAAAATTCAGGCCAGTGAGACGAAGTTCCTGAGGAGTATGCTAGAGAAGACAAGGAGAGACAGAGTAAGAAATGTTGAGGTCAGAAAAGAAATACGTAGAAAAACAGAGAATGGAGATGAATAAATTGAGACATGTTATGAGGATGGAGGAGGGAAGAAATAATAATAATGTTATTGGCTTTGCGTCCCACTAACTAACTTTATGGTTTTCAGAGATGCCAAGATGCTGGAATTTCATCCCACAGGAGTTCTTTTATGTGCCAGTAAATCTACCGACAGGAGGCTGTCTTATCTGAGCACCTTCAAATAACACCGAACTGAGCCAAGATCGAACCTGCCAAGTTGGGGCCAGAAGGCTGCGCCTCAACCGTCTGAGCCACTCAGCCCGGCTGGAGGAGGAGGGAAGGATACCAAAACAAGCGTTGGCGGCTAAGATAGAAGGCAGGAGGGAGGCCCAAAGAAAGATGGACATACTCTGTCAAGAACAATATATCAAAATGTAGACTGGAATGGAATACAATTACTGAAGAGAAGTAGTGGAAGGAGAATCAACGGTGGAGAAGTACCGTCAACATCCCGACCTGGCAGGAGCTAGACAAGGGAAAATGAAAATGATGAAGAATACAAGTTCACATTTTATACCATACCTACTGTACATTACTATAGCAAAAGTGAAAAATTTGACAAATATTTAGAATTTCAGAAAGAAAAATTACGTATTACAGGAGCAGCATACATTATTCAGCTGTAAACTACACACTGGAAAACAAGATGAGTTTTGTCAGCTTTCGTCGTACAGTAGCATTTGTAGCACTGTTTGTTACTGCTCTTCAATGTGCTCTTAATCTAACTGAAATATACTGTACGTAGAGACAATGTCTTTCAATACCTTGGTCTCATGTCAATCTTCAACATCAATAGCAGAATTAATTGTGTGGTTAATTTGAACAATATTTGGGCAATGAAGATTAAAATAGTGAGACACAGAATAAACAAAGTGAGCATGCATGAAGTGAGATTAATAAAATTGGTTTGCATCGGCACAGTTTCTTCACGACCAACATTGGCATTGGATGAGGGATCCGGTGCCTCATCTCCTCCACTATCAGTATCCATCGCCAAAGCTTACACAG
Organism: Anabrus simplex; assembly: GCF_040414725.1. NCBI lineage: Eukaryota > Metazoa > Arthropoda > Insecta > Orthoptera > Tettigoniidae > Anabrus > Anabrus simplex. The sequence goes on from NC_090271.1 coordinate 6,341,160, forward strand.
ACACACACTCGCCAAACGTTCACACACTACTTATCACCGCAGGCAAACACCAGACTGCAACCAAAGAACGATCCGCACCGTACAAGACACATGGACGGACTTTTCTTGTATGTTGTTGGGCTTAGTTACTATTATTTGTGATTTAAGTGGAAGAATACTTTTTCGCAAATATTTCCAAGATGGCTGCTGAACAACAATCGTTATATATAGAGATCACTAGTTCGTAGTCAGTTTGTGGAAATCTTGTACCGCGCAAATTAGGCCTACGGCCTACATCGACTTTTAAAGGTTATGTTCAATAGATTCACAATTAATTATGTTCAACTCAAGAATATTGTTTCTAATGCAAATATCGATTCTCAAGTTTTCGAATGCATTATATTCAATTATGTCCGTCACTAATCACCATTAAATTGGATAAAAAGAAAAAATATCATCAAAGCTTCCGAATTTATGGTTATTCGCGACCTTGAGCTCAACTGGAAAGCGTGCTCGCTGTCCTAGTCAGTACGAGTGCAAAATGATGCAAAGTTTTTACATGTAACGTGTGCAAATAAAACAACTGCGGTTTCAAAATTTTAACACAATAACATGGAATTCCTAGTCTTACACTGGGACCAAAACAGTAATAGGCGATCCCAAAACCTCCCATGGCTTTATGTCTGTAAGGTGCAACATCTGTTCTGGTTTCGATAACGCAATCGTATACGATAATATTAAGATACTAAATGTGTGTTACTGAAGAAGGAGCTGCCTGAAAGCTCAGTGGCTATACAGTGCCCTGAGAGAAGTGCCGAAAACCTGTTCGGCGATACACTCGGGGGGAAAAAAAAAAGTAAACATCTAACCCTGGACATAATGTAGACGCTTTGCAAGCACGAACATTTGACGAAACTTGTTCCGTCTTCAAGTAGAGCTGTCGAAATGTGCTCTGTCTCCTTCCAATTGTGGACACACTCTGCTTTATGATTTTGATTCTCTAAACAATACCACCGGAATGCGATGCTAAGATGGTCCCTTATGCAAGTCCACCACCGATCACTTTTCCGCTTCCTCAAATTACCGCAATGACTGAATGTTAACACCAAGATTCGCAAGTATGCCGTAGCCGTCCTTTCGTGAGATACATTTTCTTGAAAAACGCGTGATCGAGGATTTAGCGTTGATGGGACTGAAATTTCTGAACGGTTGATACGGGAAATCGTTTCTTCGAGGAACGGATTATGCGGGATTTTTACAACGTGACTTAATTAGGATGCTCGCGGGACCACGTAATTTGAACGGTTAATACGGGAAAACGTAGTTTCCGGGAACGTATAATCAATGTTCTACTATTGTTTTCTTCTACAAACTGTTGAAAATTAAATCTGTAACTTTAGTCCCTGGCACGAAAGAAATACGGTACTTTCACATACACACACACACACATGGACATTTGCACTTCTAAGTAATTAAACAGTATACATGATAAACGTTGTGTGTTATTTTTATTCACAATAAACTTAGAACAAGCAATGTGGACACGTGCAATCACTGAACTACTGGGCTCATCCCACAAACTCTTCCGTCAAGTGACTTGCCTTCGAATGTCTGGAAAGAATAAGGAACACTCAAATTATATTGCTAATAATGAGCCACAAGTTGGGCTCGTTACATTTCTTTTAAACTATGTAAGTTGAGCAGATGTTCATATAGCCATACTCCATACTGATGAGCCAGAAGGGCAGCTGGTTAACCCACAAACACACGTGTATGGGGCGGAATCCATCCCAGGTTATTTTATTTCCTAGTGAAATGTACAAATAACTTTTCTGTGCTCTCTCCACTCTTGAACCTTATGGCTGGATCCCCGTAGATAGAGTCATTCCTACATAATCCATCTTAAAATCTCCAATTAATACAGTAATTCATATTTTACAATACAATGATATGTGGGGTGGAAAGCACCCCCACGCGTGTGTCTGCGTCCTAAGATCTGGTACATGTGCTTGAGGGTTAAGAACTGTCACCATTTATCCTATACAACCAATGTATAGCAGCCATCTTGCCTAGTAAAACAGTTCAATTGAGGCACAAGTCTTATGGTCATCGAACTTGGCACAGCCTTGTCTGGTTGACACACTTAGTTTTAAAATCGCGCAAATGAGCACAGCAGCTGTCACTCATAGGCATGCCCACTTTTCAAATCGCCCGCCCTTTGTAACATCACAGTCACGTGACTGTGTAGCCCTACTACTAGTATGGCTTTAGAAGTGGAAGATCTTCAGCACGAGCCATTTAATGCAAAAGAGTTGGGAATATGGAAAGGATCTGGATAATGTTCCCAGGGAGAAGGAGTGTCAAAAAGAGACTGGGTACACAAACAATGTACAGACTCCATTTAGACAGGTGAGGGTGCTGTCGCCTTTTTGTTCCTAATGGTTATAGATAAAATTGTAAAAGAGACAAAGGAGGCATATGGGAATAGGGAGATGAGTTATTACTATTTGCAGACGATATTGTGGTCTGGGGAATATACTGCAACGAAGTACAAGAACGATTTGATGCACTGAACAAGAAATTGAAAAGAATTGAAAAGTATGGTATGACAATCAGTGCAGAGAGAAGCAAGACCATGATCACATCAAGAGGAGAAAAACAAGGGAAAGGCATAGTGAAAATTGGTAATCAAAACCTTGAAATTGTTGACAGTTTCTTATACCTAGAGAGTGAATTAATGCAGAATACAAGGCTGGACAAGGAGATTAGCAAGAGGGTGCAACAGGGCATTCTACAAGAGTGTAAGAAACCTTGTCTGGAATAAGAAACTACCAAGGAAGTGTAAAGAGATAATGTACAAAATGTTTTATGCACCCACACTGACATATGCAGCTGAGACCTAGAAAATGACATGTAAGGAGGAGAGGAGAATTCTCAAGCCAGTGAAATGAAATACTTAAGAAGTACGATAGGAAAGACAAGATTGAGAAACAAAGATGAGAGAATTGACACAAGTAAACTAAGATGGTTTAGACATGTAAAGAGGATGGAGGAGGAAAGAACACCAAAACAGATGATGGAGATGAAGGTGAAGCGAGGAGTGCAAGATAAGAATGGTGGAAGGAGAGAGGAAGCTGGAGAAGTGCCACTAACCTGGCAGGGGCTGCATGAGAGGAAAGGATAATGATGACTGTTTGATGAACTTGGCCGACCAAGTTACTGACCTGAAAGTGACATATTCCTGTATTGAGAATTTAACTTGTGTAATTTATGAAGGAGTTTTTGTAAGATTTTGGTGTACATATTTTATTATTGTGGTGTTTAGCAACAGTTTTGATGGTTTTAATTTCTTCGCAGATTTTCTGTTTCCCCGCATTGTACGTTTATACTCCACGGTCCCTCCAAAAATTGATAATCAGGGTTCCACTGTAATTGAACACAATATTGATAATACTGTCACATGAAGAGGATGCCAATAAACAGAACTGCAAGGAAGGAATTTGACAGAAAGGTAGAAGGAAGACGACCCGTGGGAAGGCCACGAAGGAAATGGATAGATTTAGTTAAGAGCGATGTACTGCTGAGAGGTCATGATTGGGACAAGTTGGTGGAGGAAGAATGGTACAAGGACAGGATGAGATAGAGGAGGCTCATATACCACACCCGGGAAACTGGAGATGGTTTAGGATGATGATGATGATGATGATGATGATTGATAATACTGATGTATATTTGAACAACATTTCCTTGTGGAAATTTCTTGATTTTTAAAACTGTAATTCAATAAGGAACAAAAATGAAATTTATTTGTAGTAATGTGACAAAGTTATTACAAGAAAGTGCCTTGTGCCACTGATTCCATCTGTTCTTGTCTGCAGGCAATTCATGAAATGATGGTGTCCCTATACTTGTTTTCTGTTTGAAGTACAAAAAGACACAACAATATCACATTTTCAAAGATATATAAATACAATTTTTTTACACAAATCATTAAACTACACAATAAAAAACAAATGAATCAGTGCAACAATATCAGCTCTTAGTAACAAACTATGAACCCATTAGCAACACTGACTAGTGACGCCAACTTTGGCGGGGGGGGGGGGCGTTATCTGCGCGCGCGCGCGCGCGCGCACGCCCTCTTTCCCCCCTCAAAAATTATCTTACGGGGCAGAGTGTCATTTTACCCCTCCAAAAATTCTTCTCCTAGATGTTAAGTCTCCACAAAACGTGGATTTTGGTAGTCTGCCGATCCCTGAATAGAGAATTACAGAGTAAGATTTCAAAAGAAAGTCCCAAGTCTGGTTCTCTCAGGTCTGCTGCGGGATGGAATTGACTACGACAGCTACCTGGACTCCCTGGAGTATACAATGCAATTAACATGTCATCAAAAGAGGTGCAGAATTGCGAGTTATAAGGTATTCATGTTCAACGGTAGTAACTTTCTGTTATGTGGGTCTCACAATCACCGGTACGATCAATCAAGAATTCATTATTGAACAGTGCTTGATGAGATATGTGAACGACCATTTCAGGAGAAAGATTTCTAACGGTATGACGATTCAGCTGAACAGTGTCCATTCTTTACAATCATAGATGTTGTCGTTTGAGTCATCAGTCCATAGACTGATTTGATGCAGCCCTCCATGCCACCCTATCCTGTGCTAATCTTTTCATTTCTACGTAACTATTGCATCCTACATCTGCTCTAATCTGCTTGTCATATTCATACCTTGGTCTACCCCTACCGTTCTTACCACCTACACTTCTTTCAGAAACCAACTGAACAAGTCCTGGGTGTCTTAAGATGTGTCCTATCATTCTATCTCTTCTTCTGGTCAAATTTAGCCAAATCGATCTCCTCTCACCAATTCGATTCAGTATCTCTACATTCGTGATTCTATCTATCCATCTCACCTTCAGCATTCTTCTGTAACACCACATTTCAAAAGCTTCTATTCTCTTTCTTTCTGAGCTAGTTATCGTCCATGATTCACTTCCATACAATGGCACGCTCCACACGAGAGTCTTCAAAAACATCTTTCTAATTCCGATATCAATGTTTGAAGTGAGCAAATTTCTTTTCTTAAGAAAGCTCTTCCTTGCTTGTGCTAGTCTGCATTTTATATCCTCCGTACTTCTGCCATCGTTAGTTATTTTACTACCCAAGTAACAATATTCATCTACTTCCTTTAAGACTTCATTTCCTAATTTAATATTTCCTACATCCCCTGCCTTCGTTCGACTGCACTCCATTACTTATGTTTTGGACTTATTTATTTTCATCTTGTACTCCTTACCCAAGACTTCATCCATACCATTCAGCAACTTCTCGAGATCTTCTGCAGTCTCAGATAAAATAACAATATCATCGGCAAATCTCAAGGTTTTGATTTCCTCTCCTTGGACTGTGATTCCCTTTCCCTTTGATTTCCTTTACTGCCTGTTCTATGTAAACATTGAAAAGCACAGGGGACAAACTGCAGCCCTGCCTCACTCCTTTCTGGATTGCTGCTTCTTTTTCAAAGCCCTCGATTCTTATCACTGCAGACTGATTTTTATACAGATTGTAGATAATTCTTCGTTCTCGGTATCTGATCCCTATCATAGATACTGATGTTAATTGTTTTAGTACATCATCTTACAAATTCAAGCAGTCTGTATTTGTCTGTGGTTCCAACACATGAAGATGATTAGACACTGATCGTCTTTTGCTTCACAGATTAATGTTTTCTGAGTCGTTGCTGAATGAAGGAGAAATAATTGATACCCTAGACAACATTACCAATCACTTCAAGGAAGTAGATGTCCGGTTCAATGGCTAACAGCGCCGGGCTTTGGTCCACATGGTCCGGGTTTGATTCTCGGTCTGGTCGGGGATTTTAATCTTAAATTGTCTTTAGTAGAGCTGCGTCCCATAGGACCTGCACCGGGTCTCTCCGGAGGCTATACAGTGGAACCTAGATTCTCCGCTTTTGGCGGGACCACGGAAAAAAACCGTACAACATGGGAAAACGAAGAATCCGGGAACGAATGAATCATCAACAATTTGGTTAAACATCACAAAAATGAAATATGTATACTTAGAATCTTACAAACACCCCTAAATCAAATGAAACTACAGCCCCAATGGGCCTTCCGTCTAACAAGCGACCGCCCTCAGTCCGAAGGCCTGCAGATTATGAGGTGACGCATGGTCAGTGTGATGAATCCTCTCGGCCGTTATTCCTGTCTCTCTAGACCGGGGTCGTCATCTCACTATTAAATAGTTCCTCAATTAAAGGTAATCGTAGAATGAGTGAACCTGGAACCAGCCCTCATATCCAGGTAAAATGCCTGACCTGGCCGGTAATCGAACTCGGGCCCTCCGGGTGAGAGGCAGGCAAGTTGGACCGCGGGGCCGGCTTCAAACATTAATCAGCAGTACGCGACTTAAAAATCTTGAAACTTCACATTCAGTTCTACCAGGCAAACTTCGTCAGTTTCCTCTGAAAACTTCTTTCATTTCAGTGATCAGCCAAACTCTTTGAAAAATCTAATACCCGTAACGCCAAGCCAAACAACAATCGACCACCAAGTAGTTTTTAATTCTCTAATCTAATAAAATAAAGCACATTAGACGCAAAAGCGCCCAACATAATGCTGAAATCCTTTTTTTTCTTTATCTTCCATTGTAATTTGGTCACCAGTATGCTGTTCATGTGCCTTTGCTGGCAGGCCCTAGTGTTTACAGTGCACTATGTCTTCTGGTCTTGTCACTTTCATAGATCTGTCTCTGTCTTATCCTTGGATTTGACAAAATGAAAGTGACTGAGGTATGAGCGATGCTAGTAATGCCATTCCTTATGCAGCCAGTCCCTGCTATGAATGGTGTGAAAATGTTGCTCATAGGGTCGGTCGGTGCATGCATTTCAGTGGGCTTGGCAGACTGGTATGTAATAGCAACTCTGGCCCGGTGAGGAAAGCAACGGGAAACTACCTCACTCCTCATTTCCCTAGTACGCCTCTTCAGTGATGCCTAGGCCATCTATGACAGCTGATGGCAGAGCTGTTGAGGATCCCACCAGCGGCATAGCTGGCGGACTGAACATACATACATGCTGTTCATAGTACATGTCGGAACGAGTGCGAAATTATACAAATATTTTAAATGTAACGTGCGCAAATAAAATGGCTGCAATTTTTGTAACATTGTAACATAAAAATGTGAAATATTAGGACAAAAACAGTAATAGGCAATTCCAAAACCTCCCACGGCTTTCTGTAAGGGGGAACATTGGTCTCGACAACATAATCGTATTACATGTAATAAATATCATTTTTGGTCCGTATTGATGATATTTGATTGAAATAATAACATTAAGTTATTAGGTGGTCTAATAAATAACTTAATGTTATTATTTCAACATAATCGTATACGGTAATACTAAAATACTAAATTTGTGTTACCGTACTTAAGAAGGAGCAATTTCGATTCCTGTCAGAAAGCCCAGTGACTTAGGGAAATGCCGAAAACCTGTTTGGTGATACACTCAAAAAAAGTAAAAAAAAAAATAAACAGGTCCCTTATGCAAGTTCACCGCCGATCGCTTTTCCAGTACAGTACTTTCTCAAATTAGTACAATGAGTGAACGTTAACACCAAGATCCATAAGTATGCCGTAGCCGTTCATTCCTGAGATACAGTTTCTTGAAAAACGCATGATCGAGGATTTAGCGTTGATGTGACTGAAATTTCTGGACGGTTGATCCGGGAAATCATTTCTCCGAGGAACGGATAATGCAGGATTTCTACAACGTGATTTAATCAGAATCCTTGTAGCACCACGTAATTTGAACGAATGATACGGGAAAACGTAGTTTCTGGGAACGTATAATCGAGGTTCTCCTGTATGCCATTATTATCATAAGGATTTGCTACCACAACTGGTTCAAGTTTAAAAAAATAGTGATGATGACAGTTCCTGTGACAACTTCAAAAGCTCTCAGGCTCCATACAACTGCAGACAGCAGAGCCTTCTGCATACAGGCCTACTCAAGGAGGCTGGAGAAGATGGCAAGATATGAGATTAGAAAGCAGGTATTCCTTCAGAGAACTACATTTCAGGTGGTAGAGCTTTTTACATTTCACGTCATGAAATGAACAATAGAGAGTAATGGGTCATTTATTCAGAATATGTATTTATGATGCAAGATCTACGTTTTTTTAAACTTGTGATTATTTTTGATAGCTTCGTACATAAAACATTCCTTCAGAATATTTATTTTTCAATCAAGTTCTATTTTCCTGTTTACTTGCGAGTACAGAGGAACCTCGATTCTTCGTTTATGGAGGGACCACGGAAAAAACGTACAACACGGGAAAACGGAAAATCTGGGAACGAATGGACCATCAACAATTTGGCTAAATGTCACAAAAATGAAATATGTAGATATACTTATAATCTTACATATGCCCCTAAACCAAACCAAGATACAGACCCAATGGGCCTTCCGTCTACTAAGCGACTGCCCTCGGTCCGAAGGCCTGCAGATTACGAGGTGACGCATGGTCAGTGTGACGAATCCTCTTGGCCGTTATTCCTGGCTCTCTAGACCGGGGTCACCATATCACCATTAAATAGCTCCTCAATAGGGAACATGCATGATCTGGGGTTTTAATTAAAAATATGCTAATCTGATTCAAAATTTCACGCAGAATTCAAAAATGTGATCAGAATGTACAAATAATAACTCCAAACATGATAAAAATTTAAATTAAAGTACGAAAATGTGACGTGACGCAAATACGCGATCTCATTGGTCTGACGTAATCGTACAGGTTGACTGAATTAGCACACGAAATAACACATAGTGTGCTGTGAGAAGCAGGATACAATTTGCGTATTTCTACTTTATGTTAGTGTCCGGTATAGTTAAATTCGAGGTCTATACATTAGCTAATAATGTGAGTGGTATATTTTAGACTTAACAATGAATCCTGTGCAGACAGTGATGCAGAAAACTTATAAAAATGGTGTATAGTTCCAATGTGCAATAGCACATCGCATACCATCCCAAACAAATTGTTTATAAATGTTCCAAAGATGCTAAAACTAGGGAGAAATGGATTTTGGCGAGCCGGAGAAATGCTGATGATATGTCAGAAAAGTCTACAGTTTATTTTTTAGAAGATCATTTTAACATAATTTTGAATTTGTTTGAATTTTCAATCACGTTTCCATGTCAGCTGTTCTAATGGTAAAACTTTAAATTTTAATGTATGATGATTTAACTAAATGCTTCAATTACACCTTGGTATATGAAAGTAATAAACAGTGCATTAATTAATGCCGATTATTAAAGTATTCTCCAAACCTAACCTATGTTTTGGGTGATCCATGTCAAGGTAATAAATCAAAGGGATTATAAACCATATTGACAGCTAAGATTATACCAATTTATCTTGGCATGCGGCAGTTGTTTATGTCTTTATTGAAGAGCTTACATTTCTAAAGAAATTTAGGCTATAGCTAAATACTGTATAATATAACAAAAATAGGTGTGTACATCATGAAAGAACAACGTGAATTTAACAAATGTATATCTCTACACAAAACCAATGCTTGTCTGTTGGGGTCTTATAAGTTAACAATGCTCAATTATAATAATTATAAGATTAATGAAATAAATAATATAATTGCACACAGGTGAAAATAGTGATGTTGGCGTTTAAAATATTATCCAACTTAGCCTAGGTTTTACGTTATACAAGCCAAGTCAATAAACCGAAGGTAAAAATACCGGGCGACTTGGCCGTGCGGTTAGGAGCATGCAGCTGTGAGCTCGCAACCGGGATATAGTGGATTCGAACCCCACTGTTGGCAGCCCTGAAGATGGTTTTCCGTGGTTTCCCATTTTCACACCAGGCAGATGCTGGGGTTGTACCTTACTTAAGGCCACGGCCACTTCCTTCCCATTCCTAGGCCTTTCCTGTCCCATCGTCGCCATAAGACCTATCTGTGACGGTGTGACGTAAAGCAAAAAAAAAAGTCACAGTACCCAAAGACATTCCTGTATTGAACGACTAAAATGTCACCAAGACACTTTTCTTGCATGATATGCTCAGCTTGTTAAAAGCCAAATGTAATTAATGTTATTGGCTATACGCCCCGCTAACTACTTCTACGGTTTTCGAAGACGCCAATGTGCAGGAATTTATTCCTGCAGGAGTTCTTTTACGTGCCAGTAAATCTACCGACACGAGGCTGACGAATTTGAGCACCTTCAACTACCACCGGACTGAACCAGGATCGAGCCTGCCAAGTTGGATTCAGAAGGCCAGCACCTCAACCGTCTGAAAACTAGATGAAGTCATATTTATCTTTATCATGTTTAACTTTTTCCCTCCACCAAGATATTTAATGTTTCTCTTTCATGGCCCCGGAAGTGGATAGGTCAGTTGCCCCAACCATAAATTTATATATTTTTCGGAAATGATAGGTTATAGACATTTAGTACTATGATCTTTCTTTCTTTCTTTCTTAATCAGTTTATCCTTCAGGTTTGGTTTTTCCCTCGGACTCATTGAGGGATTTCACTTCTACCACTTCAAGGGCAGTGTCCTGGAGCGTGAGACTTTGGGTATGATGATACAACTGGTGAGGAGGGCTATTATCTCGCCCAGGCGGTCTCACCTGCTATCCTCAACAGGGGCCTTGTTGGAGGATGGTAAGATCGGAAGGGATAAAGGAAGAGGGAAGGAAACGGCCGTGGTCTTAGGTGCTTGGAGTAGAAGTGGGGAAATATGAAAAACCACTTTGAGGATGGCTGAGGTGGGATTCGAAACCCCTCTACTCAGTTGACCTCCCGAGGCTGAGTAGACCCCGTTCCAGCCCTCGTACTATTTGTTTTTAACTTTCATGGCAGAGCCGGGAATCGAAACCGGTCCTCCGGGATGGCAGCTAATCACATTAACCACTACACCACAGAGGTGGACTAGTACTATAATGCTACCTATATGTTTATGTTAGTGCTGAAATCCAATTTCTTACTTTACTAATGCTGAAAGCCCGAAAATGTAATGTTATTCTTTAATATGGGAATCAGTCTAGAAGGAAATGTTGAAAGTGATGTGATTTCTATCCAGGTTCGCTGTTATCCTAATACTATAAGTTACAGTACATTGCACGTATACAAAGATGCCACTAACAAACTAGCTTTTTATCCGCGAATTTCTGCGGCCACAAAAGTCACTATTTTTCAAGAATGATGACATCTACACATGGTAGATGTTCGAAAAGCACAGTCAGACACTTTCTTCTGTCATTTTGAAGTTATTCGCAATCACGTATAATAAACAATCGGCTTTTAGTAACGGCTGATGGTAGAGCTGCATGCGGTACTGGATCGTGACGTCACAGCGCGCCGCTTACGTCAGAGGCCGTTTCATTAAAAATTAAATAACTGAAGTTCAACCAATTCAATACATAAAATAAAGAAATGTAGTAATTACATTCTTATTTAAATGGGACCGGTTTCGACCTTAGTCCAGGTCATCATCAGCTGTAAAAACAAGTAGGCGAAATCACACAATGTTTATGAATATTGGAGAAATGGGTCAGATTCACACTCTGTCAGGCACAAAGTGGAGTAGAAGTGGGGAAATATGAAAAACCACTTCGAGGATGGCTGACATACAGGAATGTCTTTGGGTACTGTGACTTTTTTTTTTGCTTTACGTCACACCGTCACAGATAGGTCTTATGGCGACGATGGGACAGGAAAGGCCTATCAAATAATATATAATATATTATTTGATAGTGTTGTGACTTTGTGCCTGACAGAGTGTGAATCTGACCCATTTCTCCAATATTCATAAACATTGTGTGATTTCGCCTACTTGTTTTTACGGCTGATGATGACCTGGACTAAGGTCGAAACCGGTCCCATTTAAATAAGAATGTAATTACTACATTTCTTTATTTTATGTATTGAATTGGTTGAACTTCAATTATTTAATTTTTAATGTTAATAATTTCAATACGGAACAATGAAATTTTTATCTTTAAATAGAGGTCGTTTCACTCGCCTTGCGGAAAGGCACTTTTAAACATTTTTTAAATGGTAGAAAACAAGGCAACTTGCCACATTGTAATACGTTTACGTACTATTTCAATGGTGTACTTTTCAAAGAAATATTTTTGAAAATTATGCATGTTCCCTATTAAAGGTAATCGTAGAATGTCTGAACCTGGAACCAGCCCTCATATCCAGGCACAAATGCCTGACCTAGCCAGTAATCGAACCCGGGCCCTCCAGGTGAGAGGCAGGCAAGTTAGACCGCAGGACTGCCTTCAAACGTTAATTACCGGTACGCGACTTAAAAATCCCGAAACTTTACTTTCAGTTTTACTGGGGAAACTTCATCAGTTTCCTCTGAAAACGTCGTCATATTACTTTGAAAATTTCTTTCAGTTCAGCAACTTTGATTATTAGCCAAACTCTTCGAAAAATCTAATTAACACCCGTAACGCCAAGCCGAACAACAATCGACCACAAGAATTTTTTAATTCTCTAATCTAATAAAATAAAACACATTAGATACAAAAGCATCCAACATGATGGCAAAATCCTTTTTTTTTTTTTTTTAATCTTCCATTGTAATTTGGTCACCGGTATACTGTTCCTATAGTTTTATAGTCAGTTTATGCAAATCCTGTACCGCGTAAATTAGGCTTACATCGACTTTTAAAGGTTATGTTGAACTCGAGAATATGGTTTCGAAAGTATCAATCCACAAGTTCTCAAATTCATTATATTTAGTTCTGCCCGTCACTAATCACAATCAAATTGGAAAGAGAAAAAATATCATTAACACTTTCGAAATTACGATTATTCGCAACCTTAAGCTCAGCCGGAAAGCGCGCTCGCTGTACAAGTCGGTACGAGTGCGAAATGAAACAAAGTTTTAAAATGTAATGTGCACATATAAAACGACTGCGGCTTTTATATCATTTTAACACAAAAACATGGAATTCCCAGTCTTATATTAGGACGAAAACAGTAATAGGCAATCCCAAAACCTCCCATGGCTTTATGTACGTAAGGTGCAACATATTAAAATACTACTGTAAATTTGTGTTACTTAAGAAGGAGCAGTTTCGATTGCTGTCTGAAAGCCCAGTGACCATACAGTGCCCTGAGGGAAATGCCGAAAACCTGTTTGGCGATGCACTCGAAAAAAGTAAAAAAATAAACATCTAACCCTGGACATAATGTACGAACATTTGACGAAACTCATTCCGTTTTCAAATAGAGCTGTCAAAATGCGCTCTTTCCTTCCATTTGTTGTGGGCACTCTCTGCTTTATGATTTCCGAGGATTCTCTAAACAATACTATCCGAATGCGATGCTAAGATGATCCCTTATGCAAGTTCACCGCCGATTGCTTTTCCAGTACTGTACTTCCCAAATTACCACAATGACTGGACGTCAACACCAAGATCCGTAAGTATGCTGCAGCCATCCTTGTGTAAGATCCAGTTTCTTGAAAAAGGCATGATCGACGATTTAGTGTTGATGGGACTGAAATTTCGGGACAGTTGATCCGGGAAATAGTTTCTTCGAGGAATGGATAATGCGGGATTTTTACAACGTGATTTAATTAGGATGCTCTCAGGACCATGTAATTTGAACTAATAATACGGGAAAACGTAGTTTCCGGGAAGGTATAATCAAGGTTCTACTGTATTACAGAAAACTCTGTTCAAAAATGTATTTGAGAAACAAGCTCTATTATTGTTCTGTTTGTTTGTGAATACAATTAATATATAGGAATGTTTGCATTTCATGTACCTGTGTTCATATTAATCATGCCTGACACCGACAACAAAAACTACATCTGAAACTGGAAATATGGTAATTACGGTACACAGCACCCAGGCAGCATTACAGCTTGTTGCTAGGCTTTGCAAGCAATTGTCAAGGAGCTGCATCAAGCTCCTGTAAGATATATGAAAAATTGATTCCAAGTTATATACACATAACTTGAATTAGGGGAAGGGAGAGCGTAGCATCTAATTTAGTGTGGGAGATGTGGTTGTTGGGTAACACATGATCATTTTCACTTGGTTTCACAAACTTAGCAAAATGTTTTAGCCATTCAAAGAACAGTTCAGAATATGATATTAATGGCAGTGTATGTCATGGCATACATTCCCATTGTAGGAAAGCAGCACACTACTGTGCTTCAGAAACGACCTTTGACATGGCAATTCCCTTTGGAAATTGTTTGGCACTGTAGAAATTCTGCTCTTGTCCACGTTAGCTCATTAAGTTGTGATAAAACCCACTGACTGCACATTGTTGAATCCTATTGTCTTTCCATGACTGCACTTTTCTGGGGCCTCAGGGGTCAATTTATGATGCTTACAAAATCTGATAACCCAGTTATTCCCGACCAACTTGCCTTGAATCTCTTCCTCAAGAGAAGCAGCCACACTTTTCTAAATTTTCCCCTTGTGAAATTCTAGATCCACAATCTTTCAAAGGCTGCTCTATAAAGATAAGTTCTATTTGTAGGCCATTTTTACCAGTAGTAAAGAATCAAAATTAGAATTCAAAACACGATAATTTTATAGAGTGACCTGTACGAGTATGCTCACGCTCACTCTTTGAGCACTCTTCATTGACTACACCAAAACGTCACTAGATACCACTACCTTGTTGCTTACTGTTTAAAGGAGCCTAACATCTACGTCCTTGGCCCCGACATCCTCCAAACAACGCACACCACATAGTACTACCAGAAAGATCCGAGAGCTGCACTCCAATTTCTGATGCAAAATATTTAAAATCACTAACTTACCTTTATAACATTGAAAACACAGCAGGAGAAAACCGGCCACCAATTCGATGATCCCACACTACAATCTTTCACCTATCTTGAATAACTTGACATGAAGAAAAAAATAAAGAACTATGATGTGCGCTCTTACATGCCCACACGCTTTTAGGTACACTGGCCCTAAGATCTCTCATACACATACCAGTATGAGTAATACTTTCCCCATGATTTACCATTGAAAATACAGACTGAGTATTTAATGACATAAGGGAGTATAAGAATGATGAATAGAATACCTAGTGAGATTACTCACAGAGTTCAAGTGCACTCCCGCAGAGCTGTGCTAGTGGAGCCAATCGCCAACGGTACATAGTCAGATCAGCTGTTTTAGTGCAGGCTACACTGAGAAGCAAATAATAACACCCAATTGTTTAGACTTATGAATAATACCGTCAGTTGTAAATAATATTCTCAGTCCCACCGAAGAAGTATGTTTGGATTTCAATAAAAGAACACACGAGATAAAATGGAACATTATGAAAAGCGAAAGCAATATTGTGCTTTACGTACTTAAAAAAATACTTTCTAAACAGAGTACATAAAACATTCCATGTTCTTAATCTTCCCCTGTAGGAAATTAATCCTAGCTTTGACTGAAGAAAGAGACATTCAGCTCGCATTAAATTATGTGCTGCATTCCTTAGTCGCCTTTTGAGAGACACTATTGGCTTTTGGGCATCGGTAAGAGAACTAGACTGGCCGTGAATTTGACTACATCTAGGTTGACCTCACTGTTACCATCGCTGTTGCTCTCGCCTCATGATTCTTGTTCCTTATCCTCTTGATACTGTCTTCATTGCTTTTCCTACTGTGTGCCTTTCACGATGTTACCTCAGCGGATAGGAATTTCGGTAAATTTAGAAAAAATATGAAGCACCGCTCCTGGTTTCCTCACACGAGGAAGTTTCGTTTTTACCGTTCACAACGAAACGGTCTGCCTTTATAAGTTAATTAAATATGCCGAAAATTGCAGGTCACATACTCTGATTTTGGCTGACAATTGCTTATCTTTCCGCAGAATAACACTTGGCCACTTAGCAAACAGATTATTTTCTTTGGCAGTATGAAAAATCATCTACCATCAGACAACCAAGAAGGAAACAGTACGACTTTTTGTGGAAATAATAGAAAACCAGGTGATTGTACACACAACGCACTGCACAGATATTAATACAGAGCTTAGGAAAATGTTGAAACAAACAAATTCCCTCGATAGGCGTTAACATTGTTACCATGACTTCATGCACATGTTGCTGTGGTGGGGCCACCAACGACAATATTAAGAGAGTGGAGTGATCACACTAGGTATTCTATTCGTCATGGTACAAGTAAAAATTAATTACATTATTATTCTTAGAATAATATTTCATATTCATTGAGAGTCATCAGTTACATTATTTTGAAAGCAAAGGTTCAATCAACTTGCTGTAACTCAATCTGTCAAGTCCATCTGTGTGGCTGAGTTGATCCTTCTTAAAACAGCAGCAAGAACATCTCTGGGATCATTCTGAGGACGAGCTTGACGAATGGGGCTCCCAGTCGAAGTCCTGGAAGAGACAACACAATGCTTTGTTTCCAGTTTATGATGATGTTTTTTGTTTAAAGGGGCCTAACATCTAGGTCATTGGCCCCTAATGGTACAAAATGAGACGAAATGTAATGAGAATTTAAAAGTACAAAATCCTCCAATGACCAGAATTCAAAACGTGAGGACGAAGAATGAATGGATGGATATGAACTTGAAACAATCAGTGAATCCGACTCGCAATGCCTCACATTCCCAGAAACTAGCGTTAAACAATAGTAGTACTGAACAAGGGACTGCTTCTAAAGCACAATACTGAATTGATGAAGCTTGTAGTCTAAAGGGGTCCAAAATCCAGGTCATCGGCCCATCATAATGGTACTTATCGCTAGGAAAGTAGAACCATGGTATATGTCATCTTGCAGTACTAACCAAAAACAGTATAGACTCGCGGTATTCCACACATTATGGTACAACTCACATGTAATGTAATTCGCACCTGTAATACAAACCTATGGCGTTTTCTCACATTGTGGCGCCATTTACAGGCAACACAAACCTACGGTGTTCCTCACATAGTGGGTACTAATCAGAGGCAAGACAGACCCATAATGTTGCCCATATAGTGGTAATCATCACAGGTACTGTAAAACCCACCCTGATTCACACACTGTTGCTACTAATCACGAGTAAAGGCGACCCATGGTGTTCCCTGCGTGGTCATTCGAATTACAAGTAGTCTCATGGTTCTAATTCGATCATCACTTGGTCGCCTCTTACAACAGGCAGGGGATACTGTGGGTGTATTCTTCACCTGTCTCTCCCACACACAGGGAGTGTTGTTGTGTTAGTGCCACTAGCAAGACACAGTATGGCGAGCAGTAAGTTTATATCTGTTAAAGAGACTGTTGAAATGATTTATAATGATGATTCTGGTGATGAACTAATCCCAGATTTAGATAGTGAAAGTGATGAGGACGAAACAACAGTGCACAATAATGTTGAAATACCAGTGTTCCTCTATCTGACACCTCTCCGAGCCATTCTCCCCTGTTACCCAAGTTTTTAGGAAATGTAGCCTAAATGTAGAGGTACCAAACAGTGAAGATGTAATATAATTTGTAAATAAATTTATCAGTGACACTTTTTTGCGTATGTATGTGAGCAGACAGCAGGCTATCAGTAGTGCACCACGTCCATCTATCAAACTTGGAAACCTATGTCAACAGTATTGATTAGGTGGAAATCTCATTCTTCATACTTGCATTAAACAGTTTATCGGTTTGATGTTAGTTACCTGAATTATACAGAAGCCGGATCTAAAAATGGACTGGACCGATGATACCATGTTTTCAACGCCTGTATTTTCCAAGACAATGTCCAGGAACAGGTTCGAAAGTATCATGATGTTTGTACATTTTAGCGACAGCAGTAACTATGTAAACAGTGCAGACAGGCTCTATAAAATCAGGCCAGTATTAGAAAAACTTTCGGATCAGTTTTCAGTGGTGTACAGTCCCGATCGATTTAGATGAGAGCATGCTTGCTTGGAGAGGCCGGGTACTTTTCGAGTTTACAATCCATCTAAAATAAGTAAGTGTGGCATTATGGTTAGGATGGTGTGTGAATCAAAACCTGGGTATATTTGCAAATTGCTTATTTATGACACAAACAGTACTGTCCTTGAACTTCTCAGTCCATATTTAGGCCCAGGGTATTCTGTTTACATGGATAATTATTACAACAGTGTTGCCCTTGCAAAAACCCTACGTGAACAGAATACTACCATTTGTTGGACAATCAGGCAAAACAGGGGAGTACCAAAGGACCTTAAGGACCAACAAAAATCCTTGAAAAGAGGGAAAATGACATTCAACGTGATGGGGAAATTCTTCTTTTTTTTTGGATGGACAAGAAAATAATCACAATGATTTCATCCATGCATTCTGCTGAAATGGTCGAAGTGACTTCAAAGTTCAGCAGAAGAACAATAAAGCCAGTATCCATTGCAGATTACAATCAGCACATGCATGGAATAGACACAGCTGACCAATACCTTGCTCTATATCCCTTCTGAGAAAAACTTGAAAATGGCCGAAAAAGGTTTTCTTCTATTTACTACACTGCACCCTCTTCAGTTCTTTCTGTCTCTTCCAGAAGTCCAATACCCAGACAAAAATTACCTATCTACAGTTCATACAGACAGTTTCCAGAAACTATCTTGAAGGTCATAATCCTCCTGCCACGTCCCAGTCTCAGCCCCGACCCAGGTAAGAACAGCCTCTCCAGCTCTCTCCGACACGTCATCACTAGCACCCGCATACCATTCACCAGGCCAGGCACCAGTTAAAGATCCCTCATCATGTCTGGATGGAAAATTGAATGAACATGTTCTGCTAAAGTTTCTACCACTAAAAACTGACCCTTACCCAACAAGAAGATGTAGAGTTTGTCTCGAGAAGAAAAAAGTATGCGTCACAAGGTGGTACTGCAGGAAGTGCAGCATCCCTCTGCACCCTGGAGCATGTGACATCAGATATCACAGCTTAAAATCATACTAGAATTCCTTCCGCAGGCATGTTCTAATTTTCACATTATTTCAAAGTGTAATAAAGGAGCAGTAAATATTTTTGTTCCACAGTGCAGAAGGCAGGACTGGACTTTTAAAAATGACTGGGCTGGAAGTTTAAATGCCCTGGCTACTTCCTAGTAGTCAAAGTGTTAATAGGAATGCAGGATCAACGACATGCATTGCCAAATAAGAAGAACAAAGAACCCATTCCTTATTTCACATCTACACAGCCAGTCAGCGTACTTATAATGCAATGGACTGAATTTCCTAGTTTATGCATATTAAACATTCTTTTCTTGTGCAATATCTACAGTCCCCGGCCAAATTAATAGACTCAGTACTACTTTTTCATTTTTTTTCATTAATTACTAAATTTATTAGAATTACAACTTATTTATTACAGTTATTTACAGAATGGATGTTTATTGACTATGTACAGACACTCTTTTAACTTTCTTTCACAAAATTTTAGGTGTTAAGTACACTTTCCTTCATATGTACACAATTTCAATATTTTGTAGGTCCACCTTTTGCATCTATTAGTGCTTTAATCCTCTTGGGCATGCTTTCAACACAGCTTTGAACAGTCTCTTATTAGTGGATGATGATGCCAAACTTCTTTTAGTTTTTCAATGAGTCTGCTTTTTGTTGTGATCGTTTCTTTTGCTATTTCTCTCTTGACCACCTCCCGTACATTTTCAATTGGATTCATATCCGGAGAATTCCCTGGCCATGACAATAAAGGTACATTTTCTTTCTTCGGGAACTCTTTAACTGATTTGGCTGTGTGGCAAGGTGCTCCGTCCTGCATAAAAGTCACATTTTTTCCGTCAGGGAACCATTTGCGTATCTGTGGCAGTAGCCGAGTGCGCAAAACTTCCTTATACTGGTCTTGGCGCATAATACCATCGACAAAATAAAGAGGTCCTACTCCTTCCCCGCTAATTACTGACCACACCATTATCTTATCTGGGTGTTTGACTGTCAGGGAAAGACAGTCTGGATGGTATTTCTCATCTGACCTGCGACGAACAAATGCTGCCTTCTGGGAAAGAACTTCAAAAGTTGACTCATCACTGAAGCATACCTGAAAAAATAGAGAAATTTGTAAATACTTCACCTAACCTCAAAATCGTCTTTAGCACCCTTTGATAAATATTATATGTTATTACCTACCGATTTCCAGTAGTTTATACCATGATCCTTGTATTCCCTGGCCCATTTCAATCTCTTAGCCATCATACAAGGAGTAAGCCTTGGTATTTTACATGACCTATGAGCCATGAAGTCCAATTCCTTCAGTTTCCGCCGCGTTGTTCTTTCTGAAACATGTACCCCAGACGCTTCTAGTTCAGTTTTTACCATTTTCACCGTAGAATGTCGGTTTCTTTTGCAAATGTTTGCAAGGCATCGTTCACTACGCTCAGTAAAGAGAGGTTTCCTGCCACATTCAAGTCCTCACCAAAAGCCAGTTTCTTAGCAATGCGTTTCACTGTGGATTGTGAAACACCAACTTTGTTACCAATCTCACGCTGGGAATACGTTCCTGTCTCAATGAGGATCTTTATCTGTGCCCTCTTTTGAGGGGTTATATCACCAGACATCGTAACCTAAAAAAATCAAAATGTTGTTATATTACCAACGTTTCTCTGTTTTTTTTTTAAGTTTAATATTCCTAAATCATTAACTCTTGTATAAAGAATAAAGTAAACCAAGCAGTACAACTTACCTCCCAGTTATTGTGATGACAAAAACACTGTGGAAACACTTGTAAGGAATTACCTATTTGGCGCCAAATATTGCCAAGCTGTCAACAGTTGCACATCAGCAGTCCAAAAAACAACTGACTAACATAATGCACATGTTAAAGTCATATTACCAACTGTAAATACCTATGGAATCAAAATTACTCCTCTTTGAGCATGTACTAGACTTCCACGGTGCTTCAAACTGTATAAATGAAAGAAAATGTGACTGAGTCTATTAATTTGGCCGGGGACTGTAAATTCAGCCAAGGAGGCCGTAATTTCTTTAATTCTAGCCAATGTTCCTGCCAATACTTAAAATGCTACTTACAGAATTCATCTTCTTTGTCTTCTTAAATTAGGACCGTAACACTAGACAGATAAACACTAAACACATAAGTGAAGATAATAACACAAGACTTAAATACTCAAGGTAGAATTTACATGGCCATTTAAACTAAGCACTATTTAAACCAAGTACTCTCGGCAAACACTCCTACTTACCTATCTTCTAATTTTCATTTTCTTTCCTCATTCCATGAAATTATTATCCATTCCGGTTCCCTACTTGAAATTCTACTAAATCGAACTAATTCCTACAATCATTCCTTTTTAGTTACTGCGTCGAGACTCTGGAATACACCCCCAATAGACATCCAAGTACATTACTTCCTCTCAAAAATTCAAATCTGCCTGCCGAAAGTTTTTCCTGGGAACATATAACAGAGATGTGTGAGTCACTGTGTGTATGTTGAGTGAATGGGTGTCGTTTTATCTATTATGCACTTCAGTCATTATTATTATTATTAGTAGTAGTAGTATTGTCACACTAACTGCTATACTGATTTGTAACCTAGTCTTAGTGTATCTGCTCCCAGTAGAATTACTATATCTTACTGTTATGTGTAGGAGAGGGCAGTGAGCCCTGTAAGTCAGGAATAAATAAATAAACAAACTAAACAAACTAGAATGCTACCGTACTGAACACTTACACACACATTAACAGGCTAACAGCTACTAAGGCACAGCCCTGTTTCACTGATTATAAATGACAATAATGACATTCGCAATAACAAATAAACAGTGCACACGCAAAGCATGAAGACGCATTAAACAATTTGACCAACCTGTCATCTTATGGCTACATTTTTAATCTCTATTTTACCTTCTCTGTAGAACTGAATTGTTTCAGTAATCAATGTAATGGAATTCATTGTTTTGTAAAATACAACAGTTAATGTAAGATGTTGGGGGGGGGAGACGATGATGACATTGTGAAGTAGTTGGCGATATCGTACCAGACAGAACAACTTCCTTCCCCTGATAAGCCTATAGCGTCCTTCCAGGCTCCTCCCGCACACTACCTACTGAGGCTGTTGGACAGCAGCCATGGTCTCAAAGATTTTGCCATATCTTTGAAAATAGAGAAGCCAAATGTTTACAGCAAAAATAGTAAAGATAACATTGTATAACTGAATAGCACACAACCATAAGTTTTGTCTTCACTACATTTGTACGTCAATTACAGTGTGAAATTATGTTAAGCGTTTTTGAAAAAGCAAGGGTGGGGGGAGGGGTGCACCAGCTGCCACTGCTCCACAGCTTCCTGTTCAAAGACCTGCACCTGCACCCCATCTCAAGTCCAACTCATTCCAACATTTAGTTCAAGTTGAAAATCATTTTATTTTCTTAATTGTACCCAGTTTAACCAGTATTTTCTTAAAGCTTGTGTGTTGTTCTCGTTTAATTTCTGAGAAGATGGCATGTCCTTAATTGTTGTATTCAGTTGAAGCTTCCGTTTACTTGCACCTGGTTCAAGCTAAGTCTTGATGTGCTTTATTTAATCTATGATGCGTTATGTTTGTTCTCCCTTCCTTTCTGCACCAATTGAGGGATGAGCTAGTGGACTCCTGAGGAGTGGAGGTTAGTGCTATCTGGCAATCTAACGGATAGGATGCCATGTGAACATCACCTTTCTCAATGAAGTTGGACATCACAGTATGGGACGGTAAACAGGCCCTCTAGTTCCCAATCAGGAAGTGCTAAAAGCAATCAATCTAGACAATTCTGCACTTCTCATAATATGGAGAGGGGCCCACTTCTGTTTCAACATGATAATGGCCCAGAATATAAAGGGGCATCTGTTAAAGGCAAGGTCCGATAAAATGGCAGTTGAAGAACAGGACTGGCCTGCCCAGTACCTCAATATTTATAGCATCGAACACCTTTAGGATGAGTTGAACGCCAACTGCAGGTAAAACCACAATGCCCACAGTCAGCTCCCGACCTGCTCAAGATCTTAACAAAAAAATGGAAGTCAATTCCTGTGGTAACATACCGAAACCTGGCAGAGAACTGCGACTATGACAGCACCATGTCCATGTGGGAACTATAGAGGCATCAAATTCATTTCACACATTTGGGAGGGTGTCACTGCACATAGCAGTGCAGTGCAGTACATAGACTTCTTTTCTCAGAATCTTATGTGAAAAATCAAGATTCGTTTTGCATTTGTGACCTGACAGCTACCACCCTCTACAAAAAAGTTTCTCAACTCCGCAGAATGGCATCAAAACATGCGAGCCTTCGAATTCTTAGAAAGGCCACTGCTACTCGGTGAAGAGTTATAATGCGTCTACTGTACCTGATGCTTAGTAAAATTAAATTTAATAGACAGCAGGAATATTTTCGTGATGAATTGTTGTATTGTAAAAATACGTGGAACAGGTATTGCCAACAAGTTTTCAACGGGGTCTTGTCGATATGATGTTGCCTATTTTAAGTTAATGGTAATTAAGCATGCGGAAATAAAGAATAATTGTGCAGCTGGAAGAAAATACGGCCTAACTGAAGCCAATATTTCGCGTTGCATACTGTACAAGAAATGTGCACAAAAAACACAAGGGCAGAACGGTCATACAACGGCGCAATAAACTCGTTTCTTGACCTTTATTAGGCCTGTACATTACTAGCCTTTGAAGTTGGTTGAGCCCGGCAAGCAAAACGTGCGTGTAGCAGCAGCCCGTTGTACCTCATGCTGAGTAAAAGTAACAGTTTCATAGACAGCAGGAATATTTTCGTGATGGATCGTATTGTAGAGATACATGATACATGGAACAAGTATTGCCAGCAAATTATCAATGGGATCTCTTTGATATCATGATGTGAATTTTAAGTTAATGGTTATTAAACCCATGGAAATAAAGATTAATTTTGCAGCCGCAAAAAAAGTACGGCATAACTAAAGCTGACGTTCGGCGTTGGCGTGAAGACAAACATAGTCTAATAATGCGTACTGTACAAGAAAGGTATTCATATCATTTTACAAAGCATTTTTTAAGCCTGATTTAATTTTTTTGAAGGAAAAAGTGGGGTGGGTCGTCTTGGATTTGGAGAAATACGGTAATACGTAAGAGATGGATGCCCATAAAGCTTACAAGAACGCTTGTTAGAGCTGCCCTTATGTATGACTTTGAATGCTGGGCACGGCAGAAGGAACACGATTAGGAAATGCGGTTGTTACTTGAACCCACCAAGTACGTAATGAGCACATGCGAGAAACTGCGCAAGAGCCAACTCAGTTGGTAGTGGCAGCTCAAATGGCATGTGCAGAACACTCAACATCCCCAATGCCCAGAAATACTCCCCACAGATCAGAAGAGCCGACGCTGTGGACACATACGGCCAGTGAAAACAAGTAAAATACAATACTCTCATTGTGCGGTTAGGGGCACGCAACTATGAGCTTGCATTGGGGAGATGGTGGGTTAGAATCACACCGCCTGCAGCTCTGAAGATGAATTTCTGTAGTTTCCCATTTTCACACCAGGCTACTCTTTCTGAACCTTCCGCTGCCAAAAGCCTTTGATGTGTTAGTGTGACGTTGAACAAGTACCAAAAGAATAAATAAATACCATACTCACCGTTCAACATGACGCAGCTTTACTTTGCTTATATCTTTAACCACTTCTCCAAGCGACATCAGTCCAGCTCGCGTGTCTTTTAATTCAGTCCTTTTCTTTGAAATATCCATTTTAACTGAACTCCGTACAGTACAAGTAGGCAATGGTGGTGGTGGTGGTAGAGGCGGTGGCGGAGGTGGCGGCGGCGGTCGAGATGGCACTGCCTGTTCATTCTTCTCTTCTTCATTGCTCCAACCTATCATGAGGATAAATTAAAGTATCTATCAAATAATGAACACCCTACATTGTTACCAACTGGTAAATCTAGGAGGGATCTAAAAATACAGAGCATTCATAAGTTAGGAAAGCTTGACTGTGGAACATTATCAGACATGATAGAATAGACCTCTCCCCTCCACCCTGTGTCTTGGCCTTTCCCCTGGACAGTACGGTCATTCTCATAATGTGCTGTACCTGGCAATACTTTGTTCGTAGCTCTAATGAATCTCATTTCTGTTGCCTGCATTCTGCTGTAGTCATTGTTTAGAAGCCATATGTGAAATGTAGGTGATGTTTCTGTCTTTTGTGGCATTTTGCAGTCCCAGAATAGATTTCTGACTTGATTGTGACTGGTTTCTGCTTTACAAGTGATAAGCTTTAAGAGCTTCATTTCAAGTAATACTAATCCCGTATTCACTATAATCAATCAATGAATATTCAAGATAAACTTAAATATTATAATTAAGCGGTCCACCTATTTAATACAATATATCATTTATTATATCTAGTACATGTTTCGTCCCCTAAGGGACATCATCAGCTAATAATAAATTAACATTAATATATCAGAAATAAATATTAAAATTGGAAAGACACCTTAAAATTTTTGACATTTAAAATAAGATCTTTGAAATTTTGTTAAAATTGTAAGTCATAAGACAAATAAAACAGTTAAATTGTCCATATTTCTCTTGTAGATGTTCTTGGAAAATACCAGTTTTGCTTATAAAATCTTAAAATATCATTTGTTGTAAATAGCACACTTGATTTGTATCTCTTGGTAAAAGATTTGTTGAAACTTAATAAGCATTCCTTAGATGGTATAATAAAATTTAAATGCTTCAGAATTTAAAGTCAGATCGGGGCCGTGATGGTAAAGTTCTGTGTGGTAATGGATATAATTTTATTCCTTATTATTGACCCCGATGTGCGGAGAAGGACTCACTTCTACCGAGGTAAGTGTGCATCTGCTTTAAAACAAGTACAGTAAAACCTGTCTTAACGGACACCTCTCACCGGCGGACACCCCTCATTGGCGGACGATTTTCTAGGTCCGTAATTAAATGCCATGTTGTGTATGAGTAATTTACCCCTCTTATACGGACACCCTTTATTACGGACGCGGACACACCATAGCCACGAGAAACTCCAATTAAACCTCTCCTAACGGACACTTTTTTTTCAAAAAATTCTGTATTTGTGTCCTGTACAGTATATATTTGCTTACTTTTTGCACAGCCGGTACTTCCAAGAATCACAGACACCGTAACTTTTGATCCTGGCTATACTCATTCTTGGAAGGCAACACTAAGCTACGCTATCACTTCCGGAAGTTGTGTGATCTGACATGCTCGACAGCGCTGGAATTCGTACCTTCACTGTCAAGTTACTTTTCATTGACTCGTGGGCTTTTGATGTGTTCAATTTTACGTTAGTAAGTGTGTGTAAACCTGTCTCCGAGGAAGTTTTTAACTTTAAAAGAAAAGGTAGGCATAATAGACTATCATAAACGTGAGAAGTGTGGTTTGCGTAAACTGTCCGAAGTGTTTAAGATTGAAAAGACACAGGCAGCTGAAATTGTGAAAAAGCAAGAGGAACTAGTAAAGGAATGGCATTTAAATAGCAACGAACAACGCATTAAACTGTTTCAAAGTGGTAGTGGAGCTCTCATTGACAAGGCAACGCTAAAGTGGTTCGCTAAAATAAGAAGTCAGAATGTCCCGGTGTCAGGACAATGATACAAGCAAAAGCGTTAGAATTCGCAACAGAATTAGGAATTGGAGATTTCAAAGCCTCGAATAGCTGGCTAGAAAGATTCAGAAAGCGACATGGTATCAACTTCAGAGTGATTTGCGGAGAATCATCCAGTGTTAATATGGAGATTGTTGACACCTGGCAGGCAAGAAAAAACACCTTCAATCATAGACGGGTATGCTCCGGAAAATATTTTGAATGCCGATCAAACTGGATTATTTTTTCGTGCTTTACCCGACAAAATTTTGCGTTTCAAAGGAAATCGTTTTACTGGTGGTAAAGTTGCGAAAGAACGTCTTACGGTCTTGTTATGTGCAAGTATAAGTGGAGAACGGGAGGAGCCCCTTGTGATAGGAAAAGCTGTAAAACCAAGGTGTTTTAAAAATATGCACGTTACGAAGTTTGGCATTGAATGGAAAGCGAATAGGAAAGCATGGATGACCAGAGAATAATGACAGAGTGGTTAGGACAATTGGACAGAAAAATGATACGCCAGGAGCGAAAAGTATTATTATACCTCGATAACGCAGCATCGCATCCGGATACAATTAAGTTGCAGAATGTGAAGATCGTCTTTCTCCCACCAAATGTAACATCAGTTTTTCAGCCGCTTGACCAAGGAGTGACCTAGAACTGCAAGGTTATGTACAGACAGTTTGTGATGAAGCACAAAGTATCAGAACATAACGGGAATGAAGTAACCCTTCAAACACTGACAAAGGGGCTGAATGTTCTCCAAGCAATTTCATGGATAACCAATGCATGGAAAAACGTCACGGCCTCAACAATTCGTAACTGCTTTCTGAAAGCTGGGTTTCCCGCTAGTGGTGGACATCCCGAAATAGAATCGGATACCCTTCCTGACAGCATGGAAACAACACAAGAATTGATTAATGCAGCAGGTTACAGTGTACAAATGAACACCTATATCGAAATTGATTCAGATATTCCAACAGAGCGTGAGAATGGAGACACGAAAACGATTCTTCAGTCAATCCAAGGGATGAAGGACAAAAATGAAGATTTTGACGAAAGCGGGAGTGAAGGTGATGCTAATGACGACTTTGAAGAAAATACGGAAATGAATGTGCTGCCAATAACTTCGTACAGTGAGGCTCTCGGCTTTGTTAAGCGGCTGAAAGAATTTTATTATAAACAAAACGATGAAAAAGGTGTAAATTAGACCCAGGATTTAATTACACATAGTGAAAACATTGCTAAACTGAAATGGACAAAACAAACGAACATTAAGGATTTTTTTAAGTGTTAATGTTTTACTGTACTGTGCTAGAGATTGAGTTTCAAAAACTCATACGTTCTTCTTAATTTTAACATGGTGAACTGTAATAGTGTACAGTGTGCTCAATAGAGGTTTACATAGAAGTGTGTTTGTCTCTTTAATACAGTGCATCGCAGCTGCAGCAGCCCATGTACAACTTTCACATGTGAGTACAGTGCAGTATATTGTTCAATACTGTATACAGTATACAATTAAAGGTACACTTGCGAGAATTGTTAACACATACAATACATGGGTTATTGTGTTCCAACTTATGTTTAATGGTACCGGTGTCATAACCTCTCGCGGGCGGACACCCCTTCATAACGGACATATTTTTCGGTCCCGAAGGTGTCCGTTATGGGGAGGTTTTACTGTACTGGTAGTTGCTACGCTGAGCGGGAAGTGTGGAGCGGAATAATAAGGAATAAAATTATATCCATTACCACACAGAACTTTACCATCACGGCCCCGATCTGACTTTAAATTCTGAAGCATTTAAATTTTATTATACCATCTAAGGAATGCTTATTAAATTTCAACAAATCTTTTACCAAGAGATACAAATCAAGTGTGCTATTTACAACAAATGATATTTTAAGATTTTATAAGCAAAACTGGTATTTTCCAAGAACATCAACAAGAGAAATATGGACAATTTAACTGTTTTATCTGTCTTATGACTTACAATTTTAACAAAATTTAAAAGATCTTATTTTAAATGTCAAAAATGTTAAGGTGGCTTTCCAATTTTAATATTTATTTCTGATATATTAATGTTAATTTATTATTAGCTGATGATGTCCCGTAGGGGACGAAACATGTACTAGATATAATAAATGATATATTGTATTGAATACGCGGACCGCTTAATTATAATATTTAAATTTATCTTGAATATTCATTGATTGGTTTCTGCTTGACAGTGCTGTCTTTGGAGATTCTGCTTCCCAGGTACTTGAAGTGATAAACTGATTCTAGTTTTGCTCCTTACAAAAAGAGGTTCCTGTTGATGGTCTTTGTTTTGCTTATCTTCATCTCAGATTTATTGAACATATTGTTCTGTTCGGTCAGTTTTTTTCTCAACTTCAGCTTCTGTTTATCCCCATTACTGCACATAATCAGCAAATACCAGGACATTTGGTCTGCCACCCATTTTCTTGATAGAACAAGAGCGGTGATCGGGCACTTCCTTGTTGGACACCACTCTTTGTCTCAAACCATTCTGATCGTCCATTGCCTATCTGAACACAGCTGTAGCAATTCTGGTAGAGCATTTTCACTTTGTCAGTCGGCTACTTTGGCACCTTGAGGTCTTCCAGGTATTCCCAGATCTTGTTCTGAGGAACAATGTCATAGGCCTTTTCAATATCCAAAAATGTAATCACAAGATTATTTCCCTATGTTCATAGTATTTTTCTGTAAGCATTCTTATGGCAAAAATGAGATCCATAGTGCTTCGATCTGTCTTCAATCCGTGTTGCACTGTGCAGAGTGAAATGTACACAGTCAAGTGGGCAACAATATTTTTGCAGTGCACAGCGGACTGCATTGTTCGAAGGTTATTTTGATTGAAAATGCTATGATAGATGTGTGGAAGAGTGGAGAAGTCACGTTACTATCAATTAGTATCCTCTTTGACATAATTTGATAGCCTGGCTACCTATTGCTGTTGCCCGAGGGGCACCTGCAGGGTAATGACAACTTTATCATTCAAGCAACATCTTTTGAACTTGTCAAAGAAACTGAAAACCCAAAACAATATTATTCAGAAGCTTACTGGTACTACTTGGGGATCTACTGCAAACATCCTGCGCTCTTCAGCCATAGCACTGGTTTTCTCCACTGTGGCTTAATAGACCGCATACGAAGTATACTGACCCCCAATTGTATACCAGCATGCATCATCAGATCAACTCCAGTTCACTCGCTCCCGCTGTTGTCTGGAATAATGCCACCTGACTTACAAAGATCCAGTGCTCTTGTTCCAGAGTACAAGCAGATCTGCAAGAATCCTCTGCTACTTGTTCTAGACAACATACCAGCTCTTGGTCTCCACACATCCACCCCTTTGTGATGCTGCTCTGAAGATGTCCTTCAACTTCAACGCTTTGAAGGAGTTGAAAGATCGCTGGAATAACTCTACTGACTTGCCTCTGCATAACATCTTCAGAGGGGAAAAAATTTGCTAACGGATCCCAACTGCCGCATGCAACTTGGTCCAGAGTGAACAGGATCAGGACAGATCATGGAAAGGTGCAGGAATTCTCTCTACAAGTGGAATGTGATTGTGAAGCACCTCGCCAGACCATTCTCCACATTGTAAGCGAGTGTCAACTATGGGCTTATCCTGGTAGATTGGAAGACTTCCTACCACCAACAGTGGATTCAAAAGTTGGACATTCAGTTATGATAACAGATAACACTAATGACTGAAGTGAATCAATGTTTTTTTTTATTTTTTATTGTACATTATGTATATAATTTCCTTGCCATACGCTGATAATAACAGTATCCTCTTTGCTTTATTTAAAGAAAATTTGAGGCTTATGTCAAAGTATCAAAAGAAAAACTTGCAAAATATGAGGTGGACAGTCGAATCAGCAAGGCAACTCAATTTTACCAGCAACTAAGACAATTGCTGGGGGATAAACAAGTATCACACATCCTCAGGTAAAGCTTGGAAACTACCACGTTAACAAGCCAAGGCAAGTCAAAACCGCAAGCTGCAGAAATGAAGTTCCTATGCACCGTGATACAGAAGACCAGGAAGGACAAGTTCGGGAATGAAAAAGTTTGAGAGGATCCAGAAAGCAAGACTGAAGTGATCTGGCCATGTAAGAAGGATGTGAGCGTAAGCAGGACTTCAAGAAGAGAATATGAAAGATAAGCAAGAGGAAAAGGACCAGTGGGCAGACCCAGAGGAAAATGAACCGATCTGGCGAGGAAAGATGTCAAGGAGAGAGAATGAGATTGGGAGATGATTGCGAGAGAAAGATGGAGAGGGCTCATACACCTCACCTGGGCAACTGGAGATGATCAATGATGATGATGAGGTCAAAGTATAACAACTGAAGACACTGAACATTTTGGTTCTTGACAAATGAATGACATTGTACACAAATAGTCTTAAGTTGTTGTTCTTTTAAATCCATGTTATTTTATAAGTGAGCAAACCGGTTTGCATATGTTTTCATCAATTTATGTTTTATGACTCGCAAGTCTCGGACTTATAGAATAGAAAATATGGACTTTGAGACAGTATAATCGTAACACAGTTTTTAAGTTGTTAATATGGTTTTAAATTGTGTTCAATTTGACGTAGATAAACTTATGTGATTGCCAAATTTTCCAAGAACTTATATCAGCTGATGATGACGCAATGGGGCGTCGAAACTAGTTCTGATTGAAATATATGTTGTAATTTTCATCTAAACAACAGTTTTTATGTACTGAATAAGGTGGATCTAAATTATAATAAAAGTTGTAATCTTGGTTCAATACGGACAAACAATGAAATTTATTAATTTAATACGTAGATATGTAAATAAATTTCTCATCTGTTGTACATACCAGAGAGGGAAGGCAGTTATTGATTCGGCGCAAGGACACCATGACAACAAGCCGGGACCCACGGAGGACCCGCAAAGCACCCCGCGCAAGCAAACCCCTACAAACACCAGGGGAAGAGGGACAAAGCGCAGCTAAATAGCATTTCGGCGACAATCATCCCTCATCAACTGAGATGGTTAGGCAATGTTCACCGCATGGGTGATACCAAGGCTTCCCCGCCAAATTCTTTATGGTGAACTTCGCTCCGGCAGTAGACCTCATGGAGCCCCTCTTTAGGGTTTTAAGGACCAGCTGAAACACATCATGAAGACAACTGGTATAGATATACAGACATGGGAAGAATGTGCTGTGGACCGCTCACTGTGGCGGAACACTACATCCACCGCTGTCATCTTGTTTGAAAGAGAATGCTGCAGACATCAAGAGGCCAAGCGACAACCCCGCCCTCCTTCATCCATTCAGTGTGATTTGTGTGGGCGTATGTTTTATGCTCGGATTGGTCTGTTTAGTCATCGTAAACACATCCACAAACTGAGTTGAACTGGTCAGTGTATGCAGGAAGAAGTTATATATACTCTGATTGAATTACAGCCGACAACGAGCCGACGATTTTACGAATTATCAATAAAACAACAAACCCTCGAGAAAAAGCTTAACAATCTAAACCATTCTTCGCCCCATAAAAATCATGTCAAGAATAATAAAACACCTTTTGCAAGCATGGAACAATTCCATCCTCCTATTGTTAATTTATCTAAAACAATTTTGAATGCTTATGAAAACTTAATTCTCTCTAAAGGCCTCAAACACAATTGGCCCAATCTCAATACTCTCAATACAGTCACCAATTTAGTAATTGAATTTGAAATAGCCATTAAGAAAATGCCGACAGAAAAATCAATCATTACTGATCTGCATTTAGGGCAGTCGCCCAGGTGGCAGATTCCCTATCTGTTGTTTTCCTAGTCTTTTCTTAAATGATCGCAAAAAAATTGGAAAATTATTGAACATTTCCCTTGGTAAGTTATTCCAATCCCTAACTCCCCTTCCTATAAACGAATATTTGCACCAATTTGTCCTCTTGAATTGCAACTTTATCTTCATATTGTGATCTTTCCTACTTTTAAAGACACCACTCAAACTTATTCGTCCACTGATGTCCTCCCAAGCCATCTCTCCACTGACAGCTCGGAACATACCACTTAATTGAGCAGCTTGTCTCCTCTCTCCCAAGTCTTCCCAGCCCAAACTTTGCAACATTTTTGTAACGCTACTCTTTTCTCGGAAATCACCCAGAACAAATCGAGCTGCTTTTCTTTGGATTTTTTCCAGTTCTTGAATCAAGTAATCCTGGTGAGGGTCCCATACACTGGAACCATACTCTAGTTGGGGTCTTACCAGAGACTTACACGCTCACTCCTTTACATCCTTACTACAACCCTTAAATACCCTCATAACCATGTGCAGAGATCTGTACCATTTATTAACAATCATATTTATGTGATTACCCCAATGAAGGTCTTTTCTTATATTAACACCTAGGTACTTACAATGATCTCCAAAAGGAACTTTCACCCCATCAACACAGTAATTAAAACTGAGAGGACTTTTCCTATTTGTGAAACTCACAACCTGACTTTTAACCCCGTTTATCATCATACCATTGCCCACTGTACATCTCGCAACACTATCGAGGTCACCCTGCAGCCGCTCACAATCTTGTAATTTATTTATTACTGTATACAAAATAACATCATCTGCAAACAGCCTTATCTCTGATTTCACTTCTTTACACATATCACTGATATATATATCAGATAAGACGTAAAAAGAAAACTTGAAAAAATCATTAATAATAACAAAAACACTTCCCCCAATCATAATAATAAGGATTTAATTAATGACAATAAACATATTTTAAATCTTAAAAAGAAAATTAATGACAATGACCTCATTACCAAATCTGATAAATGTAACCCCACTGTCTTAATGGACAAATCTGACTACATAGCTAAAACTAAAGATTTCTTCAACAATACTTCTTTCTCTATAGTTGAAAAAGACCCGACCCATAAAATCCAACGTCTGCTTAAACAAACCTTAAAAAACACCTTTTCTCTTCACAGATCAAGGAAAAACTAAACTATTATTAAACATGAACGAAGCCCTTCCCAAAATTCATAAAACTAACATTCTGATCTGCCCAATAATCAATTACAGACCCAGTCCCTTATATAATACTTCTAAATACATCCAAAAATTATTTAAAAATTACCGATTTTTATCCAATAAATCTATCAGAAACACTTCTGAATTAATTCACAAACTAAAGAACTTTGACATCCAACCAAATATTTCTCTCCATTCTTTTGACATCGTAAATATATATTCCAGTATTCCAATTTCCAAATTATTCCCCATAAGTTCCCCAACTTAAATAAATTCAGTCATCTGAGTAAGCTAGAAATTCAGGACTTTGTGTCCATCTTAAAATTGGTTGTCAACAATAATTTTTTCACCTTTGGTAACACCATTTACCAACAGGGTAGAAAAAACAAAAATTTCATAAATAAAAATGAATCGCTAAATGTGTTGCTAAGAAGATGGACCAATTCGGCTAATTCTTGTTTTTCAAATATTCGTCGAAGTCCGAGTAAGGTTTTTACGAAGAGAACAATTGGAAAAAATGCCAGGAAAAACTGTAAAAGCCTCATTTCCCTTTTTCCATTCAAACTGTTCGTCTCTCTTTCCTTCTCCCACGTTTGCGCTTAGTGCTGTCCTCCTCTAATCCAGCACGTTTGCCAAATGTCCGTAAATCTGAATGTTATAATACCAATATAATGGTCCGTTATTGGACATTATAAATTTTCCAGCTAACTCATTCTTGGTTGCCTGCGTTTCGCCCTCGTGTGCTAAGTTAGGCTCGTCAGTTGGGACTTAGCACGAGGGCGAAAAGCAGGCAACCAAGAATGAGTTAGCTGGAAAATTTATAATGTCCAATAACGGACCATTATATTGGTATTATAAATTTACTCATTCGGGAAAAATATTTTAGGTTCCCTATGGGAATCAACATCTACATAATCTGAATGTTATCGGTTAAAATGGGTGAATATCGGATTATGTACAAAATTTCAAGCCGCATTTGATGCCGTTAACAAAAAAAAGTTTACAAAATAACTGAGTATGAAAATGTGAATATAATGGAATGTTACCTCAAATGCAAAATCTTCATTGCATAGAACTTATCATGTCATAACTCCTATTTTATATTCACTATATTTGTAATTTTTTCACTGCTGGTAAAGGAACATTTCAGCTCGACGTAGATAAGTTTGTTTTTAAATTTAAATGATTAGAACATGCATTATTTGTGTTTCTTTTCAGTCATGTTCAAAGATTTTTATGTACGGGCACAAAAAAGTCAGTTGCTGCCCAACTTCTTTGCTATTGAATTTGCATGGGGGGTCAAAGCGAGACAAATGGTCTTCAGATAAGGAAGTTATTTTTAAAACAAACCCCAAGTTCTTATCTCGCTTAGTTCTCAGTTTGTGACAGGAGGAATGTCTCCTTGGGTTTTGGTTTCGCGCATACGCTCTCCAGACAGTCGCACGCAGTGTCGTAGTTAGAGACCTTTGTCTACCCTGATTGTTTTTAAATCTTCGCTTCTTAACAAACAAGTTCATCGATTTCTTTGGTTGATTGGTTTATTTTGTGTGTGCTTCCATACACAGTATACTCATTTCAAGACTCATGCCACCTATAAGACGCGGGCGGAGCAACTTCGATCGAAGAACTCGAAGTGCTGCAGGCCAAGCCAATTTTCAGTCTAATCGGACTGCACAAATTTACAAATCAGTGAGGAAATGCACAACGCTTTTAATCAAGAGTTGCACCGTGAAAAACTGTACGATCTCGGTGCTTTAAGAGAATCAGTTTGAATAAATCTTCCGCTGTTGAACCAACAACAAAAGTATGTATTTGATACTCTAATGAAAGTTATAAATGATGGAAATGGAGGGATTTACTTCTTGGACGCTCACGGGGGTACAGGAAAAACTTTCTTAATTTCAATGATTTTAGCAACAATTCACTCACACAATGAAATTGCATTCGCACTTGCTTCATTAGGTACTGCAGCTACATTGTTGGAAGGCGGCCGAACAGCCCATTCAGTGCTAAAATTGCTGTTGAATATGCAAAGCAACGAAACTCCGACCTGCAACATACCAAAGAACTCTGCAATGGCAAAGGTTTTGCAGCAATGTAATTTGATAGTGTGGAATGAATGCACCATGGCACATAAAAAATCTTTGGAAGCATTAGACCGAACCATGCAAGATCTGAGGAACAATCAAAACCTATTTGGTGGAGCGATGATTTTGTTAGCAGGAGATTTTCCTCAAACACTGCCAGTGATTCCACGGTCAACGCCAGCTGATGAAGTTAATGCATGTTTAAAGTCATCAGTTTTGGGAAAACACGTCAAGATACTAAATTTAAGCCAGAATATGCATGTCGAGTTGCAAAATAATCCATCTGGAGAGATATTTTCAAAACAACTAATTGACATTGGTGTCCGGCTCCATGGCTAAGTGCTTAGCGTGCTGGCCTTTGGTCACAGGGGACCTGAGTTCGATTCCCGGCAGGGTCGGGAATTTTAACCATCATTGGTTAATTTCGCTGGCATGGGAGCTGGGTGTATGTGTCATCTTCATCATCATTTCATCCTCATCACGAAGCGCAGACCTGCACCTGGCGAGCCGAACATGTCCTCGGACACTCTCGGCACTAAAAGCCATACGCCATTTCATTTTTTTCATTGACACTGGCAATGGCAAATTCCCTTCAGACATTCTGACTGGCTGCATTACTTTTCCTGACAATTTTTGTCAGTTTACTGAATCCAAAACCGAACTCATTCAAGAGGTGTTCGCAAACATTGCTCAAAATTACACAGATCAAATTTGGTTGAGCGAACGAGCTATATTTGCTGCCAAAAACATGGATGTAAATGAATTACATTTCAAAATTCAAAATGAAATTGCCGGTAAATTGAGGACATGCAAATCAGTTGATTCTGCTACTAACCAAGATGATGTCGTCAAGTATTCACCCGAATTTTTGAACTCGCTGCATTTGCCAGGATTGCCGCCTCACATTCTTCAATTATATGTCGGATCACTGGTCATAATGTTGCGAAATATCAACCAACTGTGTCTTTGTAACGGCACACGGCTAGCGATGAAAATATTACTGAACAACATGATCAAAGCAACTTTTCTAACGGGGAAGAATAAAGGAGAAGATGTTTTGATACCACGCATTCCTATGATTCCGACTGACATACCATTTGAATTTAAACGACTGCAGTTTCCAGTGCGGGTCGCTTTTGCTATGACCATAAATAAATCCCAGGGGCAGTCATTGAGTGTTTCCCCGGCACTAAAAGCCATACGCCATTTTCATTTCATTTTGCGGCATTAATCTTGAAAACCCATGTTTCTCGCATGGCCAATTGTATGTTGCCTGTTCCCGTGTTGCAAAACCATCAACTTTGTTTGTTTACGCGCCAGGTAATCAAACAAAAAATATCATGTACCTTAAAGCTTTACAATGAATAATATCTTCATAGTGTTGATTGGAATCAGTGTTTTCTATGATAGTTATTTCCTACGAAGAAAGAGCAGTAAGTTTTCCCACATTATCTTCACGCCATCAACTTATCAAATTACTTTGATTTCCAACGGGGGATAATTATGGCTCTGTGAGGGATTTGAAGACCTGCTGAACAGTTCCTATATACGTTACAGTCAATCAGGGTTATTTCTGTGTAGTGATATTTTGTGACCTATTTCAGGATTTACTTATTCACAATCAATATATTATTATTGCAGGTAAAGAAAATACGTTTTTCCAGTAGTTTGTTACGAACTTTTGGTAGCAGTAGAAAATTAACTCATTTGATGTTGATGATTCGTCATTTGCATTACTCTGATTTTTGCGTGCAGTACACACTAAATTTGAGTTTGTTCCATTGTCATTTATTTTTGACAGAACGACGTCTGTTGGGTCAGCTAGTTAATAATAATAATTTTTCTAACATCCTCTTTTGGGCCACATATGTTGATGACACTTTAGTAATTTTAAATGAAAAATCGACCAACGCAGTATCTACACTTCTTCTTAACGACATTGACTCTAATATTAAATTCACCCTTGTATCTGAACATAACAAAACGATTAATTTTTTAGACTTAACTATTACATACCTGCCAACTTTACAAAACTAATAAGAAAATCAGGAAAAATCAGGAACAATTGGTGAAAACTGCTTATTCTACATATTTTGCACTATACAGAAATACTATGGTATGT
Organism: Anabrus simplex; assembly: GCF_040414725.1. NCBI lineage: Eukaryota > Metazoa > Arthropoda > Insecta > Orthoptera > Tettigoniidae > Anabrus > Anabrus simplex. The sequence goes on from NC_090271.1 coordinate 6,379,033, forward strand.
TTTGTTACGAATATGTGTCAATCGCCCCCAGTGACAATCGCTCCCAGCTTAAAATGTGTGACAATCACCCCCAGTCCATTAGCTGTTTACAACTGAGCGTGACTCACTCACTGTCTGGCTCCCTCCCGGGAAATTCCACAGGACTATCCCTGCACTAGCCTTACTTCCTCTCATTTTCGCTCCGAGTGTCATAGTGTTCTGGTCATGCATTCTAGTTGTGCTTGATATGGAAGTTTCAACGAACAATCATGGGAAGCCGTGCGACCACTACCAAGGTTACTCGTACAATGTTAAAAGGACAAAAGAAGATGAATCTGTAATTTGGTGCTGTACAAAGAAGAGATCGGCACGTTGCCGAGGATCAATCAAGAGCCAACGTGGTGAAGTGCTGTATTCAAGCGAGCATCAATGTGGACCTCCTGATGAAGCTCGCTTAGAAGTATAAAAAGCCCTCAATCAGGCGAAAAAGAGAGCACGCGAGGAGGACACGCCAGTTTCTAAAATATACTGTGAACAAATGGGTAATCTCCACAAGAAGGGATATGATTTCGTAACCGAAATACCAGCACAGCAAGTTACAAAGAGTGCATTATATCGTCACAGAGCCAAATAGCAAGGTAATCAACGAGAAGCGGAATCATCTGAAGAAGTCATTCTGGAAATGTAATTGCTTACCATGACAGATGGGAGTAGTTTTCTTTTGAAAGACGACAACACTGGCGAGCGACTTACTATTTTTAGTGGAACTTTAGGAAAAGAAGCTTTGAGAAGTAAGCAAGATATTTTTATTGATGGAACTTTTAAAAGTTGCAGTAAACAATTTTCGCAAATTTATATCATTCATGTAGACACTGGAAGCTCAAAAAACGAAACAAATATATTTCCAGTTGTATTTGCTCTCTTGCCAAACAAAAGAAAAGAAACATATACTGTATATATTCGGCTTTTTCGCCTTCTTATTGAGCCCATACCAGAGTGGAATCTAGCGAGAGTGACAGTCGATTTTGAATCGGCAACGATTTTGGCCATTACAGTTGTATTTCCAGCAGTAGAGTTAAAAGGATGCTACTTCCATATGGGAAAGTGCATCTGGAGAAATGTTCAATATTTGGGACTTGCTTGTGAGTATATGAAGAACTAAGAAGTGAGAATGATCATCAGCACGTGTGCTTCTTTAGCATTTCTTCGACCTGAGGATGTTTCCCATGGCTGATTGGACATACATTCCAGAGTACCTGACAATGAAAAACTTTCTGCATTTTTGGACTATTTCGTAGAAAGGTGGATGGAGAATGAAGAAGATCCAGTCGAGATTTGGAGTTGTTACGGCAGGCGTCATCGAACCACCAACTCTGTCGGGATACGGCACAACAAAATTAACGCCGAACTTGGAAGACCAAATCCTCGAATCAAAGGCCTCATCAAATGTTTTAGGAAAGAAGCAGAGAGCTCTGCATGTGCACTGAAAAGGACCCATCTCAATACGGAAGGTAAACAAAGAAAGACCACTTACATCGCTCTAGATGACAGACTGGGGAGAACAGTTAAAAAAATATAAAGAAAGTGGTGATATTTTCGCTTATTTGAAAACAATTTGCCATCTCCAAAAACTTTGAAGAGTTGCTATGAAATCCAGAAGATTCATCGTTGATTGGAGAGTAAATATGTAACTAGTGTAAATAGAATCAGGGAGAAATGTAAATACAGTCTAGTCGATTCTAGAGACCAGTCGCTAGATTTGGAGCCTATTTTAGTAATTTAGTAACAGGGCGTGAAAGTGAAAGGCTCTCTAGCCCTCGCAACGTAATAGCTTCCGGGTCAAAAAAGAACAAGAGTTGACCAAGGGAGGTCGGATAGTACAGATGAAAGTGAGGAGCCTGGCACAAGTAAATGGAAGCAATGCCAGGACTCCGTTAAGGGCCCCATGGTCACCACCCCACTCTCCCGAGTTCAGAACCCCTGGGGCCCCCTTTAGTCACCTCTTACAACAGGCAGGGGATAATGTGGGTGTTATTCTGCCGCCACCACCCACAGGGCGAGGCCAGCTCCATGCGGGCAAAGTGTTACACTGACTGTGCGTGACCATCAGTTGTGTTTAGGACGACTGACTCCCATCACACTTTATCCAGGCTTTGGAATGGCTACACACAATATCTTTTGTATATAGGCATGTTTAAAATCAGCTATTGGCTTTGTCAATTACTTTGTGCTAAAATTAAGCTCCATCACTTTTAAGCATGGACATTTACTGCGAAGCATGTGTGGCCGTTAGGGGTAACCATACACCCCATTACCAGCATATTTGGTTGTGGAAGACATTGCCAAGTTTTGTTAGTTAGTTAGTTAGTTAGCTATCAGAACCTTTCTGACACAACTTTCTGGACATGTTGTGTGTGTGTGAGTCACCTTCCATTTGTTCAGCATTCCGTCTGACATTCCCACCAGGCGGTATGGCCTCATTTAGTGATTATGCTTAACTTTTGGACACTAGTGTAGAATGAAATCTTGCCCTACATGTGTGAATCAGTCATGCACTTAGATGCTATTACTTAGCAAATGCATGGATTAGTATATTGCATCAGGCACCCACGCAATTATGCCAAGCGCAATGCTGTTCTGATCAAGTAAAAAATTAAAACTCGCCAGAATTGTCTCCAAATGGCTCCTAAAATCTCTAGAAAATCACTAGGCGCTATCTCTGAAATTCTGTCACTAAATTACTAAAATAGGCTCCAAATCTAGCGACTAGTCTCTAGAATCGACTAGACTGATGTGAATGAACACGAACATAGCACGCGAGAATGATTTACAATCGCTATACGCGTCGCGATATAGACGTTTCTATAAACATCGCACATTCACGCATATTTCTCGTATTAATAAACGTCGATATTTCATTTGAAAGCGGCAATGAGCAAAGAATATCTGGCCACTGCCATACAATGTTGAAATAGAGGGATTTGAAAACAAATGTTTGAAGTTCACCAACAAATAAGCTAAAATCAGAAGAAATAATAGAATAATCGAGAGGCGGGAAACATGTCAAAAATCAGGAGTCTTTCAAGTGATTACTTTCATTTTGACCCTATTGAAGTTCAATTATTAAATGTTAAAGAATTAATTTATTGAAACCACCTATTCAATACTAGTAAAGTCTTTAGGATTATAACATTGTCATCATATTAAGTTTAAGCATGGTATGTTTCGCCTGTCATTGCAGGCATCGTCAGCCATGAATTCTAACTCCAAGTCAGAGCTCTGAGGGGATGCTTTCTAGGATTATTCTAAAACAATATTTTTATAACAGTTTGCACTGGAATACAAGAACATTAGGTCATATTGGAGTGAACAAGCTGTTCTTGTTTAAAAGTTCAAATGTGACATCCAACATAAGTTCACATCCACTGGAAATAATATTAACTGTCAACTCTCATGTGCCGGTAATGAGAACGGCATGGTACAAGTGGGATTTAAAACATCTGTACATTTTTACAGTCTATTAGGAGAACAAATTGTACTAGAACTATTCCTAAAAGCTATTGTTTACACAATTTACAGTAATATATAACAACATATGGTACAATTTGGAAATGAACTTGCTTTTTTTTTTTTTACGTCGCACCGACACGGATATGTCTTATGGCGACGATGGGATAGGAAAGGCCTAGGAATTGGAAAGAAGCAGCCGTGGCCTTAATTAAGGTACAGCCCCGGCATTTGCCTTGTGTGAAAATGGGAAACCACGGAAAACCATCTTCAGGGCTGCCGACAGTGGGGCTCGAACCCACTATCTCCCGATTACTGGATACTGGCCGCACTTAAGCGACTGCAGCTATCGAGCTTGGTAATGAACTTGCTGATCCCGTCATAAAGTTTCAATGGGATGTCCTCATGTCCACGTCGTATGGGGACAATACAAAATATCAACACACACAATGCTGATGCTGGAAATGCAATTCTAATCTATTGGATCATAATATTTAAACATTTCTTTTTACATTAGTAGGAGATCACACTCATTCAGATTATATGGTTTATATGGTTAAACTGGATTCTGGATGTAAGTGTGCATTTAGTAAACGTGTTGAAATATGTGGAATAAAACGAAAAAGTGTGAGAGTGCTGTATTAGGATGGTTTATTAGTGGATTTAATATTCTTGACACTTATTACCCTTTACATTAGGAAGAAGTCCAGTTGTGTAGCTTGTGTGAGGTGGTCTGAACAGTCACTATACCTCTGCTTCTCGTATTGTAGGGGTGTGCATTGTTGGCCGGGAGTGTGCTGGGAGGAGTGGATTGGGCGGGGCATTAAGATCACTATTGGTGCAAGTGGAGGAAGGGGTGTGGCTGGGCAATGGAGCAATGGCTGCTGTTGATATATGGGTATTAGTGTTGCATACTGTACCGGTTACGACCTGTACATGCATATTTTTTGAGAGTTAATTGTATTTAATCATCACGCGTATTACTCCGTGCAAGCCTGGTTTGTTTACATTCAGCGGGACGAGCGAGCAAGCTGAGGACTGCTGTATGTGTGACGTAGCTGCAGGGGCTAGTTAGATCACCCGCCTGTCATGTCACGTGCAGCTGGCCTGAACTCGCATGTTCTAGATTCAAGCGTCACACCTTCCTGAACATTCGACGGAGAAAAAATTTAAAACTCCTATAATAATTATGGTAACGACTTGAGCAACATGTCATTTTAAAGGGAATCACATAAACGTCGCAATGCTTGAATTTCAAGAAAATGTCGAGGGATTCAGAAGATAACCAGCTTCACGGCATATGTGACGTAGATGTCCCCAAACCGAATATAAGGAGGGCTCAATATAGCCTGATATCTCAGTCAGTCAGTCAGTCAGTCAGTCAGTCAGTCAGTCAGTCAGTCAGTCAGTCAGTCAGTCAGTCAGTCAGTCAGTCAGTCACAGTCGAGTAGTCAGCGTGGCTCTACTCTCTGCCATCGTGTGGTTATAGTCTCACTGAGGAACTCTGAATTTCCTCGAAGTCTTTATTTACGAGTGTTGAGGAATACTGAATTCTTCTAAGTCTTTATAAGTGGGACTTATAATATTTACGAGTGTTGAGGAACAAATTCTTCTTTATAAATGGGACTTGTAATATTTACGAGTGTTGAGGAACTCTGAATTCTTCTAAGTCTTTATAAATGGGACTTGTAATATTTACCAGTAATGGACTCTAAAATTTCACCAGTGATTTTTCAAAGACTTGTGATATTTACGAGTGATGAACTCTTAACATTATTCAAAATTTTCATGAGCATAGACTTGTGATTTTCAGCAGTGATTTTTCAAAGACTTGTAATATTTACCAGTGATGGACTTTAAATTTTCACCAGTGATTTTTCAAAGACTTGTAATATTCACGAGTGATGAACTCTAAATTTATTCAAAGTTTTCATGAGCATAGACTTGTGATTTTTGCCAGTGATTACTTAAAGACTTCTAATTTGATGAACTATAATATTATTGAAAGTCTTCATGAACATGGACTTGTCATTTCCATGAGTGTTAAAGAGTGAATTTTTGAAAGTCTCTATGAACATTGACTAGTGATTTTACTAGTGGTGAGAAAACTAATTATTCAAGGTTTTCATGAACTTTGACTTATAAATTCTGCGAGTGACGAAGAACACATTTTCGGAGTTTTGTGAGCATTGATTCTATCAACCTCATTGTACTTGGGTAATGTGATTACCTGCAACATCGTCAGGAACCATCGGAGGTCATCCCGAGCATAGGGAATTTGAGGCGTATTCCATGCAACCAACCTGCATCTTGACGGAGTACTTGGGCATCTTCTGGAACGTGTTCCAGCCGGTGCGGCCTGGTGAGCTGGAGACCCGGGCCATTTAAAGGACAATGTGGAAGACAACCCCTACCTACTATGAGGTGATGTGCAATTTAATATGCATTACATTAATAAACTCTTATCAAATCAGATTCAAACTTTTCTTGTAGATAGGACCCTGCCTCCTGTACCAAGCCCTAGCTAACATTCATCCAGTTTAGCCCTGAGAACTATTCCATGCTTACGTTGAAAATAAATCTTAAAGTCGGGCTCTTTTACTGGTACAATACCTGCCAACTTTCAGAAACCATAAATAGGAAGATTTTTTAATTCTTGGATCTCATCACATGTATTCCACCACGGTCTAGGTGAAAAAAAGGTCAAGATAAAAGGCATACATATCTACAGTTACAATGCGAATTGACCATTAAATTTAAAATATTAAACTAGCAAAACATAAAAATTGTTACAACAAAATGTACCTAATCATTCTCATTTATGACACCTAAGTGAATAATAATATTAATGCCACACCGACACACGCAACAAAATGCATAATACCATATTTTCTCGCGTAATTAATGCACTTTTTGACGAAAAATACAGGCGAAAACTTCGGATGCATAAATTATTCAAGGAATTCAGATATTTACAATTCATTTACATTTAAAAGATACATCAAATATAATATAAACACAATTGGTTCAACTTTTTTGTGGTTATTGTCATTTGGAGTAAATTGTTTTCTGAAAAGTCAAATAGGTGGGATTGAAGTGCCGACACTGGAAAATATTCTTCCCATTACGAGCTGACAATACGACCTAAAGTGAAATAAACATGAACTAATACAAGTACAATTCATGTAATGTCATAAGAATGACATACTGGCAACAAAAAAAAAAAAAAAAAAAAAAAAAAAAAAAAAAAAAAAAAAAAAAAAAAAAAAAAAACTGTTCAACAGGAGAAGGGGCGGGCGTCGTAGAAGGGACCCTGCTACATTACCCCAAACTGTTCGTATCCAATCTTGTACGAGTGACGAGTCCATCCACCGTTCTTCTTGAATACGAACGTGGATCACTCGCGGAAATTTTGCTTTAGGCATTGTTTTTGGTTTTAGAACAATGTAAGGTGCAAGCTTTCTGCCATCAGCTGTTCCAGCAAACATTGCAGTACATCGTTGTTTTTTGCTTCCAGTAGCGCGTACGATAACACTGTACGTTCCTTTTTTTATCGATTGTTCGACTTTGTGGCATATGGAAACTGATTGGCATCTCACCTGCAGTTCCTATAAGGGAGATCAAATATTCCTTCACTTTATGCTTCTCAATCACAAAGCGATGAAAATGGTTTAAATCATTCGTAATTTTTGGCATGATTATGTTCTTCGTCGAAGAGGAAGTCCATTTCTCTTCAAAAAATTAATCAAGCCTCCGCTAACCTTCAAATCCGACACACTGATTCCATGTGCAGCGGCTATTTCTCATTCTTTAAAATACTGCTTTTCGTGAGAAATGGCTTGTCCAACGTTGCATAACAAAATAATATATTTAAGCAGATCCTCCTCTACTTGCAGGAACTTGCCGCTTTTTGGTCCGCGAAATGCTTTGCGAGACTTGTTGGCCGCTTCAAGTGCACTTCTGTTATCGCGGAAGTGCAAGTTTTATTTAAGCATTGAATACTTGCTGCCCCCTGCCCTATTCCTGTATGTTTCGACGTAACTTATCACCGCGACTTTGTATGATGAAGTATTACTCGAATACTGTGGACTGACAAACAATTTTGAGATCACAGAATGTCCCGTACCCGAAACACTCATAAAACTAGAGCAGTGGGAAATCTTGCCAGCTAATAACAGCACGTTGCCCTGCATTTGGAATGCCAGTTTTTGCAATAGGAAGCCTGCTACTTGAGTAGTTGACATTTTTTATTTCGAAACGCATCTGGAGCTGCGTGATGGATGTTCAAAGTTGTGGGTGCGTCAAATACGAGAACACTTCTTTTTCTCTACTTTGGACCCAAAAATATTGGGATGCACAAATTACGTGAGAAAATACAGCAGTTTCTTTATCAGACGGTAAAATGAACGGAAATTTATAGGTATCTCTGAACACTTGGAGATAACGTTTGTTATACTTTTGGGCCATAACGAGAAAAGTACCTGAAACTGTCACCGACACAACACCCTTAAAAACATTCAACTCAGTAAAATTATGCACTTATCTGCACGAAACTACCACATACAAAACAATTCAATATGTCCCATACATTATTTTTTTTTTTTTTTTTTGCTATGGGCTTTACGTCGCACCGACACAGATAGGTCTTATGGCGACGATGGGATAGGAAAGGCCTAGGAGTTGGAAGGAAGCGGCCATGGCCTTAATTAAGGTACAGCCCCAGCATTTGCCTGGTGTGAAAATGGGAAACCACGGAAAACCATTTTCTGGGCTGCCGATAGTGGGATTCGAACCTACTATCTCCCGGATGCAAGCTTCACAGCCGCGCGCCTCTACGCGCACGGCCAACTCGCCCGGTCCATACATTATTAACATACGACTTTGGCAGTGGGGGAAAACATAGAAATGCAAAGGAAAAAAAGTGGCCTACAACTCCGACAACTACGCACAGAAACAATGTTAACAGCGTGCAAACAACAATAACAAACTCATTCTTTCATCCCAGTTAACCGAGTCGCTAGCGTGCACCAGCCTGTCTTGCTCGCAGGACGATTGCCGCCCTGAATCCCCAGCGCACACACTGCTGTGGTGAGCGGGAAACACGACACACAAAGGCACTGGACGAAACACTCACGAAATAAAGCATCAAATAAATACACTTGAAAATGAGGTTTTGTATATTACACAAGCACATAAGAATTTATCCTAGGGGAAGAGTATTGGCCGTACTAGGAGTTATATTCGTCAAAAATAGGAAGAAGTAAAAATAAATCGCAAAATTGGAAGAAGAGTTTAAAACCACAAAGTTTCAGGGTAAATCAGAAGGGTTGACAGGTATGGTGTTGGATTTATAGCTGAAGATTAAAAAAAAATTATTCCTGTTTATGTTAAGAGATGACAATAAGTTAGGAATTTGTTCCGTGACCGGGCTCTTTGATTCTACAATAAAGCGGCTGTTCAGACCACATCACACAAGCTACACAACCGGACTTCCTCCTAACGTCTAAAGGATTTCAACACGCTCACTAGACGCACACTTCCAGTTCAACCCCTCTTCAGGCTTACACGGAATAACTCGAAAAACTTCACAACATAAACAACATACAGCCTGTTTATATGGAGATGAAATATACGTTATTTAATGAAACTCAATCAAGCTCTCTACCAGCATTCTTGCCATCGAACCAGCACTCCACTTTAGTAGCAATTTTCATTCTTCAAGGAAGTGATGTTACAAGAGAATATTTAAGCCATCCCAAAACCATGTAAGCTAAATGTGTGTGATCTCCCACTAATGTAAAAAGAAATCCAATAGACTACACATGCCACTCCAGCATCGGCATTGTGTGGGTTGATATTTTGTATTGTCCCCATACGACGTGGACATGAGTAGGACGTCCCATTGAAACTTTATGACAGGATCAGCAAGTTCATTTCCAAATTGTACCATATGTTGTTATATATTACTGTAAATTGTGTAAACAATAGCTTTTAGGAATAGTTCTAGTACAATTTATTCTCCTAATAGACTGTAAAAATGTACAGATGTTTTAAATCCCACTTGTACCATGCCGTTCTCATTACCGGCACATGAGAGTTGACAGTTAATATTATTTCCAGTGGATGTGAACTTATGTTGGATGTCACATTTGAACTTTTAAACAAGAACAGCTTGTTCACTCCAATATGACCTAATGTTCTTGTATTCCAGTGCAAACTGTTATAAGAAATATTGTTTTAGAATAATCCTAGAAAGCATCCCCTCAGAGCTCTGACTTGGAGTTAGAATTCATGGCTGACGATGCCTGCAATGACAGGCAAAACGTACCATGCTTAAACTTAATATAATGACAATGTTATAATCCTAAAGACTTTACTAGTATTGAATAGGTGGTTTCGGTTATGTCGCGCATTCCTATCTACAAAATGTCACTGTAAAATTTGTCACAAATGGAACATAATAATTGCTTTTACTTAAATGAAGTGAAAAATCTGTGATAAATTAAGAAATACTGTTGTTATTAGAGAAATATGAATACATACTTAAGGCCTGCAGACAGGACTCCTTTATGTCGTATTCCGCTGCTGGTGCCATCTTTTGTTAATTTCCTGAGGTCCAGGGCTAGCACCGAGGAATGGGATTCTCATTATCTTTGTCCATATGACTAGAGCAGCCAGTTCAAACAGCAAAATGGAGGTCAACAGCATTCACAATGTTATTTCGTTCATCAATGAGGCAAATGACCATGTTATAGTGATGTGGCTGGAACTCTACGGAAAAACGAAGACTAAACGCTGGTTAATAGAGCAAACGCCTGAAAAGCCTTATATCTGATGTGTTTTTGACATTTTTGACATGCTCTATTGGAGAAAAATATCTAATTCCCTCCATGGGAATTTAGAATTTTCCATTAGGAATTGCTAGGCGGGCAATAATTCCATTGTGGAGATGTATCTCCTGTATGCAGTTATCAGACCGTGCCTCATAAGGGCTTCTGATAAGTTCACCTGCATCCTCCTTTCATACGTCGCACGTCCACGCTTTTTTCAGCTGGGTGGCCCTCTTCTCTGCTGCAACTCAGTCGGCCCAAGAATAATCAACAGGCAGACGCCTGCTGTCGCCTGCCCCCTCAACCATGTTCACTAGTCTCATCGGCAATGTGGACATCACGCTCATGGAATCTTACCTTCTCACGGAACTCCGCAAGTCCGGCTCTCCAGTCATTGATGTCATCCAACTCCGGGAATACTCCACCTCCGGGCCTGCACCGATGGTCCTAGTCACCTTCCGAGATGCCACCGACCAAGTAGCCTGCCACAACAGAGGCGCAATCATCAACGGCCGGTTCAATGAGGTGGTCCCCACTTCTATCTTAAGCCAAATGTTCCTTTGCCCTTCCAGTGTTCCCTCTGTTTACACTCCTCCATCTCGTACATCCCCGTCCACACTCATCACTACTACTACCACCACCATCACCACTTCTGCCAATCCTCCCCGTCTACTTCTACCCTCAATACCACGACTAGACACCCCTCCCCTATCATGTCCACACCCACCACCTCCCTATCTGCCACTTTACCCAGTCCCCAGCAGCCCCCTGCCAACCTCATGGATGCCACCGTCGCAGCGCAGCCACTCTCCCAAGGACAAGAAGACGCCTCAACTACCGCCCAACCCCAGTCTCCATCCCGGAGTTGCATCATATGTGGCATTGACCCTGTCAACACCGAACAGGACCTACTGAATGAACTGCAAATGGCAGAAGTCCTAGCCAGTCGGGCGTACCGTATCTTCAACTCCAACGGCCGACATTCATGATTCGCCTACAACTCTCATCTGCTGCCGACATAGACCATCTCATCACCACCGGCGTCTGTTTCCGCAGGCGAACCTACCGAGTGGAGCACTCTCGCTCCCCACCCCGTACCGACCGCTCCCCTCCCCTTACCCCTTCTCATAGCCCAGCACCCACCCCACCATCGCAAGCCATCTACCTACCTGCCCCACAGCCCCCCTTCTTTCTACCACCCCTCCCGATATTGGACCTCCTACTTCTCCTTCTCGCCACCTCCATTACGAACATTACCACAACCCTCTATTACCTTATGTCCCAACACTACCCTACTCCTTACGCCAACTTTACACCGAACCCCCCCATTGTACCAGCTCAATATATGTAACCTCTTCTATAACTCTATGTAACAATAAGTCTTTTCCCGATTTGCGCGCCCGAGATACGTAGTTATTACAACTTTTATTATAATTTGGATCCACCTTATTCAATATATAAAAAGTGTTGTTTAGATGAAATTACAACATATATTTCAATCAGAACTAGTTTCGATGCCCTTCGTGTCATCATCAGCATATTTTCTACAAAAAGTTGTTGTTCTTTTAAATCCACGTTATTTTATAAGTGAGCAAACCGTTTTGCATATGTTTTCATCAATTTATGGTTTAAGACTCGCAAGTCTCGGACTTGTAGAAAATATGAACTTCGAGACAGTATAATCGTAACACAGACCTCGAAAATGTTGTGAGATGGACAGCAGGCAATGGTATGTTGATAAACGGGGTTAAAAGTCAGGTTGTGAGTTTTACAAGTAGGAAAAGTCCTCTCAGTTTTAATTACTGCGTTGGTGGGGTGAAAGTTCCTTTTAGGGATCATTGTAAGTATCTAGGTGTTAATATAAGGAAAGATCTTCATTGGGGTAATCACATAAATGGGATTGTAAATAAAGGGTACAGATCTCTGCACATGGTTATGAGGGTGTTTAGGGGTTGTAGTAAGGATGTAAAGGAGAGGGCATATAAGTCTCTGGTAAGACCCCAACTAGAGTATGGTTCCAGTGTATGGGACCCTCACCAGGATTACCTGATTCAAGAACTGGAAAAAATCCAAAGAAAAGCAGCTCGATTTGTTCTGGGCGATTTCCGACAAAAGAGTAGCGTTACAAAAATGTTGCAATGTTTGGGTTGGGAAGAATTGAGAGAAAGAAGAAGAGCTGCTCGACTAAGTGGTATGTAATACCAATATAAATGGTCCGTTGTTGGACATTATAAATTTTCCAGCTAGCTCATTCTTGGTTGCCAGCGTTTCGCCCTCGTGTGCTAGGGTGGGCTCATCAGTTGGTACCTAGCACACCTACCAATACGCTGGCTAGTGCATACCGTGGAGGCCACTGCGTAGGCTAACTGGAGCCACCGGCAGTGCCAATGCACTAAGAGACTTTGTCTCATCACTAAAAATTGATGCCTGCTTGGCCATCAGATGATATAGATGTTGATTCCCATAGGGAATCTGAAATATTTGTAAATATTTATAAATTTGCTCATTCAGGACAAATATTTCAGATTCCCTATGGGAATCAACATCTATATCACCAAGTGGTATGTTCCGAGCTGTCAGCGGAGAGATGACGTGGAATGACATTAGTAGACGAATAGGTTTGAATGGCGTTTATAAAAGTAGGAAAGATCACGATATGAAGATAAAGTTGGAATTCAAGAGGACAAACTGGGGCAAATATTCATTTATAGGAAGGGGAGTTAGGGATTGGAATAACTTACCAAGGGAGATGTTCAATAAATTTCCAATTTCTTTGAAATCATTTCGGAAAAGGCTAGGAAAGCAACAGATAGGGAATCTGCCACCTGGGCGACTGTCCTAAATGCAGATCAGTATTGATTGATTGATTGATTAAGTTGTTAATATGGTTTTAAATTGTGATCAATTTGACATAGATAAACTTATGTGATTGCCAATTTTTCCAAGAACCTACATCAGCTGATGATGAAACAAAGGGGCATCAAAACTAGTTCTGATTGAAATATATGTTGTAATTTCATCTAAACAACAGTTTTTATGTATTGAATAAGGTGGATCCAAATTATAATAAAAGTTGTAATCTTGGTTCAATACAGACAAACAATGAAATTTATTAATTTAATACATAGATATGTAACTAAATTTATTGTCCCTCTTCCCCTGGTGTTTGTAGGGGTTTGCTTGCGCGGGGTGCTTTGCGGGTCCTCCCTAGGTCCCGGCTTGTTGTCACGGTGTCCTTGCGCCAAATCAATAACTGCTTTCCCCCTCCGGTATGTACAACACATATCCCCCACTCATTAATTCTTTTCTATGCTCCTTTCCTTTTATATATGGGCGAAGAGTTCCTCGTTGAGCTGATGGCCCGCCCCTCCTCATGTGAGGAGAGGGAATGAAATAACTTATTTTTCGTTGTTCACCAGCATACACTCCAGTGTCAGTGGGTAGGGTCTGACACATCCCAGTCCGAGTCTAGTGTCAGACCTAAGACGAAACGCTGGTTAATAGAGCAAACACCTGAAAAGCCTTACATCTGATATGTTTTTGACATTTTTGTCATGCTCTATTGGTGAAAAATATCTAATTCCCTCCATGGGAATTTAGAATTTTCCATTTGGAATTGCTAGGCGAGCAATAATTCTATTGTGGAGATGTATCTCCCGTATGCAGTTATCAGACTGTGCCTCTTATAAGGGCTTCTGATAAGTTCACCTGCATACACCCCAGTGTCAGTGGGTAGGGTCTGACACATCCCACTCTGATGAGTCTAGTGTCAGACCTAAGACAAAACGCTGGTTAATAGAGCAAACGCCTGAAAAGCCTTATATCTGATATGTTTTTGACAAAACAACTAAGGACGCATTCAACAACTTGGTGCTGCACATTACAGAGAAATATCGTAAGTACCACAAAATGATTTTTGTTGACAGAAAAACAGCATGATCCCTACCAATAAATCACTAGTCCACAGAATTTTTCTTGTGTACATTGGCCATAGCTTTTTGTCGCCTATTAAATCTTGCATATCGCGATACAATTCAGGAAATGATGTCATTGACAACTGAAGCAATGAAACGAAAGCAAAGAACTTCAGTGAACACAGACATCACACATGAAAGTATTGAAAGTGTAAGACAAACAAGAGACATACGTGTGTTATTGTGAGCGTAGCACCAAAAGTACTTGTAAAGTAGTAAAGTAGGTATACATAATATTCTCCAAAAATAAAATATTTCTTAATTTACTGCAGGTTTTAGACTTCAACTGTGTAAAAGCAATTATTATGTTCCATTTGTGACAAATTTTACAGTGATTTCATAGACAGGAATGCGCGACGTACCCGGTGGTTTCAATAAATTAATTGTTTAACATGTAATAATCGGGAGTCTCCCGCCTAATCGGGAAAGTTGGCAGGTATACTATTACCAGACATCCTTCTTCTTTAAGTTACAAAATTTTTAGAAAACCAACCTAAACAGCAACTACAATTCGGCAAGATTCTGCACACCCACATGCACATAAACATATTACTTATAACAGCCTAATTTTTCATGCCTTCAACACTCCTATATCTAAAAAAGATTTATACAATGAATTGAACACCATCCGTACTATCGCTAAATTTAACGGCTTTAACAACACCTTCATAAACCGTATTATTAACAAATTCAAACACCGTCCCAAAACCAAGTTAACCCTACGTTACACGCGCCACAGAGTGAGAGTCCGCACTTTATTATTCTTTGGTATCATAGGCCGAAAATGCAAGGCAGAACGGGCTGCCTTCTTGTAGCTTCCTTCTGCAACAATACAAATTCTGTGACGGCGTGAAAATGTCTGAGTAATCACCGAGCTCTTGATTACAGAAATTTATATTGTCAACTGCAGACTTGCGGAGTCTGAGTTCTCAGGCATGTATTGATGAGTTGTTAATTTTACTCACTCTTTTGGTAATTCATCCATTCTTCCGTTAGTATTTATTGTAAAATTATATACTTTTATTACCTACAAGTGGAGTAGTGGGCTCATTTTGATATATTTTCTACTTGTGATTATTTACAATGGGATAAACACAATATTACAAAATGAGCTATGAATAATGATTTTGCATCCTCTTTCCAAGGAGTTTATTCTGAGAGTTTTGGATGAAATCGAGCAGTGGTTGGATGACGATGAAGTTGGTGCAAGTGATGACAGTGATCGATAGTGATCATAATTCTTGGAGCGAACAGTCTACGTGTGAAGAGGACGTGACTGAAAGTGAGAAGCATGAAATATATGTTGGAAAGGACGGGACCGAGTGGAATCATCGGCCTGTAATAGAAGGGTCAGGCAACCTGAACATAATATTATAAAACACTTGCCTGGAGTAGTAGGAGTTGCCAAGAATACTGAGAACCGGGCGAGCTGGCCGTGCGGTTAGGGGTGCGCAGCTGTGAGCTCGCATCCGGGAGATAGTGGGTTCGAACCCCACTGTCGGCAGCCCTGAAGATGGTTTTCCGTGGTTTCCCATTTTCACACTAGGAAAATGCTGGAGCTGTACCTTAATTAAGGCCACGGCCGCTTCCTTCCTATTCCTAAGCCTTTCCTGTCCCATCATGCGACGTAAAGCAACTAACTAAAAAAAAGAATACTGAGACGCTAGTTGAAGCTCTGCAATTGTTCTTTACCGACAAAATGCTACAAGAAATCGTAACATACACAAATCGCTATACATATATCCTTGTGTCATACAGGTCAAGAAAAGACGAAGTTGTATTGGTTCTATCTACTTTCCATGAAGACCATTCTATTGATGACGATTCAGATGGATCAAAACCCTCAATGATTACCTTCTATAGTGACACGAAATGCACTTACTCCACTGCAAGAACATCACGACGACGTGATTTCTTCCGTGCGAAATACATCAATTAATAGAATGTAACGATTACAATTTTATTCCAGGAAGTAAACTAATAACCAATTATTGTTAATTTATAATTAGTTTTGCTAAGTCCTGTGATTTTCTGTTGATAACTTCTAATTTACCCTAAAGGACTGAAATGTTCTTGTAAATGTAGATTATATATAAATTTATCAATATAAATAAAATCAAAATAAAGTAAATACGATGTAAGAGAGATTGACAAAAGAGAGAAATAAGGAATTCTTGGAAAAGGAATTGAAATGAAAGGAATGGAATGGAAGCTTACAAACAATAGCGTGTAGTGGTGTTACAACAGAGCGCATGTTTAACAGGCGGTTAACAAAAGATAAAACCAAAACCACTCCATTTTCCACTTTTACTTTCAGTCACAACACTTATAAAGTCACCAACGTTCTTAAAAAATACAACATGAAAAAATCTTTTAGAACGTGTGTGAAAGTGCTGCGTAATTTGCCTACTGAATATCAAAACATATCACACATATTTACCTTGAGTGGGATCCACTAGATTTATAAATATATATTTCATTTTTAGTGCACCAAACATGTCCCTCAAAGCTGTGAATGAGAAGATTAGTGAATTTGAAAGATGCATATCTCAATTCCAAGGGGACCTGGAGGAAGCTCTAACTGCTACTAATAACAATGCCACTAACTCTAAAGAGTTGCTACGTATGCTTGAACGTGACATCCGTGACTTTCGAGAATCGATTTCAGCGGAAATATCTGATAGAGAAATATAAGTGAAATTGAAGAGCGTCATGAGATACAAGAAGCACTGTCAGATGAAGCGGCCCAATACAGCAGACACAATTGTCTCCTGTTGCATGGTGTTAATGAGACTGCTGATGAAGATGTGTACAGCAAGGCCTTGGATACCATCAGAGATAAACTGCAGATTGACCTGAATATTGAGTGCATTGATCGATGTCACAGATTAGGGCGATAACAGAGATCGACTGCTGATGTGGTGACTTCAGGAAACAGGCCAATTATCATAAAATTTCTTACAGAACAGCAACGAGATAGAGTGTGGCGCACTAAGCGGCTGCTGAAAAGCACAAGTTCTTATAGCTGAATCTCTGACAGCTACAAGGAAGGAGATGTTCCGCAAGGCACGTGATATATCTGGAATGCGTAACACCTATATGCAAAATGGCACGGTAATCGTCCTCACAACCGATGGAAAGAAGATGCACTCAAACACTCCTGCAGAATTCAATTCTTTGATTAGACGGTTAGGCAAAATTAGCACTAGGAAATAATTATGATTGTGTTCTTGTTATTCCTATGGTATAGTAGGCCTATTCTATGTTTTAGGTTAGTTATGGTTAGTAAGTGTTTGTGTTTGTGTGAATCAGCTGGAAGTTATATTTTATGCTATGTCGAGGTAAGCCGCTATCTGTTTATTCTCAACTTCTGCCTGAGGATTTAAGTATAACAATGTCAATCACTTCTTTTGCAAGCATAGACTTGGACACAGACACCACCCCTCCTTTCTCCTTAGCACCGATTTCTAGTTTTACTCCTTTTACCTATCTCTTTTCCCAGATTCTCTCTCCAGATCTATCTGTTCGTAGTATTTTAGAAACGGAAGTGAAAGCATTTCCACGTGCTTTGTTGTGTGCTCATGTTAACAGTCAATCTATTGTAGCTCACCATGATGAACTGAGACAGTTTATTTCATATAATTGCTATAAGTGAGAGTTGGCTATATAGTTCAATTCCTTCCTGTATGGTTGAAATACAAGGGTATTCATCGATTTGATGGTGTTGATCAGGCCTAGAGGTGGTGTTGCATTGTTTTGTAAGCTTAATCTCATAAGTACATTGGTAAAAATTTCTACCACTATTACAAATCCTGTTCCTGAATTTATGTTTGTGGAAATTATTATAGACACTGTTAAAGTACTCACTGGGGTTGTATATAGGCCTCCAAATGAGGGGGCATTGGTGAATTAGAGGTCAATTTAATGAGACTTTTACCATCTTATGAACACATGATTATACTAGGCGACTTTAATACAAATTTGTTAACTCGGACTAGTGAAACAATATGTTTTCGAAATATTTTTCTCTCCTTGACATGACAATACTGCCCTTGGAACCAACCAACCACGTTCATACTTAAACCGTCTCTTCTGATACACTCATTCATCTCATGATAACCAATAATCCACACAAGGTTCTTAAACACGGTCAAATACCTGTTCCTGAAATATCAACTCCTGACCTTATATACTTAGCGTATTCGCTAAGGGTTCCTAAATATAGGTCGAAATACGTGACTTTTAGAGACTTTAAAAATATAGATTTCCATCACCTAAAAGAAGATGCATGAAAATATCCTTGGGGTGACATGATACTAACGAATGATATAGATGAAAAACTGGAAAATATTAATTCTCATATTCATGGACTTTACAATAAGCATGCTCCTAGGACCTGTGTGAAAGTAACATGCCCGCCCTGTCCGTGGCTGACAACTGAAATGAAATCTCTTATGGCCGGGCGTGATTCATTATATAGACGTTACAAACAAAATTTATCAGCTGACACATTTGAACAATATGGTGTACTGTGAAATCAAATTAAACAAATTATCCACAATAAGAAATTCGATTACTTCTGGCATCTATCCAATAATATAAACGCTGGTAGTACTTGGCAACAACTTCGTTCATTAGGTATTGGAAGGCCTCCTGTGAACCATGCTAAACCAGAAATACCGCCTGACGAGATTAATAGACACTTTTCATGCTTTTACTCCTGAACACAATATAGTGCAGGCCATCATCAAGTCTATAATACGGCAACAACCATCAGATCACCCATGTTTCGAATTTCGAACTGTTTCAGAGTCTGAAGTGAGACGAGAACTGATTTCAATTAAATCCCATGCAACAGGGGCTGATTAAATCCCTATTTTCTTTATTACTAACATTATGGATATAATATTGCCGGTTATTACTGACTTATTTAATCCATGCCTTCCCGTAGTTATTTTCCGACAAAGTGGAAAGATGCACAAGTTGTCCCAGTTCCAAAAAGGTCACCAGCTAATGTAGCATCTGACTTTCGTCCTGTATGCATTCTTTCAGCACTTCTAAAGCTCTAGAAAAATTGATCTATAGCCAACTTGAACAATACCTGGAAAAATATTCTCTGCGTGACCCATTCCAATCTGGTTTCAAGAAAGGACATAACACTAATAAGAATTACAGGCAACGTTAGACGAGCGGAAAGTGATTATACTTATTTTACTTGACTTCAGTAGTGCGTCTGACACAGTAAATATTGACATATTATTAGCGAAACTACAAAGATTTAATCTGAGTCCCTCTGCTATTCAGCTCTTTGCTTCATACCTCACCAATTGGCGAGAACATGTTGTCATAAACGGCACTACCACAGACTGGAAGACGAAGCAAACAGGTGTCCCACGGGGACCTGTGCTTGGACCTCTTCTGTTTACTCTATATATCAATGATATCTCTTCTCAGTTCAGTAACTGTAAGTATCATTTATATGCAGATGATCTACAAATATATATATATATATTTTTTTTGCTATTTGCTTTACGTCGCACCGACACATGTCTTACGGCGACGATGGGATAGGAAAGGCCTAGGAATTGGAAGGAAGCGGCCGTGGCCTTAATTAAGGTACAGCCCCGGCATTTGCCTGGTGTGAAAATGGGAAACCACGGAAAACCATCTTCAGGGCTGCCGACAGTGGGGCTTGAACCCACTATCTCCCGATTACTGGATACTGGCCGCACTTAAGCGACTGCAGCTATCGATTTACAATTAAGTATTTATTTATTTTCCACCTAGTCGATACAATGATTGCTTAAGGCAATTTTTAATGGTCAAAAGTGGTACATGTTTCGTATATTATCAACATCTTCAGCCACATAACACTGTTTAGATGAAAAATATATAAAATTGACAAAGTAATGCTTTAGAGGAAGTGACCTTAAAATTAACATAAGATTGACAAGATGAAAACAAACAAATAACTCAAGAGAAAATATATAAATTATTTCTACAATAGAAAGCAGTCGTCAAGGAAACACTTGTACAATATTCCATAGAGAAATTGTCCTAATAAATATTCTTTTCTTAATAATTCATGAAAAAAGATCAATTTATAAATTAAAAATTATACAATTTATAAGTAATTATCGAAATGAAGAAATCCTGATATCACAGTGCGGCTCTTATTATTAACATATAAGAAAATATAACTACTAATTCCTAGTTGTCAAATCTTATTAAGCCTGCTTTCCTTTGGAACAGTAACTCCTGTCATTCTTTCACAGTTTTGCGCCGGGTGTAATATTGATGATGCGTTCTTCCTTGCTCTTGCACCTGAGGAGGTGGAGGAGCGGGGGATATAGGTGTGTCAAGAATTTCCTTGCTGTCACCTATAGCTTCAACTGAGGAGGAATAAGTTGTAGGGCTATATGTAGGTGGAGAAATTCCAATTCTTTTTTCTTGATCCTTCTCAAGCATTTTCAAATATACTAGAATTTGATAATATAATGGATTCTTATATTCTACAGCCTCATTAAGGTTATTATCACTGTAAAGCTGTTGATATTGAGTTTGGAATTCATCAGATTAATTTTATTTTAAATCTGATTAGCTCCTATTCTAATAAGAACTGTTTATTAATTAATCCTAAAAAGACACAAGCTATTATAATAGTGCAACAAAGGCAATTAAATATCCTTAATAGGAAATTATTGCCTTCACTTTTGCTTTGTGGTGTAGCTATACCATTTCAGAACTCGGTAAAAAATCTTGGGATTATCATAAGTGACACACTAGATTGGAGTGACCACATAACAAACATCTGTAGGAAAATTAACTCGTCACTTCACCCTCTCAAAACTCACCAATCATTTCTTCCACTAAGCTTGAAAATTAAACTTATCCAGACCCTCATATTTCCCATACTTAATTATTGTGATAGCTGCCACCATGGAACAGTCATTAAAATTACAAAGTGCAATGAACTCATGCATTAGATTTATATTTTCAATTAAATTTTCAACTCATATCTCCGCCTATTATGAAATTCTCTCCTGGTTAAAAATCGATAAACTACGACATCTTCATATTGCAACTCTCGTATTTCGTCTGTTGAATGAATCTAAACCCCAGTATTTATCCTCAAAGTTTAATTTACTCTCCTCTTCTCATGAACACAACACACGATCGACTACTACACTCTCAATTCCTGTGCATCGCTCATCTTCATTTATATCTTGATTTACAAGTTTCATTTCCGTATTGATAGTTCACTAATATATAGATAAGAAAAGGTTCCACCTTATCAATACAATTTTATTATTAACTACAGGACCGGTTTCGACCCTTCCTAAAGGCACATTAACTATTATTTGACATATGTAAAGGTATCAATGTACAGCTGATGATGACTGTTTAGGGTCGAAACCGGTCCTGTAGTTAATAATAAAATTGTATTGATAAGGTGGAACCTTTTCTTATCTATATATTACATCTTCATTTAACCGCTCCTTTCAAGTGTCTGGTGCAAGGCTATGGAATTCCCTTCCAGTCAGTGTTAGGAATTGCACTTCTTTAGCTTCTTTCAAGCGGTCTTGCCGAGATTATCTATTAAACGTATAACCTGCTTGTATGAATGGCAGTATGAATGGAAGAATAAATGAGGTTAGGATTTATATTTTGTTATATTATTTCATTGTTCTGTTTTATGAAGTTATTAGATAATACGTAGTTAAATGTAAGAGAGGGCTGTGAGCCTTAACTTCGCCACAAATGAAGCCATGAAATAAATAAACATATCACACAAATTTAAATGCTTTTCTAAATCTGGACTATACAGATTCAAATGTAACAACTGTAGCTCTTCGTACATTGGACAAACTGGACATAACTTTACTATCAGATACTCGAAACATGTCAACGCCATATAACAGATTCTCTGCAATAGGACAAGAGAGTCTAAACATAATTTGACCAAAATTGAACAGGATATGGAAATACTTAAAATTATTTACAAAGGCCCCCTGCTAAACACAACTGAAAATTGTTTTATTCACTTTGACCAATACTTCAACCCTAATTTCAATTTAAACGACATTTCTGAAAACCAAATATTCTATTCGACTTCCTCATTCTCATTTTCAAAAATGCTAAATTAACCGAATTCGATTTTCCATGCCTTACACAGTTCCTCTCCATGTTTTCTACCTCCAATAACCCATCCACCTTCCCCACCATAAACTACTACACCTCCTTTATTTCCCCATCCCATCTTTTCCTTCCTTCTTTTTTCATTCCACTTCCTGCTCTATTAATAATCTCTTATCTAATTCAACTCCTCGCTATACATTATGCTTTTAAAAAATTCTTTTACCTGCTTTAGTCATTATTTATATTCTGTCCCACATCTATTTTATCTTCTAATAACTTCTTTGTTTTCCTCTCTAATTCTTACGGTTAAATTTATACCTTTACACCACCTCAAGAACTACCTGAGCTGTTATCTTCAAGAAATCACACGGTGTGTAAATGCGATTCTCAGTTGTTCTAATATTGTGCTTTTTTTCTTTTCACAATTGTTTTTTATGTCAACTGTTCTCCATCTCCAAACTTCAAGACTATGACATACAAGATTTTATAAACATTAATATATATTTCTATCGTCAAGTATATTACACTGTATTATACAATTTCACGCTTAGCAACGTTGACAAACTTGATCCTTGAACTATTTAATTTTCCATCGAGTTTTATAAACATTTAAAAACACAGTGCCAATTAGCGTCTGGCATCATTTATATAATTGATCCTCGACTTCTTCTTCAAGATTTTAAGAACTTTCAACACGCAGTGCTACTGCCATGAATTTCATGAATTACAACTAGTGAAAAACGTTTACATTTTCCTGTGCATTGTTTTTTATATTTCAAGTGATTGGCAGATGATGGCCCGGAACAGGGGTTGAAACGGGTACCGCTTATAATCATCTAGTAATGTAACATTACATTTCTAATTCTATCTGTATTGAAAAGGCTGAATCATTACATATCTTCTTCCAATTTAACTGTGAACTCAGTTCAATAAGGAACATAATGAAATTCTTATCTTTAAACCAAAATTTATTTGTCAAATATTTGAATCGGTGATTGGAAAAAGGAAGAATGTCCAATTTTCTCAAATTTAAGCTGAGATATACAATTTGCTCTCGATACATCGATGCGTCGATTGGTAGATAAAGGATGAATGTCCATGTAAAACGCTGGGATCTGTGGCCCATCATAATTTCGGGTGAGTAGAAAAGGGAAGATTGTCCGGACTTTCATCTTTGTTCCACTCTCTGCCATGAACAGTACCACTGTATGGGAGTCACGCGGACCACAAACTTACGAGGAGAGAGTGTTCTTATTCTGTTGGTGTTGGATGAGTTATTCACTGCCATTTGCAATTTATTGCTGGTGATAAACAGTAAGTTTAGAAATATTATAGTGACTAATAGCGTTAAAATGAGCGAAAGTGAGTCTGTTGACGATCAAGTGCTACCAAGAAGAAAAGGCATCAGAAATACTCCTGCAATACATTACTGTTTGCAAGTGACTAATCTCATGTTTTAATCCGTATTGAAATCTGTTGATATACAATAATAAAGTTTTATTATGAATCCACCTGTTCATATACATATACAATGTATTGAACAGGTGGATTCATAATAAAACTTTATTATTGTATAGAGGTGTTACTGTACCGCCAAAATCTACTGGACCTCAATGTCGGTAAGTACCATGAAGTTTTGTTATTTCAACAGTATCTATAACTCGGTGGTATTGGTAAAGCTTAGTTAATTTTCTAAAAGCTTTTTACCCTTATGTGTGGTAATGTTGTTTATTATGGATATATGAATACAATTTATATGTGCAGTAACTTTGCTTATATTTCCCTAATATCTTTCTCTTATATGTTTCTTGCAGTTGCCCAAAGAGGTGTTTTGACAGAATTACGGAAGAGCAGCAAATGACTATTATCTCGAGATGATGGCAGAACTAAGAGACATATTTGTACATTATGGGACTGATAGAGTATACACCAGTAGCAAGAAGAAGTGAGGCGTCTAGTATCAAAACCGGCCAAGTCACAAAATTTACAAAAATGAGTTAAGGTTATCAATTTGAAGTAGAAGTATAGCACTATCAGGTGAAACAAGAATATGCTTTAAAATCGTCCATGTCTTCATGTTATAGAGCACTGAATTCTCGGTCGTGCAACAGAATCGGCCAAGTCATGCAGCCAGTGAATTCAAAACCGGCCAAGTCAAGGAACAAGCGACAATCTTTATGATGCAGCATTATTGTCTGGAATCTTGTGTTTTGTTACATTAAGCAACAATGTGATAATATCAGTAGGCAAAATCGCTCCTTGTAATGTATATTCTTTGAAGTCATAATATTTTGTTTTTTGTTCGTTTGCAACACTGATTTACGTATTCGCGGGCTTCTTACCGTCATTGGCGCCAAAGCAATCCTATTTCCGGTGTGCTCGTA
Source organism: Anabrus simplex (assembly GCF_040414725.1). Classification (NCBI taxonomy): domain Eukaryota; kingdom Metazoa; phylum Arthropoda; class Insecta; order Orthoptera; family Tettigoniidae; genus Anabrus; species Anabrus simplex. Next base: position 6,403,846 of record NC_090271.1, read on the forward strand.
ATTTGTCATTATTGTGTGCTGTAATGTGGATATTGTTCCGAGTGGTGAACTGAAAGATTTACTTTCATACCTTGTGAAATTGTACAAAATTGCAACAAAAACGGCCAAGTCAAAATTTAAATTAACAAAAAAGATGGGTTAATTATGAGTTAGATTTCTCAAAACAGCGGAACTTAAATATTAAACCATTAAGGATATAACTGCGAAAAAAATCTTTTCTGACCATCATTGCTTTGTCTCTACAGGTTTTTCGTCCATATTGAAAAATATACCTTGAGTGACTTGGCCGGTTTTGATACTAGACGCCTCAAGTAGAAAAGA